>NC_080699.1:39442365-39755619 GCF_030445035.2 Dasypus novemcinctus | reverse complement strand
ATACACTACAAACACACGTGATAACATGGATGAATCTTGAGAACCTTATGTTGAGTGAAGCAACCCATGCATTAAAGGACAAATACTACATGACCTCAATGATATGAAATAAGTAAACCAAGCTGCCTCAGAGAACTAGAGACTGGATGATAGGCTTACAGGAACTTGGTGGGTAGAGGAAGGAGGTAAGCTGACACCTACATGGGTGAAATCTATGATAAGTTGGAGGTAAGTATTTGTACAAGGAAGGGGTAAAATGGGGACATGGGGTTACCTTTGGGTGGGGCTTTGTGGGCTTGAGGGGGCTAGGGATGGGAGGATGGGTAATATTGCCCAAGAAACTGGGGAGGGAGGGTGGGGCAACATATAAACATAGGAGATTGTCAGGTATTGGGTTGAGAGTATAATGCTGAGAAAACTTTTTCAAAAATATAATAAGGAAAGTTACCTGTGTAAGATGCTTAAAGGGGATAATCTGACGCAGGACAGGCTCCTAGGGAATATATGAATGCTCATTTTGCCACAGTGGGTTATATAATTGGATAGAGACCCATACAATGAGAGTGAAGGTATACCCACATCCTGGGGAGGACTGATGCCCTCAAATAGAGGGAATTGTATCTCTCGAGAGAAAGGGTGGCTCCCAGTGCATTAGGGCAGTTGAGCATGTCAAGCCCTCAACACTGTTGCAAGCATCTCTGAACATGGCCCTTCAAGCAATGAAGATTGACTGTCACTGTGGGCCGTAAGGGGAGGGGGAAAGAGGTATTGAATAGATAGAACTAAGAAGGAGGTATTGAATAGATAGAACCAATGTAATCGTGTGGGCAATAGAAGTGTTCCACAAGAGTACGCAAGGATGGATATAAGACATGTAAAATTACACCAAAAATATATAGGGACTGATAGGCTAAAATGTAAATCATAATGTAAAACATAAGATAACTAAAAATTTAGAAACCTGTATAGTCTAAAATATAAACCACAATGTAAACACAAATGTTACCTTGTTTGAAAGCTATTGTCTCAATATCTGTACATCAGTTTCAGTAAATATAATATGAATATGTAAAAATATGATTGCTGTGGAAGGAAAAAGGTTTTATGTTGGATATATGGGAGTACTGTATATTGTATATATGAATTACTGAGATCTAAAACTCTTGTGAAGATAAGCTTAATAATTAGAAAAAAGAAAAGAGAAAGATAGGACGTAGGCACTGAGGAAAAGCATAAGTAGTTGCCTTGTCCATTTGCATACAGGACAACACTTATTGCACTGATGGAAGGCAAAACATCAAAAACAAAGCTTTTGCATTTTTAATTCTTTGATACCCCAATTAATTTTTACCTTAATTTTGTCAAATTAATATGTATTCTATATCTAACCTTTAAACTCATCGCTATATTCCATTTTACTATTAAGGGAACCTGGCAATATATTGGACTTCACTTTTCAGGAAGTTTTGGATCACAGAGAGTTTCAATAATGGCAGGGGAGAAATACTGGTGTGGGACGTTATTGACAGGGGACACATGGTTGGCAGGGAGTCCGACAGGGCATACATCCAGGGCACATAAAAATGTTTGGATATTTTCATAGTGGATACAATTAAAAACAACAACTGAAGGAGTGCTGTGTTCCTAGCCAAGGGAGCTCTATCACAGTCCCTAAAGGAACAGAAACAATCCCCCAAGTGCAACGGCAAAGACCAAAAAAGAAGGAAGGCCCAACAATGAGCCCTTGATACTAATGACTATGCTTGTGAGCCGGTGCACCTGAAATAAGAACAAGGCCTAGAGCTGCAGGGTGCCTAAGAGTTACCTCCTGAGAGCCTCCGTGTTGCTCAAATGTGGCCAGCCTCGAAGCCAAACTCAGCATGTAAATGTGTTGCCTTCCCCACAAGCGTGGGACATGAGTCCCAGAGATGAGCTTCCCTGATGCCGTGGGATTACTATCAAGTATCAGCTGATGATGTAACTAGAAAATGACCTTGAATAAAAGAGTCAACTCACACCAGAGGAATATCTCAGTCTACATATAATACCAGGAGTTAAAAATGCTTTTTGACATGAATCAAGGGGGAAATGGAAAGGACAAATGAGTTTCTATGGCTATGAGTCTCCAAAAAGAGCCAGGAGGTTATCAGAGGGGTTGTCTTTATGCACACCTCAACAGAGTCCCAGAAACAGATAAAGTAGATACAACCCCAGGTACTGGTACTTCTGAGGGCTACAGAGACCCACAGGTTCTATGCTCATGGCAGATGGGTTCAGTGCCATGTCAGTTGGCCCTTCTTTGGAGTTTGTGTTTCTGTGTGATGGAGCTGGACTCAGATGTGATCTTTTTTTCACAAGCCTCTCCTGTTATATTTACTAGAACTGTAGTTGGTGCTGGAGTTTAATATATACCCAGGGGACCTGAATCTCTGGACTGACCATATGATACCCAGGCACTGAGCCACAACAGACTTCAGCTCCTACACTCTGGTTTATTGGACTTACCCCACTCAGCTAACATGGAGTTGAAGAAGGTCAACCACTACACCAGGGAGCCAAGAGTGCCTACAACTGAAAGCAGGAGGATTGCATCCAGCATCCATGTGAAATCTAAGCCCCCTCTTCATATAGATGTGGAGTGGACACAACCATTCCCAGGTCCACAGGATGGAGGAATAGAATATGGATTAGAGTGGACTTACTGATATTCTATTCATGAACTGTTGTGATTAGTAATGGAAGAAAATGTGGCATTGGTGTGGAGAAAGTAGCCATGGTGGCTGCTGGGGGTGGGGAATGGGAGGAAGAGATGAGATGTGGAGGTGTTTTTCGGACTTGGAGCTGTCCTCAGTGATGCTGCAGGGACAGTTACTGGACATTGTATGCCCTCCCATGGCCCACTGGGTGGAACGTGGGAGAGTGTGGGCTATGATGTGGACCATTGACCATGAGGTGCAGCGGTGCTCAGAGATGTATTCACCAAATGCAATGAATATCTCATGATGATGGAGGAGATTGTTGCTATGGGGGGAGGAGTGGGGTGAGGGAGGTGGGGAGTATATGGGGACCTCATATTTTTCGAATGTAATATTAAAAAAATAAAGACAAAAAAAAATCAGTTGGCCATAACTGTGAGGGTTGATTTCTGAGCTCTCAGTTTAATTCCATTGGCCTATATGTCTGTCCTTGTGCCAATACCATGCTGTTTTGATTATTGTGGCTTTGCAATAAGTTTTAAGATGGGGAAGTATGGGTCCTCCAACTTTATTCTTTTTCAGGATAGCTTGGACAATCCAGGGCCCCTTATCCTTCCATATAAATTTTTTTTTCATATAATAAACTTTACTTTTAAAGAAATTTTAGATTATAAAAGTTACATCGAAAGTGTAGAGGATTCCCATATGCCTAATTCCCTCCTGCTTCCTCATTTTCCCCTATTAATAACATCTTACACTAGCATGGTACATTTGTTACAATTGATGAACAATATTGAGGCACTGCTACTAATCAAGGCCTATAGTTTACATTATGGTTTACACTTTGCATCCTACAGTTTTATAGGTTTTGACAAAGTGCCTGTATCTATCATCACAATATCATGCAGAACAATTCCAATGTCCTAAAAATGCCCTGTTTCTCACCTATTCTTCCCTTGCCTTCTCCTCAGAACTTCTGGTAACCACTACATTTAAATCATTGTTACAAGTTCTTCTATTACAATAATAATAAGTCTATTTTTGGTCCCCTCTTGTGTTTGTTCATTCCTCAGTCTCAAGGATTTTAGGATGCTGACACCCATTCTGCTTCAGATTGAGAGGGGGCTTAGATCTTATGGGGTAGATGGAAGAAACTGTTTTGCTTGTAGTTGTGGATACTCTTTGTGTTTTCGGATCGGAGTTGTCCATCATTGTCACTTTTTAGTTGTCCTGGGCAAGTCTGATAAACTGGAGAGCAGGTGTTGGCGGCAACTCTGCTGAGATTCAGGACTCTACTAAACCTCAAATGAACAGACTGAAGATTTAATTCTCTGGGACATATATGTATATATATATGTATATATAAAATGCTAATTATAGGTTCAAATAAAAGAGGTAGAAGAATCATGTGTAGGCAAATTATAAATGAGTCTAATTCTGTTACATTGGGGAAATAAAGTTTCATATATTTCAAGGTAAGGCCCACCAATGGAGTGCTAATTTCATGGGGCTGTGTGCCTTACCTACAGCATCTGGGTATCTCCAGAGGCCTCTGGAGCACCCCTGTTTGAGGTTTTGTCCATTAAATTTGATGATTGGCTTTTCCACTTCTGCAAAGAAGGTTGTAGGAATCTTTATTGGGATTGCATTGAATCTATAATTGCTTTGAGTAGACATCTTAGTAATATTTAGGCTTCCAATCCATGAACATGGAATGTCCTTCCATTTATTTAGGTCTTCTTTGATTTCTTTTTTTTTCTAGTTTTCTGTATATAAGTCCTTTCCATTCTTGTTTAGATTTATTCCTAGATATTTGATTCTTTAAGTTGCTCTTGTAAATGGAATATTTTTTTGGATTTCTTCAAGTTATTCATTACTAGTATATAGAAATAGCATTGATTTTCACATCTTGATCTTCTATCCTGCTACTTTGCTGAATTCATTTATTAATTTCAGTAGCTTTGCTGTGGATTTTTATTTCTTTTTTTAAAAGATTTATTTCATTTTATTTTTCTCCCTTTGCCCCTGTTGTCTGCTCTCTGTGTCCATTCACTGTGTGTTCTTCTGCATCCGCTTGCATTATCCGGTAGCCCTAGGAAACTACATCTCTTTTTTGTTGCGTCATCTTGCTGTGTCAGCTCTCCATGTGTGTGGCACCACTCCTGGGTAGGCTGTGTTTTTTCACCTGGGATTCTCCTTGCAGGGTGCACTCATTGCATGTGGGACACCCCTATGCAGTGGCGCCCCTGCATGACATGGCACTCCTTGCATGCAGCAGCACTGTGCATGGGCCAGCTTACCACATGGGTCAGGAGGCCCTGGGGATCAAACTCTGGACCCACCATATGGTAGACGGATGTTCTGTCAGTTGGGCCACATCCGCTTGCCTCTAATATTCTTATTTGAAGACATTTCTTCTGCAACTCCAATGATTACAATGATCATCCTTATTTAAAGGATATTCCATCTTCAGCTTTCAGAGTTCAACACAATGGGGCAGAAGATCATCTAGCTTTTTATCATCTTCTTTTTCTCTTGGGTCTTTTAAAACAAAATCAACTATGATTTCATCCGAAAATACAAGTATGCTGTCAGTAAGGACTTTCAGATGTTTTGGGACCAAGTTCAATACATGTTCTAGCCAAGAATCTTCTAATGGGGCTACATGGTCCATATCAATTCCAGGGTGAATATACTAGTAATACCTCAAGATGTCTTTATTGCAGAAGTGGTCATATTTGAAATGAGCTTTCATCAGGGGCAGCTGAGTCTTGTTGCCATAGACAATTGTGGCAAAATTCTTACTGGCACCTTTGATTTTTCTTTCCTGGCTGATTTACCCCAAGTCTGTTGCCTTGAGCTGCAGCAAGATGACTACTGTCATCTGCAAGAGTCCAGTCTTCCTCTTCCTCTTAAGGCTCCATGGTCCCAGCTTCTTCCAATATCAGCTGTACTCTGGGGTAAGTCTCATCTCTTTCCTAGGGCTCATTCCTCTCCAGGCTCAGCTGCCCTTTTCTCTCCACAAGGTCAGCTATAGACTATGAGGCTTGCTCTCTTCCTGGGGCCTCTGCTGTGTCTATGCAACCATCTCTATTCCTCCGTGTTCTTCTCCTATGTGTTTACTTTCCATGGCTCCAGCTCCTTGTTGAATTTTAAGGATTTTCTGCACATAGAATCATGTCATCTGCAAACGAGGAAAGTTTCACTTCTTCCTAATTAGGATTTTATTTCTTTTTCTTGCCTAATTGGTCTGACTAGAATTTCCCAGTACAATGTTGAATAAGAGCAGTGGCAGCTGGCATCCTTACCTTATTTCTGATCTTAGAGGGAAATCATTCAGTCTTTCACCATTGAGTATGATGCTAGCTGTGAGGTTTTGTGTGTGTGTGTGTGTGTGTGTTTAAATATCCCCTCCTGCCCCTTGTGGCTTTTTGCTTGCTGTCCACTCTCTGTGTCCATTTGCTGTGCATTCTTCTGTGTTTTTGCTTGACTCCTTTTTTTTGTTGTTGTTGCATCACCTTGTTGAGTCAGCCCTCTGTGGTGTCTGCAGGCCGGGCGGTGCTTGGCGGCACTTGTGGGTGAGCTTGCCTTCACAAGGAGGCCCCAGGGCCCCCCATGTGGTAGACGGGAGCCCAACTGATTGAGCAACATTCACTTCCCTGTGTGTTTTAATACACATGTCCTTGATGATTTTGGGGTAGTTTCCTTCTATTCCTAGTTCTAGACATGATTTTATCAAGAAGGGGTGGTTGATTTGCCAAATGTCTTTTCTGCGTCAAGTGAAATGAGTATGCAGTCTTTTTCCCTCATTCTATTAATGTGGAGTGCTGCATTAATTAGTTTTCTTATGTTGAACTACCCTTTCATACCTTAGGTAAATCTCACTTGATCATGATATATAATTCTGTTAGGTTTGGTTCGTCAATATGTCGTGGAGGATTTCTGCATCTATGTTCGTAGGGATATTGGTTCATAGTTTTCTTTTCTTGTGGTGGCTTTCTTGGCCTTGGTATGAAGGTGATTCTGGCCTCATAGAATGAGTTAGGTAGTGTTCCTTCCTCTTCAGTTTCTGGAAGACTTTGAGCACGGTAGGTGTTAATTCTTCTTGGAGTGTTTTGTAAAATTCACCAGTGAAGCCATCTGTTCCTGGGCTTTTCTTTGTTGGGAGATCTTTGATAACGGATTCAATTTCTTTATCTATGTATTAGTTTGTTGAAAAACAAACAACCTTTAGTCAGGTGATATGGGTAGGGTTTCAGGCAGTAGAAATAGCATGTACAAAGTTTAAGAAGCAGCTGTAGCAAATTATAGATGTGGTTGGAGTTGACCTATATAATATTTCTCGCCTTCTTTAACAAGAATGACCATGTATCATTCTCTTCCAAAGTTAGAATGCACTTAACTGTGAAATCTTCTTAGACTGGGACTGAGTAAATGGGGTACTTACGAAGTCAAATCAACCAGTTGTGATGGCCCTATATGCCCAGGAGTCTCTGGGAAAGGACATGAACTAATGCACACATGGTTGCAAGGAAAGGTAAGCTGGGAATGACTAAGGTCAAATGTCATATAATCTGGTGCATTCTATGTCCTAAAGTTTCTTGAAAGAAAGTGAATTCCTAAACTTTCCTTGAAGGGAGACTATTGTCACATAATAGAAAGAACCTGACCTATGGAGTGTGTCAGACCTAAGTTCAAACCCTAGTTTTACCACTGCTACTGCTCAGACAAGTTCTCTAGCCTCTCTGTCTTAGTTTTCCTATATTCCAGGACAAATACCACACACCGATTGGCTTAACAACAGGAATTTATTATCTTCCAGTTCAGGAGGCTAGAAGTCCAAAATCAAGGCCTCAGCAAGTCTCTGCTTTCTCTTGGGAGTCTGTGGCCTTCGGGTGCTGGCTTCTCACGATCCCTGGGGTTCCCTGGCTCGCATTTCTGACTCCTGTTAAGTGTCCATCTCTCTCCTCTTGTATCTGTTCTATCTGGATCCTCTCTGTGGCTTTCTCTGACTTAGTGCATCCAGATTTCTTCTGCTTATAAAGGACTCTGTAATACGGATTAAGACTCACCCTGATTCATAACATCTTCAAAAGGTCGAATTTGTAAATGCGTTTCACTCCCACAAAAGATTAGGAACATGTGTTTTGTTGGAGTACGCAATTCAATCTACCACTCTCTCTGAATCTCAATGCCCCTCCCTCTAAAACAGGGACATTAATGACCTCAGGGGGATTTTGTCAGGAGTAACTGAAAATGGAAAATGTCTAGCTGCTAACTAGGATGTGTTCAATAAATAAATATCAGTTCCCTTTTCTTCTCTGGTGCTCTTATACCTATTCCCACAGTTAATGTGGGAGAAACCAGCTGTCTCACCTAGGAGAAGTCTAATGATTAAATTAAGGCTGTTCTTTGCTTCTGAATAGGTGAATCCAGGGGGGAAATCATCACTGGTGAACTTCTGCATAGTCTTGGAAAGGGCAGTGTCCGAGTCGACCTTTTAACAGGAACAGGTATGTGCCTGGTTGGTGGGGAGCTCACAGCATATCATTTTACTGCAGAACGTGGTCTTTACACTGTCTGGATCTGTCCCTGACAACAGGAACTACTCAGGTGCTTTCTGCCCTGTTTTCTTTGAAATACAGCCAATCCTGCATGACCCAGCAATCTGTTACTCTGCAAAAAACCAGTTCTGTACCCTTCCTTCCTCTCCTAGGAGCTTATTAGTAATAGGAGGCAGGAGAAGCACAAGATACAGTGTTGAAAATCCTCATTGCCCGGAGGCTGATGTGACAGTGGCCAGAGTCATGAGTTTCAACTGAGGCCATGTCCTGTTTTTAACAGGAGCATGAGTGTCTCTAACTCGGGAGACCGTATCTCTGCTCAAAGTAGTACAGTCATGGCTGTTATTGTCATTTACTCCAGAAGTGGTTGCTTGGAACAACATGGTTGGAAGGAGTAAGATCAGAAGAGGAGTCTGAACCTCACTCTGTCATGTCTTCACCACAATAAGGAGAAAAACTACCGTGACCAAGAGCTCCTTTACCATCAAGCTCAATTTGTTTCCTAGAGATAAGCTCAGTCCTGCTGTGATTTTGAATTTTTTTAAAAAAATATTTATTTATTTCTCTCTCCTTCCCCCCGACCCCGATTGTCTGCTCTCTGTGTCTATTTGCTACATCTCCTTTGTTGGCTACTGTTGTTGTCAGCAGCACAGGAACCTGTGTTTCTTTTTGTTGCGTCATCTTGTTGTGTCAGCTCTCCGTGTGTGCGGCGCCATTCCTGGGCACGCTGCACCTTCTTTCGTGCTGGGCGGCTCTCCTTACGGGGCACGCTCCTTGTGAGGGAGGGCTCCCCTACGCGGGGGACACCCGTGTGGCACGGGCACTTCTTGCGCGCATCAGCACTGCACATGGGCCTGTTCCACATGGGTCAAGGAGGCCTGGGGTTTGAACCGCGGACCTCCCATGTGGTAGGCAGATGCCCTAACCACTGGGCGAAGTCTGCCACCCCTGCCCTATGGAATTTGAACTTGTGCATCCCCATGGTCATGTGAGGGAATTTTATAAAATCTCATACTATTTACGGATATCGCCTGTCAGTTCTGTTTCCCTAGGGAACCCTGACTGATTCATGGTATTTCACTCTCGGAAATGCAACCTAGAGCCATGGTCATTTGAAATCTTCCAAGTCTGTTTTCTTTGAGCCGTTCAACACCACCAAATTTGAGAATGGGTTAGGATCATCTAAGACCAAATAATGTAAAATGATAGAAGAGGAAATAGCAAGGGCACAAGTTAGAAGAGCTTCTTTGAAATGTATAATGAAATCAAGTTAACTCAATGAACACTTATCAAGTGTCTGCTGTATGGAAGGCATTGTTCCAGGTGCTGGAGGAACAGAACTAAGAAGACTGGGCCCCAGCCTACAAGTCTTTGTTTGGAGGGTGCCTGAGAAGGAAAAAACAGCAATAGAAATCCAGTCTCTGATGGTTAGGTTTTCCAATTAAAAGGTCTTTGGAGGTTAACCTGAACTTATTCCTGTAATACATATCATCTGTCTCTTAAGGTGATCTAAAACTATCCCCATCAAAGGGGGAAAAAAGTCACAAAATTTTATTATCAAGTTGTCATGCTGTGTAAGGGGAAAAAATGGCATGGATTTAGAAAATGACCTTCTAAGGCAGAGATTCTCATCCAAATTCTATAACCAAGACATTCTTTAGAGGCATTAGGAAACAATTTCCCCAATATAACTCCTTAAAGAAAAACACTATACTAATTCTACTTTTCCATCTTAATTAAATTTTCTTCTAAGATTAGCTTTGTTTAAAGACAAAAACCTACATAATTCTGAGCTTCCCAATAGGCTCTAATTTACTCAGGATCAATAAGTACTTCATTTTAGGTGAGTAATAAATAATTTGCAAATGGTTTTTTTTTTTCCTATAGAGTAAATATTTTATTGGTTACCAAAATGTCAGTCACAAGGGATATAAGCACTCAAAAAGCAAAGGACTCTCCTTGCAGAGTTCACAATTTCTGCCTGATAACCAGCCAGGTGCCTTTTAGCCTGCTTCTTCCAAGTGCTTCTCCCAACTCTAGTCCATAATCAGATGAGGACAGCTTTCTAGTATCACAGACCGTGCTCTGGACCAGCTGGCATCTTCAGACTTGTTAACACTGTTTGAAAACTCAAGGTAACAGGATCCTGAGGATCCCGCCTTCCAACACCTGCTCTGTGATCCCTGGGCGTCCTCACTCCCCTGAAAGACCAGTCACCCTGGAATCTTCCTTCTGCACAGCTAGGATGAAACGTATTTGTCCAGAACAAAGTGTTCCCTTCATTTGGTCCTCAGAATCACAAGAATTTGATGGTCCAATTGACAATACTTTTAAGCATCCAGGTGTCAAGATGTCCCTTCACTTTGACTTTACAACTTCTGTGCCCTTCATCTTTGGTCCTGATTCACTCAACTTTTCTGGCTTGTGATCCAAAGCACTGCAGAGATTTGTGTCAGGTGTGCCAATGGGTTTTCCCAGTAAATATTCTACTGATCCTTTATAATACTGTTTCTTGGCCCCAGTGAGGTACTTCTGAAAAGCCCCAATCTGGGAGCTTCTGGGAACATGCCAATAAATGTCTCGGCCCACACCTGAGAAATGGCAGATTCAATGGAAACCGTCTTTTCCCGAAATTGTTGCAGATAAGTTACAGCAAACAGAACAGAGACCGTCAAGGAAAACTGTCACTCTGGGCTCCTTTTTGACCACAGTAGCTATGGGGAAGCAGCTGCAGCTTCGATGAGAGCCAACAAATGGTTATTTCAAACCAATTATTTATATATGTGTTCAAAGAACATTCATTACCTTAGGAGCGCTGAGCTTTTTATTTATTATTATTTGTCTATGTTTTTATTTTTTTTTTTTTTTTTTTTTTTTTTTTTAAAGATTTATTTATTTATTTATTTAATTTCCCCCCCTCCCCTGGTTGTCTGTTCTCGGTGTCTATTTGCTGTGTCTTGTTTCTTTGTCTGCTTTTGTTTCTTTGTCCGCTTCTGTTGTCGTCAGCGGCACGGGAAGTGTGTGTCGTCAGCGGCACGGGAAGTGTGGGTGGCGCCATTCCTGGGCAGGCTGCTCTTTCTTTTCACGCTGGGCGGCTTTCCTCACGGTGCACTCCTTGCGCGTGGGGTGGGCACGCGGGGGACACCCTTGCGTGGCACGGCACTCCTTGCGCGCATCAGCACTGCGCATGGCCAGCTCCACACGGGTCAAGGAGGCCCGGGGTTTGAACCGCGGACCTCCCATATGGTAGACGGACGCCCTAACCACTGGGCCAAAGTCCGTTTCCCTGTTTTTATTTTTTTATGTATTAAAGAAGTTGTGGGGTTATAAAACCATCATGCATAGAATACAGGATTCCCATATTATTTTTTATTTTTGAATAGAAAAGACTGTCGTTTCCATGCAAGCCACCTGATCCTTGCCACTGCTGCATAGAAGAAAACGCACAGAGCAGCACCAGGTTCTTCAGGTGGGGGCAGAACAAAGAACCACACACAGATTGTGAATCTGGGATTACCACATACCCACCTCACAATAATCTCTGTAATTAAGCCAACTGCATAATAAATCCATTTAAGTTGTACTATTAGTGGTCTTTTCTCAAAGAGGAATAAACTACTAGAGATGGGGTCTTTCTACTGAGAAACAGATTATACTAGAAAACTAGTTGGGACAGATAATGACAAGCTGTCAAAGAAGACGGGTCTGTATACACCACAATGTAAACTATGGACCTTAGTTAGTAGCAATGCTTCAATATTTATCATTGTAACAGATGTACCACACAATTTTAAGATGGTATTAATTGGGGAAGATGTGGGAGGGAGAGGGGTATATAGGAATCCTTTATACTTTTGATGTAATTTTTCTATAATTTAAAACCTCTTTTAAATAAAGTTTATTATATTAAAAAAAAAAAGACTGCTCTGCCTAATCACCTTACAATAATCTCACCAATCTCCCAGCCATACTCCCAGCTAAGCATCCAAACTGTGTTTCAGTATACCATTCCCAAACAGGAACATCTGAAGAAAGGTCCCAATATGAAAGGCAGAACCCAAAACATCGGGACTTTGCCACAAAAGCACAGTCATTGTAGGTAGCAAAGGGAAACTTTTAGAATACAGGAAAAAATACAGGTTTAATGTTTTCAGAGAAATGAGAAGATACTCCATCCATGAAATTAAAACAGGATACTATGAAAAAGAACATTTAGAAAATCCTCCTTCCCTCCCCAAATAAAAATTTTTAAATGGGGTTTAAATATATGGTGATTGAAATTTAAATACATAATAGACGGGTTGTAAGATTTACCAGTACTAAGAGAAAGACATATTTTTAAAGTAAGAGAGAAAAGATAAGAAAATTAGAGGACTGACACAAGAAATCCAGAAGGAAATTATATAACAGAAGAAAATCACCCAGAACTGAAGAATATGATTTTTAAATTGAAAAGCCCTATTAAATGCTTGGAAGAAATGACTGAAAAAAGGCGAATGCCAAAAAAACACCACCATGAAATTTCAGAATATGAGTAATTAAGAAAATAACACCCTACAAACTTCCAGGGGTTAAAATAAAATGCAAGAGCTCAGGAATCAGAATGCATCAAGTTCTCAACCACATCCTAAGAACTAGAAGAAAATGGAGCAATGCTCTCAAAGTTCTGGGAGAACCGCATTTCCAACTTCATATCCTATACCCAGCCAAACTATCAATCATGGAAGAGAAATGGCATTTAAATGCACCAGGTCTCTAAAAGCTTACCTTCCTTCAGGTGACACCCAGATTGTGTGGGCTCTGAAGCTTTTGTAATTTGGGGAGGCCTATGTAAACAATGGAAAATTGCAAGTATAAAAACTGATTGTGAAAGCAAATACTTCTTTAGAATGAAATAAGAAATCACAACAAAGCAGGCCAGGAGGTTCAGGGCTCTTTCTTTTAGGCTCTCTTTAGAAACTTTACCCAGGATACTTCTTGACAAACCCAGGGTTTTCCTCCCCACTCAGGACCGCGTGCAGCAATTCACAGCATTCACAGGGGCTTGTGAGCTTCATCAGCTTCTGGATGAACCTGCTTCTGCTCTAGGCACCCTTTCTCAGGAAACTATTCTCCAGCAAAGCCAAGGAAGGAGAAGACACGGAATCCAAGAAACGGGAATCCAGTGCAGGAAGACAGAGGGAGCACGTTCCAAAAGACGTTCTGGAACAATTGTCTCAGCCCTGATTTCTCACCTCCAAACGTCTAGTTGTCTGAAAAAGCGAAGTTCTTATTCATTTAAGCTAGTATGGTAGGGTTTCTGTCATTTTTAAATGAAGGAAATCTTGCAGCATCACATCCTTGTTCAGACATCCATTGAACAAATTGTCTTTTAAAGATTTTATTTATTTATTTCTCCCCTCACCTGGCGCAGGCAGTCCCTGTCTTCTGAACACTAAGCCACACCGGCCCTGCAGGTGAGATGCTCTAGTTCTGGGAGCCTGGCCGCCTGAAGGGAGCAAGGGGCCGGCACTGGGAAACGTCGCCAGGGATATGGAGGAAATCGCAGAAGTCACGGAAAAGGTGAGACACAGTGAAAGAGAATGTGAAGGAAAAGAGCGATTTCCATAAGTTTTACAAGAGATGCTGCCCTAACATTGGAACTTCATCGACTTCATGCCCCAGTCTTTTCCTACAGCTGGGGCAACACTTCCAGGCCGTCTCTCCAGGTGGTGGATGCCTCCAGGTGAAGGGCCATCCCAGAGCTAAACGAGACGCGCTCTGCCTGCGCTACTCCCCTTTGCCCGTGGCCTCCGTTTCCACCCACTGTTGGGTGAGTGGACACACGTTCTGGAAGCCAGATAATGGCTCGGGAGGCCTATGAATCCCTGGCATTATTCGATTCCAGGCTTCCCGACTAAAAGGAAGTATCTGGTTCGGGTGTTGGAAACACGAGAATCACCGCCCCGGGGCTGCCGCCTGGAGGAAGGTCCCTAGAGAGCAGCTCTGGGGCTCGGGGCCGACGAGGGCGCACGGGGCACAGGTGGCAGGGGCCTCGCGGGCGGGGAGGAGCCCGGGGTTTGCCCCCGCGCAGCTCCGGAGCAGCCCGCACCTCGCTCGGGACGCACGGGCGCCCGCGGCTCGACATGCCCAGCCCGGCTGTCCCGGCCGGGCCCCTCGCGGCCCAGGGCCCCACGCCCGCCCGCGCCCGCCCGCTCTGCCCCTCTGACCTGCGGCGAGCGCCCCTGAGCAGCTCCTCTCTCCCCGGCGGCAACGGCGGGCAGGCGGCCGGGCAGGTGAGCGTCGGGACTCGTGCTCCCGCCCCCGCTCGGCCCCCGCTCCGCGTCCCAGACCTGCCCGAACGCCCCGCGCCCTCCGCGCCCCGGACCCGCCCATCCTGGGCCCTCCGCTTAGCGGGAGCTCCCCCGCCGAGCCCGCGCGCCCGCCGCCCACCCGCGGGAGGCAGAGCCGGGGCCGGGGGGAGGGCGCGGTGGCCCCTCCAGGGGCGACGGGGCCGCGGGTGGCTTTCCGCGGTGAAGCCCTCAGCTCATCCCACGCTCGGCCGCGGCGAGACGGTCAGGGCGCAGGCGAGCTGGCGGCCGTGCGGTCCCCGCGGCCTCATCTGTAAATTAGGGGTTGGCCCGGTGGGGAGTTTCCAGCCCCCGTTGTCCTTCCTTCCAGCATCGCCCCCGCCCCCCCAGACGTTAAGAACCAGGAGCTAAAGCCCCATCCCGCACGGCCCTAAGAACAGGTGTTTTCTGATTCAGCAGCGTTTCCCCTTCTTCTGGAGAATCAGTGGAAGCCCCTTCTGAGAATCACGCCTAAACCTGAGCAGGCCTTTCCCTTGTAAAACAGAGTAAACGGGGTCGACTTGGGTGCCTTGGCGAGAGGGGCGAACGGCCCGGAGGCAGGTGAGGGGCTCTTGGTCCTTGGCCAGCAGAGCCAGAGCTGGGAGAACATCTCTTTGACTTTGACGTTCCCATCAGCTCGGGAACGTGCTGGGTGAGCCGCCTCCTCCCAGCACTTGCCCGTACCTGAGGTTTCACTGGGTGCAGGCGGGAATCCTGGGTGCCTGATATTCTGGGAAGGGCTGCTTCCTGCCTGCCCCAGGTGGCAGTTCCAGTCAGGCTGCCTCTTCAGGAAGGCTTTTTATTCCTCTAAGCCTGTGAGGAGGAAACAAAGTTGTGACATCTTTGGTTTCTTTTTCTTTTTTGTTGTTGTTGTGGTATCTTAGTTGCATAATTAGGGGTGGGTAAGGATACATTTTAGCACCGAAAAATTGTAACTAAGAAAATGATCTCTACTGCAAATTGTAATATCCATATGCCAGGACAAACTGGTTTTTTTCATTTTTTTTTTTCATTGACGTTTATCTTTCGTACGTGGACAGTAAGTGTATAATAAATGTTGTGAACTTACAAAACATCCATGTCATCATACGAGGCAAAAAAACTGGTTTAAAAAAAAATAAGTTTGACCACCTTTAATTTGGCCTGCAAAAATAACCCAAATCAATTTATATCAAGTTTTTAATAACAGATAAATTGCTAATACACCAACAACTGTAATCATAACATAACAATAACAGCTAACAGCTACTATAAAGTACTTTAATATAACAGGAAAACAGATTAAAGTCTAGAAACAGGTTCAATTATACTTACCTTAAGAAACATCAGCTCCTTTTTAGCTAGTATGGGTCATGTGACTACATGCAGGTCATGTGAGTGAAAGTGATACAACTTCTGGGGGTTGTCACCAAGGAAGGTAGGAGGCTGGGTGCTTGGATGAGCATGGTTATGCAACAGACTCCATCCCACATCCCATATGTGTTAGTCAGCGAAAGGGGTGCTGATGCAAAAGACCAGACATCTGTTGGCTTTTATAAAGGGTACTTGTTTGGGCTAGAAGCTTACAGTTTCCAGGCCATAAAGGTAAGTTACTTCCCTCACCAAAGTCTGTTGCCATGTGTTGGGGCAAGATGGCTGCCGACATCTGCATGGGTTCAGGCTTCCTGGGTTCCTCTCTTCCCAGGGCCCATTTCTCTCTGGGTTCAGCTTCTCTGTTTTTTTTTCCACAAGGGCAGTTGTAGACTATGAGATTCTCTTGGTTTTGCCTCTCTCTACAAGGCCAGCTGTAGACTATCAGGTGACCAGCTCTGTTTCTCTCCCCCCAGGGCTTGATTCTCTCTGGGCTCAGCTGCTCTGCTCCCCTGTGTGCTTACTTCCCAGGTTCCTGCTCCAAACTCCAGCATCGAGACTCCAACATCAAAACTCCAACTAACTCCTCTGCTCTGCCACGTAGTTTTATCTGTGAGTCCTGCCCACCAGGGGGGTGGGGACTCAACACCCTACTGACGTGGCCCAATCAAAACCCTAATCCTAATTTAATCACACCCAGGTACAGACCAGTTTATAAACATAACCCAATATCTATTTTTGGAATTCATAAACTGTATCAAACTGCTACACCATATTATATGAAAGAGAAAAGTACATCTTATGAAAGCCACAGTTATTTGAGGATTTTGTTACATGCAGCCTAACTAATGCAGACATTTCCCACAAACCCCACTTCCCATCATAAATAAATTCCAGGGTGTTAAAGAAAGCTCTAAATATACCATTTGCCTTGACCCAGTAACCACAGTTTGGGGACTTCACAGTACAGAATAGATAAAACTCTTAAAGATTCTTATTGCAGCATTGTTTATAATAACAAATAGTTATATATATATATATAATAGTATACACTTTCTATAACATATTGTACAGCTATTTAAAAGAATGAATTCAGAGCATGTGTAGCTCAGTGGTTGAATGCCTGCTTCATATGTACGAGGTCCTGGGTTTAATCCCCTGTATTGCCTTAAAAAAAAAAGAATGAATTCAATTTGTATTTATTGTCTTGGAAAATAGTCATCATGTATTGTGACGCTACAGAGACTGTGGGATTTTGTTTTTGCTTTCTGTTTGTTTTACAGTAATGACGATACAAAATGTGCATGTATACATGTGCACATGTGTGTGTATGGTATAGGTATGAGCATCAAGGAAGATAGGGAATGTTACTGTGGTTACATCAAGGGAATAACACTGGAGGGGAAGGGGGAGCTGAACTTCTTTACAGAAGAGGGTTCCAGGTTCAAGTGCTGGCAAGGGAGGGAATCCAGGCTGGATGGTAGAAGAAGTCAGGGGGCTGGCTATCCCAGTCATGGCCTGAGGACCAACCAAGCCATGGGGACTGTAGTTTGTCTCACTCTCCCCTTGTACTGAGGCCCTGCAAACATTGCACCTGGCCACTGCTCTGAAGGAAGACCCCGTGATGGGTTGGACTTAAGGGAGAACAGTACTGGATTCCTCTTACACAGCACTTCCAAATCCTCTCTGCTCACCACTTCCTCCAGTGCAGCAGGCCTTGACAGGTTTCCTAGATGTGCAATCAGAGAGGCTTTCCTTTCTGCTGTGCTACAGATCTTTTTTTTTAAAAGATACATAAATAACACATGTGCTACAAATCCTTCGCTTCCTGCCCTGGGCTTCTCCGAGGCTCAGCAGGTACAGAGCCCTGGCAGGGACCCACTAGGCACTCATGCACGTGGACCTGGGAATTTGGGGTGGAATAACACCCCACGAGGTTACTTTTGATCAATGCGGGAATGAAGCCAATGGATATTTCCCCATTTGTTCCCATGGACAGATAGTTCTGAGATATATTTAAAAAGGCTCCTCAGAAAAGCCCAGTGGGTACTGTTCAAATGCTGGATGACCCCTGAATCCCAGAAGACAACTCCTACTTTACATTTCTTCAGCTTGCCCTAGACAACCAACAAGATGATATGGTGGACAGATCCCAGCCCAAAACGCAGGGAGTATTTACAGCTGCAGACAGGGTAATTCCTTATGTCTGCCCCATGGTATCTGGGTCCCCTCTCAAGTCCCTTGGGATTGGGGAATGAGCAATCATGGGAGGAGTGTGTGTGAGTATGGACCAAAGTAGATTCGGTATTCCCGTGAATGCTATCCTGTATTGATGAGAGAGCTTTTATCATGGATGTAAAGACAGTGGCTTCAGAAAGAAGGGTGGGGACTGAATGGGTGGAACAGGGCACATTTGGGGCAGTGAGATTCTCCTGTGTGATACTGTGATGATGGATGCGTGACAGTAGGCATTTGTCATGGCCTATGGAATTGTACAGCATGAAGTGTGAACCATTATGTAAACTATAGACTTTGGTTAGTAGTAGGGCTTCAAAACTGGTCCATCCACTGCAACAAATGGACCATATTAATCTAAAAAGTCAATAATGGGGTAACGATATGTGTGGGTATGGGGTGTGGGGGTTATGTGGGAATTCCCTATATTTTGGTGTAATTTTTCTGTAAATGTAAATCTAAAACTGCTGTAAAAATAAAGTTGAAAAATATATTTAAAAGAAAAAGAAGAAGAAAAAAAAGCGCAGAGGGGGAAACCGTTCAGTGGCCAACTTGTCCCTCCTTTCTGTTTAGACTTGTACCTCTTTCATTCTTACACACTGAATCACCTTTCCAAATACATTATCTGCATACAAGTTTTTGTCTCAGGCTGTCATCTGCAGAAACTGAGGAAAGACAGAAGTATGTCAAAGGACCCAGGAGCGAACTTGAAGGGACATTCTGTCTACAGATGGGACTATGTGATAATCAAATAGAATGACAACTCAAAAAACCTAATTCAAAAAACACTAGCAATTAATTAATAATGACAGTCCAAAGAGAAAGATAAATAAAAGAAAACTAATTAGGTACTGTTGGAGGTGGCTAAGTCACCAAAGCACTAGTCTCAAAATTGGTAGGTAAAGAGAAAACATTAAGCATTTATCTTGCCTTTCTGGAATGAATGGTGTGTCAGAGAAATTAATCTTAGAAGATGAGGAAGAGTTTATTTATAGAAGAATTCTGGCTAATAATTGCATAATGAATGACAGAATTATAAAACTCACTATTTGGAAATTCCTAATAACTGATTTAAGGCAATGATCATTACTAGAATCAATATAACAAAAGATGTGCAAGACTTCTCTACTGAAACCTATAAAACAATACTGAAATTAAAAGGTGACTATACCATATTGATGTATTGAAATAGTCAACATGTTTATTGGTCCTCTCTAAATTGATCAATAGATTTAATGAAATCTCAGTCAATTACTGCAGGATTGTGTGTGTCTGCAAAAACCAATAACCTGATTTACAAATGAATATGGACATTCAAAAGGGTCAAGAACAGCTAAAGAGGAGTGACGTTGACAAGATGGTGGAGTAGGTCCCTCCAAACTCCCTTTTCTCCACAGAAATATCAAAAAATAAGCAGCAACTGGCAGAAGCCACTTTTTCAGAACTTAGAAAATAATCAAAAGTTTATAGCAACAAAGTAAATGCGAAACCAATAAACAGGCAACTTAAAAAATATAGGATCTCCGTGCCACTTTTAGTAGCCATTGGCCCACTCCTTCCCGGGTTCAGTGGTACTCTGGGAGATTGGGAAGCTCTGCCTTCACAGTGTGGAACTCTGGGCCTGGTTTGAGGCAACAAAGCAGACCTTATTCAAAAATTAGCCTGTATGTCTGTTCTACCCATCTGGTCTACCTGAAGGACTGACACAAGGTACTCATAATCTCTATTTCATCCATCGCAGAACTCACTTAGGCTTGAGAATTGGCAGGTGTTCTTCAAAATCACTGTAAAGTAATTATCAAACCACAGTTATTGGGTGTGAAAGATTATGGCTGAGACACACAATAGAGCCCCTGGAGCCTGGGAAGCAATGCTAGAGAAATTAGAGCATTCAGGAGGACTGTGCCTACAGGTTAGTTTAGAAAGCCATGTTGCAAGCCCAGGGCAAGATGTATGCTCAGAAAAGACCCAAGAAAACCTAAGTTTTCACCTTGGACTGGCTCAGTCCAAGCTTGGCTAAGCATGGAAGGAGAGTTCCAACACAGAACAAATCTGCAAAGACTGGGATAAGTAGTTTTGATTGTTAGTTTAAAAACTAAAAAGTATTTTGATTGTTAGTGTAAAAACTTTTCTCTCTTCAAGTCTAATACAAACTAAAGGGACAGAGATTTCAGGTACCACACACAACAGGAGTACAGGCTTTGCAGATACTTTGGAAAAACCATTAAACTATCAGAATACAACAGGCTTCAACAATCAAGAAAACTTTCAATACCCAGGGAAAGCGGGGAATCTGATTTCCAGAGTTACATTATAATTTTCAAATGTCTAGATTTCAATAACAACATAATCACAAGGCATACAAAAACAAAAACAGGAAAGACAGTCCATTCAAAGAAACAAAATAAAGTGACCTCAAGAAACCATCCTTGAGGAAGCTTAGACTGGACATACTAGACAAAGACTTTAAAACAGCTGTCTTAAATATGGTCAAAGAACTTAAGGAAAAACATGGACAAAGAACTGAAAGAAATCAGGAAAATGGTAACTGAACAAAATGAGAATGTCAATAAAGAGATACAAATTATAAATGTACCAAACAGAAATTCTGGAGTTGAAAATTAAATAGCTGAAATAAAAATGTCACTAGTGGGGTTCAACAGAAGATTTGAGCTGGCAGAAGAATCAGTGAACTTGAAAGGACAATTGAAATGATCTAGCCTGAGGAACACAGAGTGAAAAGAATGTAGAAAAGTCAACAAAGCCTTAGAGACCTGTGGGACTACATCAAATAGAGCAACATATACATTATGGGATCCCCAGATGGAGAAGAGTGAGATAATGGGACAGAAAGAATATTTGAAGAAGTTCTTTTTCTAGATATATACCCAAAGGAACTGAAAAACAGACAAAGTTCATAGCAGCATTACTCACAATAGCCAAGAGGTGGAAAAGGCCAAGCATCCATTAACAGATGAATGGATAAATAGAATGTGGAATACACACACAATGGAATATTATTTGGCCATTAAAAGAAATGAAGTTCTCAGAAAGTGCATTTGGCTCAACTGATAGAGCATCCACCACATGGGAGGTCCAGGGCTCAAACCCTGGGCCTCCTGACCTGTGTGATGAGCTGGCACATGTGCAGTGCTGATGCGCACAAGGAGTGCCATGCCTTGCAGGGGTGTCCCCCACATAGGGGAGTCCCATGTGCAAGGAGTACACCCTGTAAGGAGAGCCGCCCTGCACAAAAAACATGCAACCTGCCCAGGAGTGGTGCCGCACACACAGAGAGCTAATGCAGCAAGATGATGCCACAGATTCCAAGTGCTGCTCACAAGAATGCAAGCGGACACAGAAGAACACACAGCAAATGGACAAAGAGAGAAGACAAGAGGGGGGAAAGGAGAAAGGAAAAATAAATAAATAAATAAAAAGGAAAAAAAAAAAGAAATGAAGTTCTGATACATGCTATAACACTGATGAACCTTGAAAACATTATACTAAGCAAAATAAACCAGAGGTAAAAGGATAAATATTGTATGATTCCAGTTACATGAAAAATCTAGACTAGGCAACTTCATAGACACATAAAGTAGATTAGAGTTTAACAGGAACTGGAGGAAGGGGGGAAAACTAGATGTTACTTAATGGGTAGACTCTGATAAATGTTCTGGAAAAGATTTTGTAATGGATGGTGCTAAGGGTAGCATGGCATTGTGAATGTAATTAATACCACTGAATTGTATACTTAAAATGGTTAAGATGGCAAATTTTATATTCTATCTATCTATCTATATATATAGCCACAATTAAAGAGAATTTTAAAAAGATTAGATAAGATACACGTGAAGAAGAACAAAGCTAGTGGAATTATATTATCAGCTATCAAGACTCACTATGAAGCTACAATGTGGCTTGGCACAAGAATAGACCAATTAAAAAAAAAAGAGAGAAAAACAGTCTAGTCTGTTTCTAGACTAACTTTTGCTTAAAATATTTAAAACATTAGGAGACAATAAGGTTGAAAGTAAAAGGATGAAGAAGGTACACACAATAACTAAGAGAAAATTGGTCTAGACAATATAAAACATACAAAACAGGCTTTCAGATAAAAAGGAAGATATGACAATCTTAAATTTGTATGCACTCAAAAATATAGTTTTAAAATATATATGGCAAGGGAAGTGGTGTGGCTCAAATGATTGAGCCCCCGTCTACCATATGGGGGGTCCAGGTTTTGATTCCTGCCGCCTCCTGGTGAGGGTAGGCTGGCCCATGTGGTGATCTGGACCATGTGGTGAGCTGGCCTGAGTGGAGAGCTGGCCCACATGGAGTGCTGGCCCGCACGGTGAGCTGGCCCGAGCAGTGAGCTGGCGCAGCAGGGAGAGACACAGAGAGACAATAAGAGATGCAGCAGACCAGAGAGCTGAGGTGGCACAAGAGATTGAGCACCTCTCTCCCACTTGGGGGGGGTGGCCCAGGATCCGTTGGTTCCCAGTGCCACCTAAAGAGAAGACGAGCAGACACAGAGGAGTGTGTGGTGAGTGGACACAGAGAGCAGACAAAGAGGTGGAGGGAGGGAGGATAAATAAATAAACCTTTAAAAATATATGTGGCAAAAACTGACAGTAATGCTATAACAAACCCACATTTATAATGAAAATATTAGCATACTTCTCACAGTAACTCATAAAACAAGCCATCCTGAAATCAGTAGGAATATAGAATGTTTGAACAGCATAATCAACAGACTTGATCTTATTTTGACATATGTACACTAAGCTCAACAACTCTGCAATTCACATTGTTTTCAAGAGCCCATGGAGTATTTGCCAAACTCATTATATGCTGGGCCATAAAACCAGTTTCCGTGAACTTCGAAGAACTGAAATCATACAGATAAGTATGTTTTCTGGCCACACTGGAATTAAAAATTGTGCCAATTATAAAAGATAACTACATAATAATCATAAAATTGAAAATAAATACCTATGTAAATAATCCATAGGTCAAGGTAGAAATCGTAATACAGCAAAAGAAACCCAAAGAAATGAGAAGAAAGGAAAAAATAAAGATAAATGAAGAAATTAATGATATCGTTAGCAAATATAGAGGATGAAAAAGCCAAAAGTTGTTTTTTAGGAGAAGATATAGAATTGATACATTTTTGGTAAGCTTAATCAAATTAGAAAAAAGAAGGTACAAATAACCAATATTAGCAATGGCATTTCTACAGACATTAACTTATTCATAAAATGATGTTATCAATTATTTTATGCCTATAGCTAAAGACATTTAGATGAAATGGGCAAAATACTAAAAAATATAATTTAATAAGAGAAAAAAAAGGAACTGAAATTCTCATAATCCTATAAGTAGTAAAACTTGAATTTGTAATTAAATAATAATCACAAAGTAAACTTCAGGCCCAGAGAGCATCACCTGACATTTAAAAAATAACATCAACCTTATACCAACTCTTTCAATGAATAGTTTTTTTCCCTATCTTACATCAGTTTTATTTATTGAAGTCATGATTGCATTTTAATATGTTCACTATAAGTGTTCCTTTGTTACTGTTTTTAAAGCACTCTTTTCCATCTAATTTTCTGTTGTACAAGGAATCCACAGATATCAGAAAAAAATCCAGGTTGAAATTTCTTATACTGTGCAATTAGCAAAGCATTCCAGTTTATAATGTATACAGGGCAGTGACTGGAATGTGTACCAGAGGTCTGCAACATGACAACAGGACCCTAGTTTGACTTCCATTAACCTTCCTTCAATAGGAATTCTGGATTGTGTTTCTTACAGTCTGTCAGAAATTCATGATATCGGTGCCCCCAGTTCCTTTGTTTTCCATTTCCAAGGGGTCTTTAGACGTCTGGTTTTCCTTCTGCTGCTGCCTTGCAGGTATCACAGGTGAACCTGCCCCTCCAGGAGACCACAGCTTTCACACATTCATCGTTAGCTGCATCTCCTTTGGACAGGACAAACCTGTGTACGGATGGGGCTGTCTCTGATGAGCGAAGAGAGGCCTGGTGAGCTGGTGGCATAGATGTTCTCATTTCCTGGAGAAACTCAGCAGCATGTTCTCCACCAACACTGCCGGATGCCCAGCAGGGCATCAAAGCCCTGAAAGGTGCTGCTTTGGGCTGTACTGCCCCCTGCAAATTGCTGTGGGTGTCCCAGACCCCTTCATACAGCAGGCCTTCTGGCGGCTGGGAGGTGCCTTTCCAGATGCAAAGAACATTGGAAAATACCTTTGGGTCCATGTAATGTCAATTTGGCCAATACTTCCAAGGCTTTCTTCAGGGAATCAGTTATTTTTTCCAGTTCTGTTTTCACAGTTCCCTGGTCCTGACATTGTTTAGCATTGAGTATAACAGGATTTCTTTGATAGCAGAAGCAGCGGCTATTTCCACAAATAGTGACACCAGGAAGCAACCTTTTCTGCAGTCTCCACCAGGGAAGGAGAAGAGGATGTCCATGTTCTCATAAGTCATGGGCCCACCGGGGTCCTTTTTCTTCCAGTTTGCAAGACACAATCTGCACACACCAGGATAACAGGCAGTCTCAACTTCTCCAAGATTTTGCAGTGAGGAATGGCAATATTTCTTGGCAGGACCTTACAGACATCTTGGGCACCTTGATGCCACACGTAGGCTGTGGTGATTTACCCCAAGATCAGGTGGGCAAGGTGCTGCAACTTGTGTCCTTCAAGCTCATCATTGCTGAGTTCTGGCAACTTTTCAACTTCTGTGCATGACTGGCTGGTCTTAATCAGGTCAGGCACGTTTTGAACAATGACTATCCAGGCGGCATACTTATTAGGCAACCCCTCCAGTGGACCTAGCAGAGCAAAGCCCACATCTTCGTTTATGGGGACTTCCTCATGGATTCTCCAAGAACTTTCCATGGGAGATGGCTGCTCATAGGCCATTCTTGGCGTCTAAAGTCTATTTTGATGCCAGGAAAAATGTCCCAATCACTTGACGCTTTCTTTCCAGAGACTGGCTGCTGGTGATTCACGGCAAGGTAAATGGCAACCCTCCCTTCTTTCTTAGTTTCCTTGCTTTCAGTTTCTTGCTTCCATGGCTTTTTTTCCTCAGCGAATAGTTTTAAAAATTTATTTTATGAGACATTAAAAACTTGATAACAGACCCTAACCAGGACAGCACATAAAGAAAAATCCAGGTCACTTTCATTGACGAATGCAGGTATAAAAACATAAGAAGACAGTAAGGCAGAAAATGAAAGGATAGCAAAAGCTGCCTACAGGAAATAAAAGAAAGTTGCTGTAGCAGTTTGGTATTATTTATGAATTCCAAAAATAGATATTGGATTATGCTTGTACACTGTTCAGTTCATCTGGGTGTATTTTATTGTCTTCAGAGGAGTAACTTTTGCTTGATTAAATTCAGATTAAGGCTTTGATTGGGCCAGTTGTGTGTGGGGACTCAGAAAAAATGACATGGCAGAACACAGAGTTGGAGTTCTGAGCTGGCACCCTGGGATGTAAACACACAGGAGAAGAACACAGAGGAATAGAGATGGTTCCATAGACACGGCAGAGGCCCCAGGAAGAGAGATGAGCTGTTAGCCTGACAGCCTACAACTGGCCTTGTGGAGAGAGCAGAGCAGCTGAGCCTGGAGAGAAATGAGCCCCAGGAGAGATGAGACTTATCCCAGCTTAAAGCTGATAATGGAAGAAGCTGGGACCATGGAACCTTAAGGGGAAAAGAAAAGCTGAACCCAGGCAGGCATCAGCAGCCATCTTGCCCCAACATGTGGCAACAGACTTTGGTGAGGGAAGTAACTTAAGCTTTTTGGCCAGGTAACTGTAAGCTACCCCCAAATAAATACCCCTTTATAAAAGCCAACAGATTTCTTGTATTTTGTATTAGCACTCCTTTGGCTGACTAATACAGTTGCCAAAAATTTTTTTTTTTTTAAAGTAATAGATGGGGATGTGGCTCAAGTGATAAGGACTCAGCCTACCATATGGGAGGACCCAGGTTTGATTCCCGGGACTTCCTGGTGAAAAAGAAGAGAAAGTGTGCCTGTGTGGTGAGCCAGTGCCTGTGTGGTGAGCTAGTGCCTGTGTGGTGAGCCAGTGCCTGCGTGGTGAGCCAAGTGCCCGTGTGGTGAGCCAATGCCTGTGTGGTGAGCCAGTGCCTGCGTGGTGAGCCAGTGCCTGCGTGGCGAGCTAGTGCCTGCATGGTGAGCTGAGTGCCCACGTAAGTGCCCACATGGCAAGTCAAGTGCCTGCGCAGCCAAGTGCCATGCCATGAGCCAGTGCCCGCACAAGTAAGTCATGCAGCAAGATGACAACTCAAGAAAAGAGGGACGAAGGGGAGAGTCAATGTAAAGCGCAACAGAGACCAGAAACTGTGGTGGCACAATTGACACATCAGAGGTCCTCAGGATTGAATTGCTCTGAATCCTAGAGGAGAAAGATGATAAGAGAAGACAAAAAAGAGAAATAGATACAGAAGATCACACAGCGAATGGACACAGCAAAAAGAGCAGGTTGGGGGAGGGGAAGGGGAAGGGAAAAAATAAATCTTAAAAAAATAAAGTAATAGATCTAAACCATGAACTTTAATTGGATCGTAGTTCAGAGAGGAAAAAAGTTATAGAAAACATTGTTGGCCCCTCCTGGATATTTTCAATATGAACAGAATATTAGATGTATATTAGTGAAAAATTGTTACTAATTTTCTTTGCTGTGATGATGGTATTATGGATAAAAGAATAATAATGTCCTAATTCTTAAGATATACTTGCATAAGTGTCCAGAGATAAAGTGTCATGATGCATACAACTTAGCTTCAGATGCTACATGGAGAAATGTCTGCATGCCCACAGAAAGAAAAGTCAAGCAGGTATGGCAAAATATTAATTATTGAATCTTGGTGGAGGATACATAAGGATTCTTTTTACTATTTATTTCATTTATATATATATATGAATTATTCTAAATAAAAAGTGAGCAGGGGATGGCGGTGGACTTGGCCCAGTGGTTAGGGCATCTGTCTACCACTTGGGAGGTCCGCAGTTCAAACCCTGGGCCTCCTTGACCCGTGTGCAGCTGGCCCATGTGCAGTGCTGATGCATGCAAGGAGTGCCATGCCACGCAGGGGTGTCCCCCACGTAGGTGAGCCCCACGTGCAAGGAGTGCGCCCCCTAAGGAGAGCCGCCCAGGTTGAAAGAAAGTGCAGCCTGCCCAGGAATGGTGCCGCACACATGGAGAGCTGACGCAGCAAGATGACGCAACAAAAAGAAACACAGATTCCCGTGCCACTGACAACAACAGAAGCGGACAAAGGAGACGACACAGCAAATGGACACAGAGAATAGACAACTGGGGTGGGGGGGGAGGGGAGAAAAATAAATAAATAAATAAAATTAAAAAAAATAGCGAGTGGGAGAAAAAGAATTAAATGAGATTATACACGTATAAAAGAAAGTTGCTGGATTTAGCAGTTTGACTTCAGCAATACGTAGAAGGATAATGTAATCATGATCAAGCTGGGTTTCTCCTATGAATGTAAAATTGGTTTAACATTAGAAAATCAATTACTGTAATTCATTACAATAACACATTAAAAGCTAAAAATCATGACTGCCACAAAAATGCAATATTATCATTTGAAAAGTCAATACTTGTTCATGATTTTTAAAAAGTTGTTGATGAACAGCAATAAGCAGTAACTTCTTTAATCTCATGAAAGTTATCTAGAAACCTGTCACAAACATTATGCTTAATGGTGAAACATTTGAAGTTTTCAAAGAGATAGCAGATAAAGAGAGCAACTTCCACATCTCTATTCAACATTGTACTGAAGGTTCTAGGAAGAGTGATGAAGGGGAAAAGAAACATGTATAAGAATTTTGAAGGAAGAAATAAAACTGTCATTATTCACAGGTGATGTGATAATATATATATACACATATATAGGAAAACCATAAGAATCTGCAATATATTCTTAGAATTAGTTTATCAAAGTTGAATTGTTGAGGAATAAAAAGCATAACCTTGCAAAAATATCTAACAAGTCACTCCTGCCCCCACTTCTGTGGATCGGCCTGTGAGGAAGATATCAAATGAGTAACTCCTGCCCCTGCTTCTGTAAATCAGCCTGAAACCGGTGCAGCTGCATTCTGCCTGTGCAACCCCGCCCTGCTTGCAAAATTTCGCCCACCAATGCGTTAGCCAATGAGCAAAAGTTATGCTGCTCCCCGCTGAAATCCTATATAAACCTATGAAAACTGAAAAACGGGGCTCAGAATTTGGAAACTGACTCTTCTCTGGGCCCATACATAATAAAATTGTTCCTCCATCTCTCTGGAGAGCCGGCTTTGGGTCTTTCTGCGGTTCCGAGCTCCTGGCTTTGCTGCGGCATTTGCTTCCCTGGCCGGGAAACCCAGCCGCGCTGGCCCTCGGGGCCTCCAGTCGGGACTGGCGGGCGCGGCGGGCGGGGATCTCCACAGGAACGAGGCGGCGCCCCCTGCCCCCTTGACGGCCCCTTCGGGGAAAGGATCCTGTGGCGCGCCCCCACCCCGGCCTGACTCGTGGACAGGTGGATTGAACGTCAGGAGACGTGGGGAGGGTGAGGCCCCTGGCTCTGAGCCCCAGTCAGGCCGGCTCTGGACGGAAGGGGAGACGGACCCCCTCCCCGAGTCTCGCGATTGGAGATTCCAGGACAGGGCAGGGCCTCGGGTGGGCTGTGTGGCCTCTGAGCGGCTGAGGGAGTGAACGGGGGCTGCGCAGGCCTCTGCCATCCAGGCTGTGGCCCCCCGGCCTGCGCCACGGAGTCCAGGTGGGCCCGACCCGCACCCGCGGTCGGCGTAAGGGTTAATGCGCGTCCACACGGCGCCTCAGCCACGGGAGCCTGAGTTCTCGCGAGAGCAGGACAGGCGGGCGCCTGCGGGGCTCGTGAGGGCGCCTCCTTCGTCTAGCGACACCGGCCAGGGGTGGGATCATCACAGTCCAACTCACAGCCTTAGAGCGTGTTAAAAACTTCAGGAAGGCTTTTCTGGGGGCTGTGCTGTCCGTCTGTCCCCGGAACTCTCCAGTCCTTGTGTGGGTGGAGGGGCCACGTTTGGTGGACAGGCCCTCAGATGGGACCCTCGATGTCCCCAGGCTCGTGCAGTGACGAGCGTCACTGAAGCCCCCGCCGCCCCCATCAGTTTCCCGACATCAAGTCCTGGATAAAAACCGCCGCCCCCTGCCCTTTAGTTCGACTCTGTGTTGAAAGGAAGGGTCGGCGCAGGGTCCTCGTAGCTCGGCCGCCCAGGCCTGGAAAGCCCGTCACTCCACAGGGCCCTCGGAGGGGGCGCCGCCCCGCCGTGTGTGCCCGCCTTCCCGGGGCCCCCTGCCCGGAGCCTGCGCAGGCGGATCTCCCAGAGGCTCCGCCCCCTGCAGGCTCCCTGGGCCGCGGGCCTCCCCCGGGGGTCCTGCGACCCTCTGGCAAGGAGACGTGGGTCCGCGCAGCCTGTGCTCCCGGTACCCCTTGTGCCGACTGGCCCGTCCACCCTGAGGCCGAGCCTGCTTTGGGCCTTTCATGCCTGCAGGTCCTTGGCTGTCCAAAGATGAGCTGGGAAATTCTCTCTCTATGCTGGAATCACTTCCCCTTTTAAGGCATTCAACTGATTGGATTAAGCATCACTCATAGCTGATGACAATCTCCCTGATTGATGTAATTATAACCAGCTACCTATGATTTACCACTGCAGTAATGTCAATGGTGACTAAAGTCCATAAATGCCCTAGTATGGCAGTTTCCCCGGGGCTTCCTTGATCAAATAACTGGGCACAATTACCTGGTCAAGTTGACGCAATAGCCTAATCATCTCAGGGGTGCTGATGCAAAGTACCAGAAATCTGTTGTCTTTTTATTTATTTATTTTATTTTATTTATTTATTTCTCCCCCCTCCCCCCATTGTCTGCTCTCTGTGTCCTTTCACTGTGTGTTTTTCTGTGTCCGCTTGCATTCTTGTCAGTAGGACCAGGAATCTGTGTCTCTTTTCCTTGAGTCATCTTGCTGTGTCAGCTCTGTGTGTGTGCAGCGGCACTCCTGGGCAGGCTGCTCTTTTCTTGCAAGGGGTGGCTCTCCTTCCAGGGCACACTCCTTGCACTTGGGGCTCCCCTACATGGAGGACACCCCTGCGTGGTACTGCACTCCTTGCGTGCATCAGCACTGCGCATGGGCCAGCTCATCACAGGGGTTAGGATGTCCTGGGTTTGAACCCTGGGCTTCCCGTATGGTAGGCGGATGCTCTATCAGTTGAGCCAAATCCACTTCCCTGTTGTCTTTTTTAAAGGGTATTTATTTTGGGTAAAAGTTTACAGTTAAAATGCCCTAAAGTGTCCAACTTACATTTGCTTTTTCACCAACGTTAGCTGCCATGTGTGGAAGGGAGATGGTTGCTGATCTCTGCTGCATTTTCAGCCCCCCCCCCCCCCCCCCCCCGGGCTTCCTCTTCCTTTGAAGTTCCATGGGCCCAGCTTCTTCCCAATATCAGCAGTAGGCTGGAACAGGGCTTGTCTTTCAGGGCTTCCTGTGTCAGTCTTGGCTCTCATCCCAAGGTCAGCTGTAAGCTATCAGGTGAATGGCTCCTCTTGCCCAGGGCCTAAGGATAAAAAATGACAGTGCTCTTTCTCTTCCTGTGTGTCTTATTGAGTGAATGTCCATTTATATCAGCCCACCAATGGGGCAGGGACTCAACCAGAGTCATACCTTACTCATGTGGTTGAATCGAGAGTCCTAAATTTATTTTACCAAGTAAACTTAATCATAGGCCCCTCTCTGAATTTAATACAATCAAAGGGCATCACACCCAGAGGAATGGGTTAGTTTAAAAACATACTTTTTCTCTTTCGGGTTCACAAAAATCATTTCAGACAGTCATAGCCATCTATATGCTGTCTATAGGAGACACACCTCATACTTAAGGACACAACCAGGTTGAAAGTGAAAGGTTGGAAAAAGATATCCCAAACAAATAGTAATTTAAAAAGATCTGGAGTAACAATAATACTAATATTGGACAAAATAGATTTTAAATCCAAAACTGTTATAAGGGATGAAGAAGGTCATTATATACTAATAAAAGGGGCAATTAACTAAGAAGAAATAACTATAATAAATATTTATGTACCTAACCTGCTTTCCCCAAGATACATGAGGCATACTCTGGCAAAACTGAAGGGAGAAATAGATGTCTTTACAATAATAGTTGGAGACTTCAATACACCACTTTCAATAGTGGACAGAATATCTGAATAGAGAAAGATAAAGAGAGCTCAAACAGACGGTAAATGAGTAAGACCTAAGAGACATTTATAGAGCATTACATTTCCAAATAGCAGGATACACATTCTTTCCAAGCACTCATGGATACACTACATATTGGTTCATAAGACAGGTCTCAATAAATTTTAAAAGGTTGAAATGCAAAACATTTTCTCTGACCACACGGAATGAAGCTGGAAATCAATAATGGATGGGAAAAGGGAAAATTCATAAATATATGGAGATCTTAAATAGTCAGTGGATCAAAGAAGAAATTGTAAGAGAATTCAGTAAATATCTTGAGATGAATGAAAATGAGAACACAACTTCTTAAGACTGATGGAACACAACAGTGCTGAGAGGGAAATTTATAACCCTCGAGGCTTACATTAAAAAAGAAGAAAGTTAAAAATGAAGTTCTAACTGCACATCTGGACAAACTGGAAAAAGAGCAAATGAATCCCAAACCAAGCTGAATGAAAGAAATTGTAAAGATCAGAGCAGAAATAAGTGAAATTGAGACCATAAAACAACAGTATCAATACAACCAAAAGTTGGTTCTTTGAGAAGATCAACAAAATTGACAAACTCTTAGCTAGACTGACAAAGAATAAAAGATAGAAGACAAAATGAGAAATGAGATGGGGGATATTACCACTGACCTTCAAAAATAATAGAGATACTGTGAAAAATAATGCTATAACAACTGTGTGTCCAAAAACTAGATAATGTAGACAAGATGGACAAATTCCTAGAAACACACGAACAATCTACCCTGACCCTAGAAGAAAGAGAAGACCTCACCAATAAAACCACAAGTAAAGAGATTGAAACAGTCATCAAAAACCTCTCAAATATGAAAAGCCTGGGATAAGATGGCTTCACAGGTGAATTCTACCAATCATTCAAGGATGAACTAATACTGATCTTGCTCAAGCTCTTCCAAAATATTGAACAGGAAAGAATGCTACCAAACTCATTCTATGAAGCTAACATCACCCTAATACCAAAACTAGATAAAGATCCTATGAAAAGGAAAATTACAGACCAGTGTCTCTAATGAATATAGATGCAAAAATCCTCAACAAAATACTGGCAAACCAAGTCCAAAAGCATATTAAAAGAATTATACACCACAGTCAAGTAGGTTTTATCACAGGTATGAAAGGGTGGTTCAACACAAGAAAATCCATTATAATAAGCCACGTTAGGAAAATGGATGTGGCTCAACCAATTGGGCTCCCATCTACCATATAGGAGGTCCAGGGCTTGATCCCCAGGGCATCCTGGTAAGGACGAGCTGGCCCACACAGAGTCCCAGCCCACTCGGGAATGTAGCCCGTGCAGGAGTGCCACCCTGTGTGGGAATATGGCCCCGTGCAGGAGTGCTGGCCTACGTGGAGAGCTGGTGCAGCAAGATGACACAACAAGAGACATGGAGGAGAGAAAATAAGAAGACGTAGCAGAACAGGGGAGCTGAGGTGGCACAAGAGAGTAATCACCTCTCTCCCACTCTGGAAGGTCCCAGGATTGGTTCCCGGAACCACCTAATGAGAATACAAACAGATACAGAGGAACACACAGCGAATGTACACAGAGAGCAGACAATGGGGGGTGTGGGGGGGAATTAAAAAAAATAAATCTTAAAAACAAAGAAACAAAAAATAAGCCACATTAATAAATTGAAGAAAAATCACGTGATCCTCTAAATTGATGCAGAAAAGGCATTTAACACAATACAGCATCCTTTCTTGATAAAAAAACACACCAAAAGATAGGAATAGAAGGAAGATTTCTCAATATGGTAAAGTGCATATATGAAAAGCATATAGCTAGCATTGTACTCAATGGGGAAAGAATGAGAGCTTTCCTGCTGAGTTCAGGAACAAGACAAGGATTTCCTCTGTCACCACTGTTATTCAATATTGTTCTAGATGTTCCAGCTAGAGCAGTTAGGCTAGAAAAAGAAATAAAAGGCCCTCATATATGAAAGGAAGAATCAAAGTGTCATTCACTGATGATATGATCCCATATGAAGAAAATCCTGAAAAATCCACAACAAAGCTACTAGAACTAAAAGATGAGTTCAACAAAGTGGTGGGATACAATATCAATACACAAAAACCAATAGAATTACTATATACTACTTTTTTTTTAGGTTGCCAAGCTTTATTTAGGTTGTAATGGTTACAGATAGCATATCTAACCCTGCACCTGCCCCAGCCTGTGCAGCCCCCTGAGCAGGCTCAGCTGCCCTTTCTCTCGTCTCACTTCTTGTCCTCTTTCTTCTTGCCCTCTTTGCCATCCTCGGTGGCCTGGGAGGCCAGGGAGCCCGTGGCATTTTGAATGGCCTCATTGTTGTGATCCACACCTGGAAGGTTCTCTGGGCACTCTGAAGGAACTCAGGATCCTGCATCACATCATAAGCCTCCTCCTCCTTGGCAGGCTCAGATGTGTCCACGGCGGAGCTGGCATCAATATCCGCTGATTCTGCCTGGCCAAACTCTGCTCCCTGCAAGGACATCTGCATGGAATAAGCAATTGGCTCTTCTTCAGTCCTACTGCACAGGTCAGGGAGCCCGGGGCAGCCACACTTCTGCTGGGTGATGGTCATCTTCAGCAGGGCATCATCCACACCTTCAGTCCAGTTGTAGCCATCCCAACCTCAGCAGCAGTGCCTCCTCTTCCTGCCACTGCCGCAGCTCTTCCACGAAAACACAAAGGGCCAGAGCCAGCTCGGGATCAGCACTGGGATCCTCTCTGAATTCGAAGTCACTGGCACCCAGCCCCAGCATGGCACCACCTTCACCAGAATTGGAGAACTGATGAGGGCACCTGCCAAGCTAGACCCAGGAGGCTGTCACTACACGAGAGCCAGGTCTGTCTTTGCCATTCAGTGTATTTGAAAAGGCTGCCAGCTTCTCTGTGTTCACCTCCTCTTCCCCAAAACTGGTAACATCAACATTTACTTTCTCCTTGAGGCATTTGACCAGGTTCACCAGACCCTTCTTCACCTGACCCTTCTCATTGTCCTCCACAGGGCTTCCCACAAAGGCAATGATGGGCATCTTACGATTTTTGCCTTGTCGGTGCTTCAGAGTCAGATGGGCCACGTGGATGCCAGTGCCAAAGGTGATCTTGCCCTTGGGTTGGACTGTGTGGAGCTTGGACAGGATGCAGCTGGTGTCAGGGTGAGTGTGGTCAGCACTTCAGTCACTGGCCATTGTGACGAGGTCCACGTTGTTCTCAGGGTGGCTGCAGTCTTGGAGTGACGTGCCATGTTGACGCGTCCTGTTGGGCCAAACCACAGTGCTTTCCAACACCATCTTGCCGCCTTCCCCTTCCCCAACCAGTTCTCACAACTCTCTCTACACTAATGATGAGCAATCCGAGGAGGAAATAAGAAAAAAATTCCATTTGTAATAGCGAATAAAAGAATCAACTATTTAGGAATAAACTTAACCATGGACATAAAAGACATGTATTCAGAAAACTGCAAAATATTGCTGAAAGAAACCAAGAAGACTTAAATAAATGGAAAGACATTCCATTTTCATGGACTGGAAGACTAAATATAGTGAAGATGTCAATTCTACCCAAACTTCTTTACAGGCTTAATGCCCCAATAAAAATCCCAACAGTCTCTTTTCTTTTTTTTTTTCCAGAAATGGAAAAGCCAATTGTCAAATTTATTTGGAAGGGTAAGGGGCCCCGAATAGCTAAAAATGTCTTTAAAAAGAAGAATGAAGTTGGGGGACTCTTACTTCTTGACTTTTAAAGAATATTTCCTAGCTACAGTGGTGAAAACAGCATGGTACTGGCATAAAGACAGACAGACTGACCAATAGAACCAAACTGAGAATTCAAAATAGACTCTGACATCTACAACTGAGTGATTTTTGACAGGCTGTCAAGCCCTCCCAGCTGGGCCAGAACAGTCTATTCAACAAATAGTGCTGGGAGAACAAGATAGGCATACCCAAAAGAAAGAAAGAGCACTCCTATCTCATACCTAATAGCAAAAATTAACTGAAAATGAACAAGGACCTAAATATAAAAATGACAACCATGTAACTCCTAGAAGAAAACACAGGAAAACCCCAAGATCTTGTGGTGGTAGTTTCTTAAACTTATACCCAAAGCATGAGCACCAAAAGAAAAAAAATGATAAATGACCTTCTCAAATTTAAACACTTTTTCATTTCTAAGGACTTTGTCAAAAGGGTGAAAGGCAGTTAAGTCAATGGGAGAAAATATTTGGAAATCACATATCTGATTAGGGTTTACTATCCATGATATATAAAGAAATACTGCAACTTAGTAATAAAAAGACAAACTGCTTATTTAAAAATGGGCAAAAGTACTGAATAGACAATTGTCCAAAGAAGAAATTGTCAAATGGTGAAAAAACACATGGAAAAATGTTCAGCATCACTAGTGGTTAGGGAAAGGCAAATCAAAACTATAAAATGATATCTTTTCACACCTATTAGAATGGCCACTATTAAAAGGTCAGAAAACTACAAATTTTGGAGAGAGTGTGGAGAGATAGGAATGCTTATTTACTAGTGGTGGGAATGTATAATGGTACAGGCACTGCTGAGCACTGTTTGGCAGTTTGTAAGGAAGATGAATATAGACTTGCCTAGTGACCCAGCAATATCATTACTAGGTATGTACGCAAAAGAACTGAGAGCAGTGACACGAACAGACATCTATACACTGATGTTCACAGTGGTGTTATTAATGATTGCCAAAGGATGGAAACAACCCAGGGGTTTTTATCAACCGATAATGGATAAGCAAATTGTGGTGTATACGCACGATGGAATATTATGCAGCTGTAAGATGAAATTAAGTCATGAAGCATATGAGGACATGGATGAACCTGGAGGACATTAGGTTGCGTAAAGCAAGCCAGACACAAAAGGACAAATATTGTATGATTGCACTACTATGAGCTAAATATATTGTGTAACATATTGTATGATTCCATTTATATAAAATATAAATATACATCAATTTAAAAGATGGACAAATACTGTATGATTGTGCTATTATGAACTAAATATATTGTGTAAACTTATGGAGCTAATAATTAGAATATAGGTCATCAGAAAATAGAATGAGCATAGAGAATGGAAAGTTGAAGGCTAATCTGTGTAGAATTGGTAAAAACGTTGTTTGTAAATCTTCGGAAATGAATTAGAAATGGTGAAAGCACATCACAGTGTTTGTAACCAATAGAGTTATTATACGGGTATAACAGTAGTTGAAAAGGAAAGTGTAAGGACATGAATACTACTAGAAGGAAAGCTAAAAAAATGCAACATGAGACTATCTAACAATGAAATCTCATGCAAAATACAAATACTGAATATATAAGACTATTTTTACAAAATATAAAACAAATAAACTATAGAGTCAGAAACAATAGCAGCTATGTATGGCAAGGGAAGCATCTAGAGATTGAGAGGTGGTGAGGTTTTTTTTTGTCTGTTTTTTTTGTTTATTATAATTATTATTGGAATAATGAAAATGCTCTAATAATATTGAAGTGATGAATGCACAACTATATGATTATACCAAATACCATTGGTTATATACTTTGGATGGATTTATGCTTTACCAATAAAATTGATTTGTTAAAAAAATGCAGTAAGAGAAAAATTATTCATTGAGTACATGGAACAACTATAATTAACAGAAGAGTTCACATTTGGAACAATTGAGGCCATAAGTCAGTGCTGAAAGAAATAAAACAATTGTTCTCTAGTATCTAGCAAAAGTGTCCTTCAAGGAAATGAAGGCTATTGAAGAGATCCTTGGATATATAAAGACTATTTTGCTAACAGGTCTTCCTTACAAGAAATATTCTAAAAAGTCCTTTAGGCTGAAAGGAAATTTCACTAGAACGTAACTGGAATCCACAAAAAGAAATGAAGAGTACCAGAAAAGGGTATATATGAAAGACAGTTTCCATTCATATTTTCCTATTTTCTCCTCTTCACTTTGTTAAATGACTAAAGAAGATCTAAATAAATAAATGAAATTCTTCCCAAACTTATCTATAGAGTTAATTCACACTCTATCAGGCTTTTTTCTTTTTTGGTAGGAATTGAGAAGCTGATCATAAAATTCAGATGGAAATGCAAAGGATCCAGAAGAGTCAAAATAAGGGCAAAAAAGACCAAAATTGTAGGAATTACACTGCCTGAATTCAAAACTTATCAGAAATCAAGACAGTTTAGTACCTATATAAGAATAGGAATATAGATCAATGGAAAAGAATCGAGAGTTTAGGAATAAACCCTTACACTTATGGTCAATTGATTTTTGACCAAGTTCCAAGGCAACTCCATTGGAGGAAAATATAAAGTTTTCAATAAATGGTATAGAGAAATTGAATAAATGCGTAAAAAACAAAAAACAAACCAAAATAAAAAAAAAAAACCTTTTCAACTCTTAGTTTGCATCATACACAAAAATGAGCTCAAAATGTATCAGAGACCAAAATATAAGAGCTAAAACTATGGATTCTTGAAGAAAGTGCAGGAGATGTAATAATGAGTCTGATTCAACTTTATTTTGATGTGTGACTGCTGACTTCTTTTAAAGCTCAGATTTCCTTTCCTCTTTGGCCCCACATTTGGACAGGCTGATAAGAAAGCCTACACGCAACTCCCCTTTGGCAATGGTGGGAAATTAAACCTCACAAATACCCGGCCCACAAGTGGAAACTTTTGTTCTTCCCCCTAGACACTTCAAATTATTCCATCTGTCTTACTAACATTGGCCTGGACCTGCTTGTGCCCACCATACTCCCCACAAGGGTCCCTTATGTAAGCAATAAACTTTCTCTCAAATTCTCTTGAGTGCGAGTGTTGTCAGTACAGACATCCTACCTAAAATTCTAGGTGCGTACCCATGAGAAATTAAAACATATGTCCACATACAGACTCACAGGCAAATGCTCATAGTAGCATTATATATAATATTCAAAATTGGAAACAGTTCAAATGTCCATCAATTGGTGAATGCACAGGCAAAATATGGTATATCCATACAATGAAATGAATACTATTCAGCAATAGAAAGGAATGAACTACCGGCATATGCTACAACATGGATGAACCTCAGAAATATTATGGAAAGTGAAAGAATTCAGATGCAAAAGACCACTTACTGTAAAAAATGTTTAGAAAAGTCAAATCTATAGAGACAGAAAGTAGGTGGATGGCTGCCTGGGTTTGGGGTTGAAGTGGGGGGCAGGGATTGACAACAATTGGACAAGACAGAAAATATTGAGCTGATAGAAAATTTCTAAATCTGTATTGTATTAGTTAGCCAAAGGGGTGTTGATGCAAAATACCAGAAGCCTGTTGGCTTTTATAAAGGGTATTTATTTGGGGTAGGAGCTTACAGATACCAGGCCATAAAGCATAGGTTACTTCCCTCACCAAAGTCTATTTCCACATGTTGGAGCAAGATGGCTGCCAACATCTGTCAGGGCTCAGGCTTCCTGAGTTCCTCTCTTCCCAGGGCTTGCTTTTTTCTGGGCTCAGGATTCCTTTCTTTCCTCTGTGTGCTTACTTCATGGGGCTTCAGCTTAAGACTTCAGCATTAAGCTCCAAAATCAAAACTCCAACATAAGAGGGAGGCAGACATGGTTCAACTGATAGAGCATCCATCTACCATATGGAGGGTCCAGGGTTCGATCCCCAGGGCCTCCTGACCCCATGTGGTGATCCGGCCCATGCGCAGTGCTGCCGTGAGCAAGGAGTGCTGTGCCATGCAGGGATGTCCCCAAGTAGGGGTGCCCCATGCACAAGGAGTGCACCCTGCAAGAAGAGCCGCCCCAGGTGAGAAAAGCAGAACCCACCCAGGAGTGGCACCACACACATGGAGAGCTGACGCAGCAAGATGAAGCAACAAAAAAGAGATGCAGTTTCTCAGTGCTGCCTGATAATGCAAGCAGATGCAGAAGAACACACAGCAAATGGCCACAGAGAGCAGACAACAGGGATGGGGAGAGAAATAAATAATAAAATAAATCTTAAAAAAAAAAAAACTACAACATTAGAAACCCTCCAACTCTGTCCTTTGCCATTCCCTACTGATGTGGCCCAATCAAAGCCTTAATCATAATTTAATCATGCCCAGGTACAGACCAGTTTACAAACAAACCAAAATCTAGTTTTGGAATTCATAACTCTATCAAACTGCTACATGAATCATGGTGATGTTTGCACATGTCTATAATGTGCTAAAATAATTTAATTGTTCAGTTACAATGCCTTAATTTAATGCTATGTAAGTTATACCTCAATAAAGGTATTTAAAAAATCATCAGTGATGATAGCACAGCATTGTAAATATAATTAAAGCACTGAATTATGTATTTGAGTATGGTTAAAAGAAGGAATTTTAGATTGTATGTGTTACTAGAATAAAACATTTTTTCTTTATTTTTAAAGATGCTTTAGACTACATAAATGTTACATTGAAAATACAGGGGAGTCCCATATACCCCAACCCTCCCCGTCCACACTTTCCCCCATTAACAACATCCTTCTGGAACAAAATATAAAACAATCCAGAGGACAGTACAACACAAACGGTGAACCCTAATGTAAACCACAGACTATGGTTAATAGTATAATTATAAAAATGTTCTTTCATTAATTGTAACAAATGTACCATACTAATGCAAGGTGCTAAAAATATAATAGTATGATATATGGGAACTCTATGTTTTAGGCATGCTTTTTCTCTAAATGTACAACTTATTTAATAAAGAAAATTACAATAAAAAGGTACATCACCAGCAACAGGTAAGGGTGGAGAAGTATAGGTGAAAAAAGATTGCTGAAGCTGGGTGATGGGTAATGGAAGTCATCGTACTACTACTATTTTTGCTTACGTTAAAAAATTTTCATAAAAACTTTGTGAGACTAGTGAATGTAGTATGACTGAATACCTGAAAATAACTTGTTTCTGTCCCTGTTGCTAGGATACAAAGGAAAGAATTGTACGTAAATTAGAAGGTAATGAGGTTCAACCCTCTCTTGGTGCCAAATTCTGCTTGTGATGGTCAAGAACATCCTGCTGGGAAACGGATGTGGCTCAAGCAGTTAGACTCCCATTTACCATGTAGGAGGTCCAGGGTTTGATGCGCAGGGCCTCCTGGTGAAGGAAAGCTGGCCCCCATGGCAAGCTGGCCCACGTGGAGTGCCACCTTGCACAGGAATGCCACCCTGCACAGGAGCACCTGCCAACACACGGAGCTGACACAGCAAGATGACACAAGAGACACAGAGGGGAAGCGGATTTGGCCCAACAGATAGGGTATCCACCTACCACATGGGAGGTCCAGGGTTCAAACCCAGGGCCCCCGGGCCCATGTGATGAGCTAGCCCATGCACAGTGCTGATGCACACAAGGAGTGCTGTGCCACACAGGGGTGTCCCCCATGTAGGGGAGCCCCAAGTGCAAGGAGTGCACCCTGTAAGGAGAGCCGCCTGGCATGAAAAAAGCTCAGCCTGCCCAGGAGTGGCACTGCACACATGGAGAGCTGACACAGCAAGATGATGCAACAAAAAGAGACACAGATTCTGGGTGCCACTGAAAAGAATATAAGCGGACACAGAAGAACACGCAGTGAATGGGCTCAGAGAGCAGACAACTGGGGGTGGGGAAGGGGAGAGAAATAAACAACAACAACAACAAAATCTTAAAAAAAAAAAAACAAGAAAAAGAGACAGAAGAGAGACAATAAGAGACATACCAGAACAGGAAGCTGAGATGGTGCAAGTGAAGGATTGCCTCTCTCTCACTCCAGAAGGTCCCATGATAGCTTCCCAGAACCACCTAATGAGAATACAAGGAGACACAGAAGAACACACAGCGAATGGAAACCAAGAGCAGATAACAGTGGGGGGTAGGGGTGGAAATAAATAAATAAATAAATAAATCTTTTTTTAAAGAAAAGAACATCCTATTGAAGCAATGAAGTATGAAAACTGGCTTCAACCAGTTGGCCGGACCCATGAAGAAGACGCCCCTTGCTGCCCTCACTTCAACTTACTTAATTAACATAGTAAAATTCCCACCCAGAGGTGGAGTTATCCACCCCCTTTTTTTTTAAAGATTTATTTTGTATTTATTTATCTCCGCCCCCCCCCCCACCAGTTGTCTGCTTTCTGTGTCCATTCGCTGTGTGTTCTTCTGTGTCTGCTTATAGTCTGGTCAGCAGCACCAGGAATCTGTGTCTCTTTTTGTTGCATCATCTTGCTGCGTTAGCTCTCCATGTGTGCGGTGCCACTTCTGGGCAGGCTGCACTTTTTTCTCACAGGGCGGCTCTCCTTATGGGGTGCACTCCTTGTGCATGGGGCTCCCCTACATGGGGGACACCCCTGGGTGGCAGGGCACTCATTGCACGCACCAGCACTGCGCAAGGGCCAGCTCCATATAGGGCAAGGTGGTCCTGGGTTTGAACCTTGGACCTCCCATGTGGTAAGTGGACACTCTATCCATTGAGCCAAATTCTCTTCCCTCCACCCCTTTCTTGATCATGCAATGTATGTGCAAGCATGATTTCCTGAACATACTAAATATACAATTATATAACCAGCTATGTGTGTTCATTCATAAGCATAAAAACATAATCAAAGCAAACATTAAGTAGTAACTTGAGTATTTAACCAAGAGTGAAACTGCAGCACAGGGAGTTGGGTCTGAGTCACTTTAGACTGACCTTGGCACCTTACCTCTGCAGATGTAATAAGTGTGTTTGCCTGACTCTTGTGTTAAAGTTTTTGTCATGCCATCTCTGCTTATTCATAAAGGCCCTGCCTTGAGGTCTAACACTAGTGAAGTAGGCTAGTAAGACAGGGAATTACTAGATGGATCTGGAAACTGGCAAAGAATCCACATGGACATCAGTAACCCCCAAGACCCCCCACACCCAAGATTCTGCCATCCAGAACAAAGACTTCTTCCTGGGAGCAAGGAAAAGCCCCAGATGTTCCCTAAGAACTTTATTATTGGATCCTCACTAAGGGATTAATAGATGGGGTACTCAATCAAAGCAGCAAACAGCTGGAATCCCCTCCCCTGCCATTAGCAAAGGGATGCAATAATTAACAGTTTTAAAGCTAGGCACAAGCCTGAGAGTGGGCTCTCACCCTGCTCTCTTGCCTGCGGACCTGTCCTGTCCTCTGTGTGCCACCCTCGCCAGTTTTTCCTTTGCCATGTGGTCACGCAAGTAAACCTGGGAATTTATAATCTATAATAGGGAATTGTAGCTTGTAAATCAGCCCTCTTTATCCCTTTTTGCCCCCTTCCTCTCTACCTGGGACCCCTGCTCTGTTATTTTCTGTTATTTTCTCCCATTTCTCTTCCCTCACTGCCTGAATAAATTACTGGCCTAACGCACCTGAAGTGCTCTTGAAATTCATTTCTGCAGCATCACCAGGAACCTAGATAAAATCTGGTAACATATTTGGTGAGCCAACCAGGAGTTTATTGGTGAGTGAAACTATGGCTACAGCCTGTTTAATGCCTTCCTTTGGTTCTCTATTTTAAGTGGGTTTGTGTATGAGCCCCCACAGGATATAGTCCTGGGAGGGAAAGGTCTGGGGTTTGGAAATTTTCTGTGTTCATGCTGCTTGCCTTGTTCTAGCCCCAGGTGGGAGGGCTGGGCACAGGATGGGAGTTAACTGTGCCGCTGCTCTTTCAAGCTCTTTTAGCAGCCAGAAGCTCTGCCCTCTGGGCTGGTGACCATTGCCTTCTCTCACCATCTCTCCTAGAGGGAGCATGGCAGTAATGGAGAGCCTGAGAGCCAAGAGCTTATCCCTCTCACCAGGCCTCTGCAAGCGGCTTTCCTGTCTGACCACACCCAGCTACCTTGGGGAATGAAGTGGGAAGGTGGTGGGCAGAGCCAAGATGGGGGCTCCTCTTCCCCAGAGCAGTCACATGCCATGATACCCTTGCAATTTCTAACCTTCACCCATGTTTTACCTTTTTTACTGAGCGCCTCTTTGCAGGTTTGTGTTAGGATGCTTTGGTCTGTTTTAAAAACTGAAAATGAAAAGTGCCTTTGTTTAGCAAGGAAGCTATTGCCTCAGGACCCCAGAGTCTATTAGCTAGAGCAATTAACCTCTAATCACTTAATGGTCTTTTAATAACTGGTTAAACTGGGAAACTATCAGACAGTAAATTCATAACAACTAAGACAGCATTTAATAATTCTGGAAGGATAGGAGGAAGAAGCACACTTCACCTTGGCAGCTTCAGGTTTAAATCTAATTGCTTGTCTCCCAAGTCCAGGCTGCCCAGGTATCCCCAGAAGCAGGGGCTCTCTGATTTCCTGGGGTGACGGGCATCAGAGAGCAGCCAAATGTTTCCTGAGATTGAACTCAGGAACTCCTGTTTGGGTCAGTCAGTCTCGGACCCTGGAAAGTAGGGGTGCTGAGAACCAGAGCAGGAAACTGAATGGCCCCCATTCCTTGGGCCCATCCATTCAGAGAGCAGTCAAATATCTCCTGGGACAAACGTCTCAAACGCTTTGATTTGGGGCACTGCTCAGGCCTTCCAGTTGGCTTGGGCTCATTTATCTGATATCCAGAATCAGATACCCCAAGACCTTCCCACAAGGATGCTTGTGGGCCAGTTAACCCTGAAAATAAATATTCTAAGGATGCTGAGATAGGGCTTCAGCTCCAAATTGTGTGGAGCAGTGAATTTAGTCAGACTAGGACTCTGAGACGCCAAAGTGGGCAACTAAAGGGTGCTTCTTCATTCTTCCTAGAATAATGGGCAAAGTCTCTAGCCTACCAGCAAACTCCCTGTAGGAGTCTCTTAGGAATCAGGAAATTCTGCCTACTGCTAGTGCACATGGACACAGTATAACCAAGAGCAGTCATTGTATAGACCCTGAATTCCAGATAAACCAGTGTAAGAAGAGAACAGATTAAATCTGAGGCCCAGAAACTTCATGTCATGTCTCCTTAAAGAACTGAGAAAATAAGCCTCAAACTTTTCAGATTAAACTCAATTGTGCCTATAAAAGATGTGAATAGTGATGAAAGTAAAAGAAACCTCATGTGCCATCAATTAAGGTCGAAGAGTTCCTTGAAATGCTAAAGGTATAAAATTCTCTCTTCTTTATTTTGTGCATAACCTTGTGTTCAGCATTGAAATCTATGCTTAACATTGTCAGTTTGCTTGTGCCTAGGAAATCAGATTTGGGGTTCACCTGTTACAAATCAAGTAACGGTAAAAGGTAACCTAGAATTAGTTTTTGAGGGTCAATACTGTCTTGCTAGTGGATTTAACATGTACATCACAAGTGAAATTAATTCAATTGCTAGACAAGCAAAGAAACTTCACATAGTTGTTACTACTAAAGTTCTCGTGGCTTAGTTAATAAAGGTACCCAATTCACTTTAAGGTAAAAACTTATCTAGAAACTGTAACTAAGAGTTAAGACCATTTATAGATGCATTTATATTATAAAAGCAGCAGAAAGATAATAACTGAAATTATAAATGGGTGGATATAGCCTGAACCTATTATTGTAAGAGTAAATTCTAAACTGACCTTATTGTTTATGGTCACTTCAAGCCTAGCCTTACCCCTTGCCTTTGCTTATGGTTATTTCATAACAGTTTCTGGCCCTATGGCTCAGGGGAAAGGAAACTTGAAACGTCCCCATCTCCTGTCCTACTGGTACTAGTAACCCTGCTTTCTCTCATGATTCCAAGTGTGGACTAAATTGCTGCCTGGTGGAATTCTTGACCCTCAGGGTTGAACATCCACTCTCCCAGTCCAGTGGCTGCTGGAGTATTTTTATCTCTGATGACTGGGAAGTGAAGGAGGCCTCCTGCCTTGACTGTCAGGGTTCCTAAGAGTGGCAATTCATGAGAGAAACCAGTTTCCCTGAGGCTTCAATCACCTCAGTGAATATACACAGAATTAGTTTTGCTCATCCAAAGTCTGCTAAAGTCAAAGTAAAATATGAAATTTTGAAACAAAGGAAAATTGTATTAAAACATTGGGGACATTTTGGTTATAAGCCATTAGTTAAGAAACAAAATTCTTGTGCAAAACTGCATGGTCATAGTGCAAATTAAAGAAAAAACCTTCCAGAAGATCTTTCAAATATTTTACAGTTAAACTTATTTTGTAAAAAATGAAAGTTTTAAGGAACTGAGTTGTGTTTCTGGGTCAAAGTATTCATGTCTGCCTTTTGCTTAGTGTGTAACTTCATACATCAGATAATAATATCAAATTAATGAATGATGGAAGTTTTAGGTTCATATCTAATGAAATTAAGTTAAAGAAATGTAGGGCTTAAATGAGTAAAGTAAATTCCATTTGGTTACTAATTGTAATCTAAGGTAAATTAGCCAGTCTGTGGTTGTGGTCAATTATGAAGAGCTTGTAAAAGCATCTTCCAAACTGAAGCATTTAAATGGCTCTAGTTCTAAAAAGTCATTATTAACTAGAAACCTAGATTGATATTAATAGGAAAAGTAACTTCCTAACAATGAAACCTGTCTGAAAGTCACCTCAATGTGCATATTCAAGTGGTGGTAATGAAAAGTTAACTTGATTCCATTGGGAATCTTCAGTTTTCATTTTTAAAATGAAAATAATTTTGCCTCTACTGCTAAAGTAAAATACCTGCTAATTAACATCTTCATGATAAAAATGTAGAAGTAAAAAGCAAAGTATTGAAAAGTTAAGTTCATTTGATATGTGATACATTGCATTGAAAATGTTTAAAAGGTATATAAAAATCAAGAAATAGACTTCAGCATTGTCAATCTCTCTTGTGCATTCAAACCAGGCCTTGAATACATTGCAGGTTGCCTCTCCATATGAGTTATTGGCTAGATTGGTCACTGACCCTTCAAACAATGAAGGTATCTACTACATCTCTGGTTGTGCTCCTGAAGTTGATGGAAATGATTGCAGATTCAAACTCCTAAAGCCTCCAACAGTGGCTCAATATAGCCAAACGTACAATGGATATTGCCTCCAGACTGGCACTGTTTCATAGTGCCAAAGAGTGCTATGCACCAGGCCAGTAAAATACTCAAAACTACCTTCTTAGCTTCTCTCTAGGATCAAAGATGCTGCAGCTTGCTCACTGTGTGAAAGACATGCCAAGTGGAGTACTGTACTATAAGTAGAACTTAAATACAAATTGGCATTATGGCCTGCTCCCATGGAGAGATAAGATGTAAGGTATTGCAAACCTGAAACCTGAATCTATTAATTGCAGCTCAAGAAAAACTTATGCATTGAGTAGTACATTAATTAGTATTAAATACTGTACCTTTATCCTGCTCTAAATATATGCCGGATGATTCTAGTGTTATCTTTTCTATTAGATCATATACAGGAAAACATTGAGCATGTTAACAATTCTGGTAAACTTCATTTTCTGAGTAGTTAATGAACATGTCTGTAAAATAAAGGAATGGCCACCTTGCCTGAGAGCACTAGGGGCAACAGCTCTTTTAATTGAGAAAGCCACCAAACTAACTTGGGGGCAACCTCGCATAGTCTTCACCCCACATCAAGTAAAGGATGTGCTTGGGGCCAGGGGCCACCAGTGGCTCACAGGTAGCCAGTTAATTAAATACCAGGCTCAATGACTAGAAACCCCCAAGGTGCAGATAAGGGTATGTCACACTCTCAACCCAGCCACCCCACTACCTATAGAGGGCCCAAAGTCAGATCCTGAGGGACCCCTTCTCCACTCCTGCCTTGAAACTCTTAACCAAAACTACTCAAGCAGGCCAGATTTTAAAAATGAGCCTCTTATGAACATGGACATTGAATGGTTCACAGATAGAAACAGTTTTATTAAGGAAGAAATGAAAAAGGCAGGCTGTGCAGTGATTTCTCAATTTGAAACCATAGAAGCCAAACTCTTCCCCCTGGAACTTCAGCCCAGAATGCAGAGTTAATTGCCCTTATGCAAAGTTTAATCCTAGCAGCTGGGAAATGGGCTAATATTTACACAGACTCTAAGTATGCTTTCCTTGTCCTTCATGCTCACTCTACTGTGTGGTGAAAATGAGGCTTACTTACTAACAGTAGGTCACCTATTAAGCATAGACAAGAAATCCTAGATTTACTAGAAGCCATACTGTTACCTCAAGAAATAGCAGTTATGCATTGTCCAGGGCATCAGAAAACAGACACTGCTAGAGCAAAGGGAAATACTCAAGCTGATACAGCTGCTAAAGCAGCAGCACAAACCCATGTCTCCCTCCTACCCCTTATTCCAACACCTGTCAATTAATAACTCAGACAATGGGAGGCTTAACTATCTTCCCCCTTTAAAGGCCCTGTCCAGATGCGGGGATCATACCTGGGGAGGACTGGCAGACCCACATGCCATCTTACCAGATCTAGGTGTTTTCCCACCAGAAGGGAAATGGCAAATGAGGTGGCTAGAGCCCACCTCAGCATAGCCCCTTTGAAATGGTCCATGGGCAATCTTTCCTTACCCAGGATCTGAAAATCAGGTTCTGATCACAACTTGGCAAAAAAACAAGTGTCGCCAGTATGCAAGAAACTTTACTCTGTAGTTCTGATTTCTCCTATAGCTATTAAAGAAATTGACAACTTGATACACTAACCCTGAATAAAACCAGCTGCCCAAGAAAGTGCCAGCTCACCAAAAGCACCTGACGGGATGGACAAATGCCAGTCATTGGATGGCCTGAAACACCTCTTCAAAAGAAAAAACTAAGTATTGTCTGTGTCAAAGTCAACTGTTCCCTCTAGCTCTAGCCCAAATGCCTATTGCTAGAGGGAGAACATACCAAGCATCTCTTAAAAACCCTTGTCTGTTTTCTTTTGAAAAAGGCAATGTCCCTTCTCATCCCCCTCTTAGCTGTTTTAAGCATAACCACCACTGTTGAAAATTAGGGTTGGCAATCTATATCAAAACCCATTATCTATTTCAATCATTCCCTAGAAATAACTGACAGCATAGATGAAACCAGCCATGCCTTAGAAGCTCTAAATCAGCAAGCAGACTCTTTTGCTGCCAAGGTAATGCAAAATCGCAGGGCACTTGACATGCTAACTGCAGCACAGGGAAGGGTATGTCCTTTCCTTAAGGAAAAATATCATCTCCATTTAAATTACTCTAAAACAGTCCTAAACAGTATTAAAAACCTGCAAAATAAAATCCACTTATGTCAGAGAAATGCAGCCTTTATAAGCATCTGACCTTTTCTACTCCTGTAGCGCAGTGTCCTCTTAGTGGCACTGTATATTCTCAAAATTCTAATTAAATTAATTTCTTCCAGGATCAACATCTTGTTAGCCATATGGGGACTTCATCCAGCTTCGTACAGGATGCCAGATCCATCTTCCTCCAGTTGAGATAGAGTAGCAAGAGAGTTCCACACCTTGTCAGGTAGGGTCTACTGACCCTAACCAGCAGGAAGTAGCTACAGAAGAAAGATCATCTTCCTTCAGCACCCCTTTAAGATGAAAGGTGTAGAACTCTCTGAGGGAGGAATGAAGCAGGCTAGTGAGATAGGGAATCAATAGATGGAACCTGGCAGAGGGAGTCCACGTGGACATCAGTAACCCCCAAGATGGCTGCTGGGAGAACCCACCCCCAGGATTCTGCTACCCAGAACAAAGACTTCTTCCTGGGAGCAAGGAAAAGCCCCGGCTGTTCCCTAGGGACTTTATCATATTAACTATCATTTTAACTATCTTCCTTAACAATTGATTTGGGGTAATCAATCAAAATAGCAAACAGCTGGACCCCCTCCCCTGCCATTAGCAAAGGGGTGGAATAATTAACAGTTTAAAAGCCAGGCACAAGCTTGAGTGTGGGCTCTTGCTCTGCTCTCTTGCCTGTAGATGTCTGTCCTCTGTGTGCCACCCTCACCACTTTTTCCTCTGCCATGTGATCACACAAGTAAACCTGGGGATTTATAACCTATAATGGGGAATTGTAGCTTGTAAATCAGCCCTCTTTACCCCTTTTCACCCCCTTCCTCTACCTGGGATTCCTGCTCTGTTATTTTCTCCCATTTCTCTTCCCTCCCTACCTGAATAAATACTGGCCTAACTCACCTGGCATGCTCTTGAAATTCATTTCTGCAGCATAGCCAAGAACCTAGATAAAATCTGGTAATACTTGTTCTATCAAGTATGAACAAAGTTGAAAGATTTACACTATCTGACAAGATGGTGAGGAAGTGGGCTAAGGATAAGCATATAGATCCATTGACTAGAACTGAGAGTCCAGAAATGAGCTCAAATTTATTCTCAGTTGATTTTACACAAAGGTAATTCAATGGGGATTAACAAGAGACTAGTGGAAGGAGAGTGAGTTTAGAGACAGACCTATCTGTTTATACAAATTTGATATATGAGAATGTTGATACCACAAATCAGTGCTTAGTAGATGGTGTTAGAAATATTCCCCTTATATATAGAAAAATGAAACTGGATCCCTGTGGTTGCCTGGGTAAAGAATTGGTAATTGCTACTTACATCAGTGATCTGAAGACAGGCACGAATGTTTTTGTTTGTTGTCACATGTGCAAAAGTCCTTGAGCTGAAAACAGCTCCATCTGCTTTACCCCTTCCCCCAGTTGTAAATAGCAGAAGTTTAAAAGTATCAGAGCAGCAAGGATTTGTATGTCTTTGTTCAGGCATCAACCTTCAGCAGAACCAGCTTGTGTTGTTCTGCTCCCCTGCCTCCAGACATTGTGATAAGAAATACAAACTAAAAGACTAACCCAAAAATTCTTGGGCAAATGTCCAGTCCCCAAATGTATATATACTAGTGCATCTGTGAATGAGAGGATGAATTAATTAATTAAAAGCTCTGCCACTTAACTGTGTTTAAGTGTAGTTTTCTCACACCCTCTCTAACTTGCTGGACAAGTTAGTAATCCAACCAGTATGACAGATCCCTGTATTTTTAAAAATTTGTGTATAGAGGTGGAGCCCAGGTGCATTATCACCATGACTTCTAAGACCATAAAAGCACAAACCTGTGGGAAGCTGCCTCTGGCACTGGTGTTGTATCAGCCATCTTGTTACTAAATGCTAGCTTAGATACTAACCCAGTTAAGTTTCTGTTTCCCCACCCTTGCTGAAGTAATTAAAGTTCTATCTTCACACCACTCCCCTGGGCTCTGATTGGGTACTCCCTAAAGAGCGCAAAAGTCTTTCCACGGACATTGCCAAACAACCATCTGCGCATGTGTGTGGCGCAAAAATCAAAATCTAGTTACCCAATCATTTACCGACACATGCATTGTCATCAGTATGTACCACCTCCTTCATCCCTGGCTATAAATACTCCTGATCACCCCTCAATAAATGAGACTTGATCAGTGTGGCGGCTTGCTCGGTCGGTAGAGGTGGGGTCTGGCTGCGGACGAGGGGTCGGTCCAGCTTTGGACGAGGGGTCGGTCCCACTTGGGACGAGGGGTCGGTCCGGCAGCAGAAGAGGGGTCGGTCTCACAGGGGTTGCGCGGTTCGGCTGACAGGGTCGCCCTGCAAAGCCGGCGACGAAGGGGTCACCCGGAGAAGCAGGCAACGAACTGGGGACAAGGGAGACCAGGCCCTTGTCGGGGGCTCTCAGGACTGGAGGGCGCACGGCAGAAAAACTACCGCGGAGACAAGGTAAACACACCAGTCCACTTTATTGAGGGAGAGGCAACAGTTTTATAGGGGCTGGGGAAGGCTGATTGGTCGAAGCCATGCCCTGTTCTGATTGGTTGCTGGAGAAAGGTCAGTGGGCGGTACTGGATGGGGGAGGGGTGGTGATTAGGGATTGGCTGTTGCTGTTGCTGGGGGAAGTGGCAGGGTTTAGTGATTGGTGGCTGCTGTTGCTGGGGTAGAGGGCAGACTTGAGTTTTCCACCCACGCCTGGCTGTTGCTGCTGTCGGGGGAGGGGAAAAGGGCAGACTGGACTTTTCTGCCCTGCGCCTGGGCAGGGAGAAAGAAGAAGAAGGGTGCCGCCCCACAGGCATCATGTGGCACCATCCGGGAGGAGGGGCGGCCGCGGAAGCATGGCTACCGAGAGGGGGAGACCCGAGGGCACTCTGCGCCCATGCCGAGCTTCCTTCAGGGGTGGCGGTGGGCCTGACCAACCACCCTATTATGGGGGCAGAGGTTTGGAATAGGCCTACCGCGGCCACCGCCCCTCGCCAGGCCAGCAAACCACACTTCAGCCCGAGGGGTGACCGCAGATCAGAATCCTGTCTTGTCTCCATTCTTTGTGTCTCTTGTTCCTTTCATTCCCGCTCCCTCCCTCAGGTCTTGGTTCGACTGATTCGCGGTCGGTTCAAGTGGCGCCTGAACAGGGACCTGAGTACGAGGGATGAAGTGAGGAACGCCAATCAAGGAGCTGGCCAGGATGCGAGAATTTCGGAGGAAACTGAGAGGGAACCTGCCTCTCAGTTGAAGCCTCAGTAAGTGATCGGCGATCATGGGGCAAGAAATGAGCCAGCATGAGACATTTGTAGAGGGTCTCCAAGAGGCATTAAAGACACGAGGAATAAAAGTGAAAGTAAAACAGTTATTGAGGTTTTTTGAGTTTTTGAGGGAAGTATGTCCATGGTTTCCTCAAGAAGGAACTATTGATGAGAGAAGATGGAAAAGAGTAGGGGATGCTTTACAGGACTTTTACAAAACTTTTGGCCCTGAAAGAATCCCAGTAACCTCATTCTCATATTGGAATCTCATGAATGATATTTTAAGTATTCACCATAGGGATGTGGTGGTGGCAAATATTATTAAGAAGGGTGAGGAAATTTTACAAGAAGGGCAGGGGCTGGAGGCTCTAGCCACCAACCCTAAAAAATCAGCAGACTGCCCAAAGTCCAACCTGCCTGATGCATCTGGAGTGTGCGGTCTGGAGGAGGACTTGATCTCACTAGATAGTGAGGAGGACAGGAAGCCTACCACCAGACCAAAGCAGCCATTAACCCATGCAAACAAAAGATCCTGTAAGGAGGATAAAAATAAAGGAAAAACTAAAGCCACATCTAGTAGGAACCTGTACCCTGACCTCAGAAAATTAAAAGTGGAAACTGATGATGAATCTTCTAATATAGAATTGGGTGAATCTGAGGAGGAGACAGTAAAGTTTTGACCTCTGCCATATGTTCCCTATCCCACAGCCCCACCTATAGTTATGCTGGTAGTTGACCCAAGGAAGGAGTTATTAGAAAAAATAGAGAAACTAGAAGAACAAATCCAATTAGAAGAACAACATCAGGAGCTTATATCTCAGCTAGAAAGGTTAAAGACCAGAAAAACTGGTAACGCTAATAAAACTCCTGAGTCCTCTGTTAGACCACTTAGATGAGGAGCGATTTTAAATAATATTCCAGCTTCTAACACTCTAGTTGATCTAGGAGAGCCAGAAGCGTTTCCTGTAACAGAAACCAAAGATGATCAGAATCAAACTTGGAGGCACCACAATGGGTTTGACTTTAAGGTTATCAAAGAAATGAAAACCGCTGTGGCGCAATATGGAGCTACTTCTCCTTATACCATGGCCATCCTCAAGGCTATAGCAGAAAATTGGCTCACTCCTACTGATTGGCATACTATTGCCCATGCTACCCTGTCCAGAGGAGATTATTTGTTATGGAAATCAGAATATGTTGAGCTTTGCAAAGACACGGCCAGGTGCAATGCGCAGGCAGGCAATGGGTGGAACCTTGACATGCTTATAGGTAAAGGAAATTATACCACTAATGAAAATCAAATGCAGTATGATGCAGGACTTTTTGCTCAAATTCAAACTGCAGGCACTAGAGCCTGGAGAAAATTGACTGCCAAAGGGGGCCTCAGTTCCTCTCTTACTAGTATAAAGCAGGGACCAGATGAACCTTTTGCCGATTTTGTACATCGGCTTATAACTGCCGCAGGGAGAATATTTGGAAATGCTGAGGCAGGCACTGAATTTGTAAAGCAATTAGCATATGAAAACGCAAATACCGCCTGCCAAGCCGCAATTAGACCATATAGAAAAAAGACAGACCTATCTGGTTACATCAGACTATGCGCTGATATAGGAGCTGCATATCACCAGGGTCTGGCCATGGCAGCGGCATTACAAGGATTTAAAGTGAAACAATATTTGGCTCAGCAAAGCAAAGGAAAATGTTTTACTTGTGGACAAGAGGGACACTTTGCCAGAAATTGTAAGGGCCAAAAAACTCCAAGAGGAGGAGGTGCGAATCCTGGGTTATGCCCCAGGTGTCACCGAGGAAAGCACTGGGCTAACGAATGTAAATCAAAAACTGACACCCAGGGTCAACCCTTACCTCCCCCCCAGGGAAACAGAACCGGGGCCAGCCCCAGGCCCCCAAACCCAAACACGTTTATGGGGCAATCAACTTCATTTCGGCCAACAGCAATCCATTTCAAACCTCTGTAGAGCCACCCCAGGGAGCACAGGACTGGACCTCTGTGCCACCACCCACACAGTATTAACACCTCAGATGGGGGTGCAAGCCTTACCAATGGACATGTATGGTCCCCTGCCGCATAATACTTCTGGTCTACTAATTGGACGAAGTAGCTCCACTATTAGTGGGCTCCAAATCTCTCCTGGCATTATTGACAATGATTATACCAGAGAAATAAAGGTAATGGCATCCTCCCCACAGAACATTTCCACTATTCACGTGGGACAAAGAATTGCTCAACTATTACTACTCCCATTAATAGGCACAGATAATAGAGTGAAAGGTTTTAAGCACGGTTCAGGGGGATTTGGTTCCTCTGATGCATATTGGGCACAAGCTACCTCCACCAGTAAACCTATGATGACCTTATGATTGGACGGTAAGGAATTTAACGGGCTTGTAGACACCGGAGCAGATGTTACCATCTTAAAAAGAGAGGACTGGCCACTTAATTGGCCTCTCTCTCCCATGTTGACTAATTTGAGAGGTATAGGCCAGAGTCAAAACCCTGAAAAAGGCTCGAAATTACTAACCTGGAAGGATAAAGAAGGAAATCAGGGAACTATACAACCCTATGTGATATCGGGACTCCCCATTAACCTTTGGGGAAGGGATTTGCTTTCTCAAATAGGGCTTCTCATGTGTAGTCCCAATGATATAGTCACAGTTCAAATGCTCTCGCAAGGGTTTAAACTGGGAAAAGGTTTAGGAAAGTCCGAATCAGGCATTGCTCAACTCCTACCTATAAAGGGACAAAATAGCAAAAGGGGCCTGGGAAATTTAGCCTAGGGGTCATTGATCTTCCTGTACCCCATGCAGACCAAATCACCTGGCTTTCAGATGATCCTGTATGGGTCGATCAATGGCCTTTATCTTTGAAAAATTACAAGCCACACAGCAGTTAGTACAGGAACAGCTGGCGGCAGGGCATATTTTAGAGAGTAATTCACCCTGGAACACACCTATCTTTGTCATTAAGAAAAAATCTGGAAAATGGTGTTTATTGCAGGACTTACGGGCAGTGAACAAAACCATGGTATGTATGGGAGCTCTGCAACCTGGTCTTCCATCTCTGTTGCTATTGCTATTCCATCTCTGTTGCTATTCCTTTTGGCTATTATAAAATCATTATAGATCTGAAGGATTGCTTCTTTACCATCCCATTACACCCAAATGATCAGAAATGTTTCACATTTAGCCTTCCCTCTATCAATTTTAAGGAGCCTATGAAAAGATTCCAGTGGAGAGTTTTACCTCAGGGCATGGCCAATAGCCCCACCTTGTGCCAAAAGTTTGTAGACATAGCCATACAAAATGTTAAGACTAAATGGAAAAATCTTTATATCATACATTATATGGATGACATTTTGATGGCTGGTAAAAATGGACAAGACGTCCTGAAGTGCTACCATGATATGGAGGTAACTTTGAAAGCACATGGACTTCAAATTGCCCCTGATAAGGTGCAGCTACAAGATCTGTATACTTATTTAGGATTCCAGATGATGGGGAATAAAATAACTACTCAAAAAGCAAACCTCAGGATGGATAAGCTAAAAACATTAAATGATTTTCAAAAGGTCCTGGGAGACATAAATTGGCTTCGCCCCTATATAAAATTAACCACAGGAGATTTGAAACCTTTATATGACATCTTGCAGGGAGATTCTAATCCCAAATCTCCATGAAATCTGTCTCTGGAGGGACGCCAAGCCCTTAAGACAGTTGAACAAGCCATACAGTCTCAGTTTGTCACTACTATTGATTACAACCTTTACTGTTTGTCATATGTAAAACTTCTCTTACTCCTACTGCTGTATTTTGGCAGACTGACCTGATAATGTGGGTACATCTACCTGCCTCCCCCGCAAAAGTAATTTACCCTTACTATCAAGCTGTTGTGGACATTATCTGTCTGGGGAGAAAACAGGGCAAACGATATTTTGGTAAGGAGCCCGAAGCTATTATCCAACCTTACACCAAAGATCAGATAAATTGGCTACTACAGACCACAGACTGCTGGCCTATTGCCTGTGCATCTTACACCGGACAGATAGATAATCATTACCCTACTGACAAACTTCTTCATTTTCTACACACTCATGACTTTGTATTCCCCACAAATACACCCTTACAACCTATTACTGGAGCCCTGTCAGTATTTACTGACGGATCCTCGTCAGGGATAGCTGCCTATGTCTGTAATAATGACATCGTCCAATTCCGTACCTGTTCTAAATCTGCCCAGCTCATGGAATTGCAGGCCATTATAGCCGTGTTCTCTGCATTCCAAGACGTCTCTTTTAAGCTCTTTATGGACAGTGCTTATATAGCCTTTTCAGTTCCCTTGCTTGAGACCGCTGCTCAAATAAAGAACCTCTCCGAGGCAGCAAAATTGTTTACTTAATTGTAATCCCTAATTAGAAAAAGAATCTATCCTTTTTTCATTGGCCACCTTAGGGCCCATTCTAATCTCCCTGGTCCCCTCACCCAAGGAAACCATTTGGCTGATCAGGCCACTCGGCTACTGTGCTATGTTAACCAGGGCATGCACGACAACTCGAATAACCTTAACAAAGCTGTTAAAGCCCACCAGTTACATCATTTTAATGCACATATTTTAAGGCTTATGTTCAGAATTACCAGAGAACAAGCTCGCCAAATTGTTAAAGGATGCCCTTCCTGTGTAACCCTTTTACCTACACCTCATTTAGGAGTAAACCCCCGTGGTCTAGTACCTAATGCCCTCTGGCAAATGGACGTAACTCATATTCCTGAATTTGGTAATCTGAAATATGTGCACATTACAGTTGATACCTTTAGCGGACTTATCTTCACTACCCCACAAATGGGAGAAGCAGGAAAGAATGTCATAGCACATGTACTGCCAACCATGGCAGTACTGGGAACTCCACAACAAATAAAAACAGACAATGGTCCTGGATATACTGGCCAGGCATTTGCTTCCTTTTGCCAACAGTTGAACATCAGACACATTATGGGCATACCATATAACCCTCAAGGACAGGGCATAGTAGAAAGAGCAAATCTCTCCTTGAAAAACACCATTGAAAAGATAAAAGTGGGGAAGTGGTATCCTACTAAGGGATCCCCCAGAAATTTATTATCCCACTCTCTTTTCATTTTAAATTTTTTAAGCTTAGACCAAAAGGGACACTGCAGCCGAGCGCTTCTGGCACTCTAACCCCGGCACTAACCATGCCACAGTTCTGTGGAAAGACCCAATGGATAATACCTGGCATGGACCCGATCCCATCCTAATATGGGGCAGAGGATCAGTTTGCATCTATTCAAAAGAACTAGATGCAGCCAGGTGGCTGCTGGAATGATTGGTTAAACAAACGGACAATAACAATCTATCCAGGGTAGAGGACTCTCCCTGAGATGAATACTGCTTTCTTGCAGGAGAGTAACCAACGCTAAAACCAATGCAGCTGTGCAGCCCCCCTGGAATCCTTCTGTGTAGCTTCGTCACCATCGTCGGAGCCCTTCTGTTATACGCCGGCACTCTGAGTGACTGGACCACGCTGGACAGATCCCTTCTACTTACTTTCTTTGTAACGTATATTTGCCGTCTTCTCGCTATCGCCTGCTGTGTAGAACCCACCCACCATGTGCTTGAAAATCTGGGTGCTAAGCTGTCTTCTAGGTATCTCTCAGGGAGGTTTTGGGCCTCCTCCCAACCTTCAAATGCTAATAGAAGCCCTCTATGGTAAACCTTGTGATTGCAGAGGGGGCCAGGTTGCTGTTCCGCCCTCTGTGTATACACAAGAGGTGCACTGCGGCACTAAGGTAGCATACTTAGAGGCTCCAAACAGTAGTACTGGGGGGTACTCGAATCAACAGTGAGTCTGCAGCAATACCCCAAAGGTGATTCCCTCCATAGGCGGTCATCCAGGACATTGCCCCTGTACGTCTATATACCCATCTATGCACAGCACTTGTTACACTGAGGTCCAAACATGCTCCATAAACAATAAAACCTATTACACTGCCATCCTAGATTGACAGAAGCACGGCATTGCTGGAGGAGATTGGAGCCTCAATCCAGTTGTCGTGGGGGACAGTAAATTAACCCAGTTCTCCTGCCAGGGCCAGGTAGGACAACCAGTTTGCTGGAATCAAGTCCCTCCTGTAGATGTCTCAGACAGAGGGGGCCCACAAGACCAAGTCCAGCAAATAATGATCCATGAGAGAATCGAGGAAATCATAAAGAGCTCATTTCCTCAAATTGAATATCATCCCTTAGCTTTACCTAAGACTGGGGACTTAAATATAGATGCTCAAACTTTCAATATCCTTGAAGCTACCTTTAAATTGCTCAATGATTCCCAACCTTATACTGCACAGGACTGCTGGCTATGCTTACATATAGGGACCCCTGTACCTCTAGCTTTAACTACAGCTAAGAATTCCTATCATCCTAATAATACCTGTACCATTATCCCGCCCATTAGAGTACAACCTATCTTTACTTATGCTGACACTTGCCTGCACTCTCCGTCTACCAATGACAGTGGTGAGATTCACTTAGGACATCTCACTTTCACCCAGTGTAACTCAACATCCAATATGTCTGATGCCCTTTGCGCAGGCAATAGCTCAGTGTTCGTTTGTGGTGGTAATCTTGCTTATACCTTCTTGCCGTCTAACTGGACGGGGACATGCACTCTTGCCATCCTCCTCCCTGATGTTAATGTTATTAATGGAACTGAGCCTGTACCTATTCCCAGCATAGACTATATTGCCAGCCACTCTAGAAGGGCTGTGCAGTTGATCCCACTTCTTGTTACATTAGGCATTTCCAGAGCCCTGGCCACTGGTACGGCAGGGTTGGGAATTTCTCTTACTCAATATACAAAATTATCTAAGCAATTAATTGATGATGTCCAAGTTTGTCAAGCACTATAAGAGATATTCAAGATCAAATAGACTCTCTAGCTGAGGTAGTATTGCAGAACAGGAGAGGGTTAGATCTGCTTACAGCAGAACGTGGAGGAAAATGCTTGGCTCTGCAGGAACAGTGCTGCTTTTATGCCAACAAGTCTAGCATTGTTTGAGATAAAGTTAAGAAGCTTCAAGAAGACCTGGAGGAAAGAAGAAAGAAGTTGGCCGACAACCCCTTGTGGAATGGACTTCATGGATTGTTACCATATATACTCCCCCTTTTGGGACCTCTGCTTGGCTTATTAATACTTCTATCACTAGGACCTATTCTCTTTAACAAGATTATGGCCTTTTTAAAGCAACAACTGGATGCCATAAAAATGCAGCCCATCCAGGTCCATTATCATAGACTGGACATGGCCGACTACGACAAGGGGTCTAACCACTACTTGCAAATGGATCCAGCCAGTAGGCCTGATCCTAGACCATGAATATCTCGTCAGTATCTTCTGAGGCGCTGGACTGGTTAGTCAATGATGGGCAACTGGGCAAGGCATTCTCACGATAACAACCACCTAAGACAGAGACGTGGCCTTTCGCTGCCACGATTCTCAATAACGGGTAAGGTCTAATGCAATCATCTGTTTGCCAGCCCTGACCTAAGACAGGCACAGTCCCCCCAGAATGGGCCGTCTTGTCAGTCTTCCTTTTCTGCTAAAAATATTAAAGTAAAGGGGGACCTGTGGGAAGCTGCCTCTGGCACTGGTGTTGTATCAGCCATCTTGTTACTAAACGCTAGCTTAGATACTAACCTGGTTAAGTTTCTGTTTCCCCACCCTCGCTGAAGTAATTAAGTTTCTATCTTCAAGCCACTCCCCCGGGCTCTGATTGGGCACTCCCTAAAGAGCGCAAAAGTCTTTCCACGGACATTGCCAAACAACCATCTGCACATGCGTGTGGCGCGAAAATCAAAATCTAGTTACCCAATCATTTACCGACACATGCATTATCGTCAGTATGTACCACCTCCTTCATCCCTGGCTATAAATACCCCTGATCGACCCTCAATAAATGAGACTTGATCAGAATCCTGTCTTGTCTCCATTCTTTGTGTCTCTTGTCCCTTTCATTCCCGCTCCCTCCCTCAGGTCTTGGTTCGACTGATCCGTGGGTCGGGTCACAAACCATAAGGCAAAGAAAAAAATCAATGGATTTCATGCATGAAAATTATGAATTTCTCAATGAACAAGGTCAACACGCAGATGAAAGATTGGGAAAAATATATTTGCAATATCTAAAACTGACAAGAGGTGGAATATATAAGCAATTCTTGTAAATCAACAACGAATAACCCAATTGAAAACAGTGTGGGAGACATGAGAAACCTGCACTGTTGACAGGCACAGCTTCCTTTGGCATCTAAGCTCTAAGGACTTGGTTAAATTAAGTCATTTATATATTCTAGAAAAATTGTCACCCAGGCCCATAATGGAACAGGTGCATGAATGGATTGCAGTTCTGTTTGTAAAAGTAGGACGTATGTGGCAATAAGGCAAATGTAGGGATACACAGTGGTACAAAACATAGTGAGAAGCAAAAATGAAATATACATATATATATACATATATATTTATTTATATATAATGGGTTGTAAAAATGGTGATGAGTAAAAAATAGTGTAAGTGGGAAGCGACTGTGGCTCACTCAATTGGGCTCCTGTCTATTGTATGGGAGGCCCTGGGTTCATGTCCCAGGGCCTCCTTGTGAAGGCAAGCTGGCCAACACTCATGGAGACCTGGTGCAGCAGGATGATGCAAAAAAGGGAGACAAGTAGACACAGAAGAATGCGCAGTGAATGGACACAGAGAGCAGACAGCAAGCAAGCCGCAAGGGGGGAATAAAAAAAATAGAGTAAGATGTACATATATGGCATTATGCCCTTTAAGCATATTTACAATACACACACACAGTTTTACAAAGATATGTGGAAATTCAAATATATGAAACACCTTAGAATAGCAAACTATGGAGGTGAAGGGAGTGGAAGTGGGGGAAGGGGAGTGGAGAACAGGCATAGAAAGGTAGGCATAAATTAATTTACAAAAATAAGAGAGGGATCTTCTGCAGACCAATGAGGATTGTGTGCTAAAAAGTGAGGAATTTGATTCACTCTCAACTTGCTTCACCTGAGATCCAAAGAAGGGGAAAGGAGAGGGAAAATAAATGATGTATGAGAACCATCTACACCTCAGGTTAGTGTTTATTTTGAGGATATAAGGAGGAAAAATGGTGGAAGGAAGCATCTCTAGCTGCATCTGTGCAGTTTTCTATTTAAAAAATCATCTATTCTCTACCCTCTGTTAGTTAGAGGCACTCTGGTATAGAGTTAAAAGCATGGGTTCCGGTAGTAGATTTTCTGGATTCAAATCCCCAAGCTGCCACCTGCAAGTTGTGTGACCTGATACAAGCTTCTGAATCTCCCCATGCCTCAATGTCCTCATCTGTAAAATGGAAATGATGATAATAGCTACCACATAGGGCCAAGGTGATAATTTAAACATACATATTTTATATGAGTATATATATAGATGGCACTAACTACTGTGCTTGACACAAACCAATGTATTATAGATATTTCCTAATGTTAGAGAAAAATGGGGGCATCTGTTTAAGAACAGAAATGCATACATTGGTATAAAATATATGTATTATTAATATTTTATATTTGAAATGGTTTTATTAATAATAAAATAAAAGCAGGCATATTAATTAATTAACCAAATAGAAAGAAGCAATAATGAATGCCTTAAATGTCTGAAGAATGGAATCAGGGTGTGGAATTTTGAAGATTAGAGGATTCTGAGGAAATTATCTGTTAATAAGGTTTTATTTTATTTGGGGGGGGAGGCAGTGGGGATTAAACCTGGGACCTTTTGTATGTGAAGCATATGCTGAACCACTGAGCTACACCAGCTCCATTCTTTTTTTAAAATTTATTTTCAATTTTAAAAAAGAAAATAGACAAAAGGCAGCTTAACAAATTATGGCAGTATTCCTTAAAGAAGAAAATTCTGTCCAGGCACATATATTTAATCCAAAAAACAAGCTCAGTTGTTTTTCCAGGGTTCAGAAAGATGAATAAATGAACACAGATTGGTTAAATGACATGAATAAGGTCTCGTTGTTAATGAAGAAAATGAAGAAGAAGAAGAAAAAAACCAGTTTGCTTTATTAGCACCAAAAATCAGATAAAAGAAGCCTGCCGATTCTTTAATTTGTGAGTCAACATCTACCGCTAAAACCTTGATGAGGCAAGAGTGTGAAATCTTGGTTAAAATGTAGTTAATGGATATTCTTCATGCTTTCCTGGAATGGAAGAGAGATGATAGGCTGAGTAGGTAAAAAAGGAAGGTACAGCATTTCTCATCTGTAGAAACAGAGATTAGTATAGTTTTCACATAAAGGAAGAAAATAGCAATTAATGTAACCTGGCAGGCTACTGCCACAATCTCCCACTCCTGGGTTAAGCAGGAACAAAGGAAACCAGCTTAAGCCAGTCCTATAGCTAATAAAAAGGATGCCCAAGAAAGAAGTAAGTCAATACCAATTCGGCACTAAACTCCATTAGTTATTTGGCAAAAGGAGCAGGTAAAAGCTAAAATGGTTGGAATGTGATAGGGGAAGTGATTGATCAAAAACTGGAAAATTTGCACAGGAAAGTTAGACTTCTCAGATGGGCTGTAACATCTGGAGTATTCAATCTGCGGAGAAACAGAGGAAGGGCTTGTGTACTAGGTTTATGGGTATAAATTGTTTCATTTTTCTTTGTTTGGAGTGCCAGCAATGCTTTCTGGTTGTGCACCCCTTCTTTCAAGATTGAGAATAAATTATTTTCTTCTCCACTATCAGGTGAACCTTATTTTCTTCCAGAGGAAGATTTCTTTCTTACAGTTTTGGGGATTCATCCAATATTCTGAGGCTTCAGAGAGCAGACCACTGGGGTGAACAACAGGGAGGCATGCCCCACTGTTTAAGTGGACTCTGGGGGCCTCGCCTCTGGCAGGCAAGAGACCTGAGAATAGATGCTTAGATCTGCTGATTATGAAGGAGAAAAAGGGAAGGGAAAATTTGCCTCTTGTTGACCAGGTAATTCCATGCATGGACCAAGGTAAGAATAAAGACTACTAAGTGGCTGGAAATTCTGATGAGTCTGAGGTTGATTGTGCATGCACGAGATGCGTGACATACTGCACAAAGTGAGTGCAGTGTCCCAATTCATGTTTCTCTTCTTCCATGAGGGAAAAGGTTGGAGATGGATAAAGTGATTTGAGAGAAAGAGACCCAGACACAATTCAGAATGGGAAATAGAGGCAGTCAGTTGACTGGGAAAAAGGGGAAGGGGGTATCTGTAGGATCCCCTAGAGGTGTTCCTCCGGATAGATTAGGGAGGATGTTAAGAAATTGGACTGATAGTGATTGGACCAGGGAAAAAGACAAGAAGAAAATGATTAAATACTGCTGTTGTATATGGACCAAAGAAAGTATTTTACTGCCCGGCATATTCTGGCCAAAATACGGGGCAGGTGAGGATTGGCTTTGTGCAGACCTTGTACTATGTGTTAATGGGAAAACACTCTTCTCCAAAGAAGAGTCTGACTAGGCCGTGTGCTGGTTAAAGGGAAAGGGGGACACTCCCTATCCTATGAAAGCTGAAAATCTAGACCCCAAGACTAAGCTTACAGAAACTAAGGCTGCAGAAACAAAAGCTGTAGAAACTAAACCCTGGGACCCCCTGTCTAATCTCCCTCCTCCTTACATTCCCCTCCCCTCCCAGGAGAAGGGCCATTAGACTTGGAGGACCCAATAGAACCCATTGTAAACCATGGGGAACAGGAGAATCAAGGGGGCCAATAGCTCCACTGATTAAACCCACCAACAGCTGAGGAATGAACTGGAACAGTGTGAGAAAGATGTACAAAATTTTCTATTTCCTAGAGCATCTGAGCAGAAGAGAGTGAAAGAACAAAACTCCATTGAGCCTTTGTATCTGCTGAGAGAAGTACAAGTGGGGCCAGGGGAGATTGGCTATGTAAATGCCCCACTGACAAGTACTGAAGTAAGGAACTTCAAAAAGGAAATGAAATCTCTAATGGAAGATCCAGTGGGGTTGGCCAAACACGTAGATCAATTACTAGGTCCTAGTTTATATAACTGACCCAAACTTATGTCCATACTGAATATTCTCTTTATGGGAGAAGAAAGAGGAATGGTGCAGAGGGCAGCTATGAAGGAGTGGGAAAGGCAACATCCACCTGGACAGGGGGTAATGGCAGCAGAACAGAAATTCCCAAACACAAACCCTAATCCCCCTCATGAATTTTGAGGATTAGGGGGGTCTGAGGCTCCTCACTTCTAAAGCCCATCGGGAGCCTTTAGTAAATCTAAGGGTAGGGCCCATTACAGGAAGCAATTACATTTCTAGTGGACACCCAGGCAGCCCCATCCTCTGTGATTTCTCTTCCCAGAGGAACCAAATTCTCTGGCAGTTGCCTTACAGTCTCAGGGGTAAAAGGAGAAGGATTTGAAGTCCCCATTTCTTCTCCCACTATATTTGTTGGGAGGACAATCAAATTGTAGGCCATTTGTTGTACATCCCAGAAGCTGCAAGTAACTTGTTGGGAAGGGACTTAATAGTACTCATGGGTCTGGATTTGGAAGTAAGGGATGGGCAGATAAAAGAAGTCTTAGCCATGCTTACCAAAGAGGATGAAAAATATATCACAGAGGAAGTGTGGGTGAGGGAAGGGAATAGAGGGGGCTTGCAGGTACCCCCTATTAAAATCAAATAGAAAGAGGAAGGGGACATTAATTGTCAAAGACAATATTCCAGTCCCCTTAAGGGGAGGCAGGGACTTCAACCCTCATCGAAGGCCTCCTCTGGAATGGACTCTTGGAGCTCTGCATGTCCCCCTTCAATTCTCCTATCTTGCCAATTCAGAAATTGGACAGTAGTTGGAGGCTGGTACAGGATCTAAGGGCCATTAATCAAATCGTTCAGGTTCAACACCCAGTAGTCCCAAACCCATACACTCTCCTTAGTAAGATCCCCTGCCATCATAAATGCTTTAGTGTAATAGATCTAAAGGATGACTTTTGGGCCTGTCCCCTTGATCCAGAGAGTAGGGACTTGTTTGCCTTTGAGTGGGAGGATTCCTCCCTGGGAAGAAAACAGCAGTATAGGTGGATAGTTTTACCCCAAGGCTTCACAGAATCCCCCAACCTCTTTGGGCAGGAACTGGAAAAAGTATTGGAGAAATTTGCAGTCCCATCTGAAATTTCCCTTTTACAACGTGGAGATGATATGCTATTATCAGGTGAAGAAAGGCAGATGGTGGTCTGAACTACAAAGAGCTTATTGAATTTCCTGGGAGATGAAGGGCTAAGAGTGTCAAAAGTAAGCTACAATTTGTAGAAAAGGAAGTCAGATACCTGGGTCATCTCATTAGTGAGGGAAGGAAGAAGATAAATCCAGAAAGAATTCAGGCCATTACTGAATTACCTCTTCCCCAGACAAAAAGAACTAAGAAGATTTTTGGGATTAGTGGGAAATTTCAGATTATGGATAGATTCTTATGCATCTGAAACCAAGTGGTTAAACCAAAAACTGTTGGAGGAGGAGCCTCACAAATTAGAGTGGAAGGAGGGGAAGTAAAGGCCTTAGGGCTCAAACAGGCATTGGTGCAAGCCCCTGTTCTAGCTCTTCCCTCCCTCGAGAAACCTTTCCATCTGTTTGTGACAGTAGATAAGGTGGCTGCCTTGGGAGTCCAAACCCAGATCTGGGGAGGCCAAAGGAAGCCTATGGCCTTCCTTTCCAGAATCTTGGACCCTGTCTCCAGGGAATGGCCTGGGTGTGTTCAGGCCATGGCAGCAACTGCTCTCTTAGTAGAAGAAAGCAGGAACCTGACCTTTGGAGGAGCCTTAGTTGTTAGCATCCCTCATCAGGTCAGGACTATTTTGTCTCAAAAAGCAGGAAGGTGGTTAATGGATTCCTGAATTCTGAAATATGAGGCAATTCTAATGGAAAAAGATGATTCAAAGCTGACAATTAATCATAGTCTGAACCCAGCTTCTTTCCTTTGGAAAGACCCCAACCAGGTAGAAACTCCTGAACATGACTGTTTAGACTTAATTGAATACAAAACCCAAGTCTGGCCTGACTTAGGGGATCTTCTCTTACATTCAGGGGAAAAATAGTTTATAGATGAGTCTTCTAGGGTCCTGGAAGGAAAAAGGCACAAAGGCTATGCTGTTGTTAATGGACTAACTTGTGAGGTGAAAGAAGCTGGCTGACTGCCCAATGATTGGTCAGCTCACACTTGTGAGCTGTATGTATTAAATCAAACCCTTAAACTGTTAGAGGAAAAAGATGGTACAGTCTACACAGATTCTAAATATACCTTTGGTGTGGTTTACATCTTTGGAAAAATTGGGGAAGAAAGGGGATTGATTAATAGCGGAGGGAAGGAATTAGTCCATGTGGAACTGGTAAAACAAGTGTTAGCCAGTCTGCTCTTACCAAGGGAAATATATGTGGTAGATATAAATGGGCATCAGAAATGTCACACTTTTGAAGCAAAAGGCAACAGATTGGCTGATGAGAAGGGCAAAGAGGCTTCCTCTGTTCCTCTCTGGAACTAATGGTCCTGATACCCTCCATCCCCAAAGAAATTGGAATCCCTGTATTCTCTGAAAAGGAAATAAAAGAACTAAAACAATTGGGGGCAACCTTAGATAGCCAAGGGAAGTGGCTCCTCCCAGATGGCCAGCAGATATTGAATAAGCAAATAATGAGGTAAGTACTAGCAGTTTTGCACCAAGGGAGTCACTGGGGAGTACAGACTCTGTGTGACCTTGTCCTCAAGCATTTCAGTGTGTGGGCCTTTATACTATAGCTAAACAAATAAGTGAACAGTGCATAATCTGCACAAAGTTAATAAGAAAGTTTTAAAAAAGGAAGTGCCAGGGTGGGAGGGAGCCAGTCCTTAGACCATTCCAGAGCATTCAGGATGATTATACTGAAATGCCCCCTGTAGGTCGACTAAAGTATGTTCTGGTTATTGTGGATCACCTAACAGGGTGGGTTGAAGTGTAGCCTCTAGCCTCAGCTACAGCATCAGGGACTTCAAAAATTATCCTTGAACAAGTTATTCCCCAATATGGCTTAGTTGAAAATATAAATTCAGACCATTGCAGTCACTTTACATACAGAGTGTTGCTAAATATTATGCAGGGTCTAGGTATCACATGGAACTTCCATACACCCTGGCACTCACCATCCTCAGGGAAAGTGGAAAGAATGAACCAAACTTAAAAAAAATCCATCTAAGTTGGTCTTAGAATCCAAATTGCCATGGATTAAATGTTTATCTATAGCTGTTAAGAATCTGAACTGCCCCTAGGAGGGAATTGGGAATTTCTCCTTGTGAAATACCCTTGGTCTGCCCTTCCCTGGGAAGCCTGGAGAAGTCCCCTCCTTTGAGTCAAAGGAGCTCTTTCTTCAAAATTATATACTGGCCTTGTCTTCTACTTTGACATCCCTCAGACATGGGGGTTTGCTGGCTCAGACTCTGCCTCTTGAATTTGCAATCCACTAACACCAACCTGGCAGATGGGTCCTAATTAAGTCATGGAAAGAGTCCAAACTCCAACTGACCTGGGAAGGACCTTATAAAGTCTTGCTGGCAATGAAACAGCAGTCCAAATGGCAGAAAAAGACTGGACTCATGACACTCGAGTAAAAGGACCAGTACCTGAACTGGATGATTAGTACCCAACAACTTTGTCTGAGTCTTGGAAAATAATTTTAGCCTCAGATCCCTTAAGATTACACTCAAAAAACAATAACTGGGGGCAGGGGGCAGGGCTTGAGCTGTGAATCCTCCTAGTCAACAACGGCCCCAGTCCTATCAGAATATCAAAGGAGAAATTCAGACCTTAAGTTACAAGTGAAAATAATCTTACTAGCCATGATGTTTCAAGCCCGAGAAGCAACTAGCCCCATCAAATTTGTTATAAATGTGACTGAAGGTCTGGAGTCCCAGATGGTGCAGTTTGATGCCTGCCATGTAATAGACTATGGGAATTTTGAGCACCAGTGATGGCTGAGTGGGGAAGATAAATACCTATACCCAGAGCCAGTGGGGAATGGTTACAGTCGAGACCCCCTTGCCCGTCCTGGGATAATGTATGGTAGACTACCCAGTATAAGGGATGGACCATGAATATGGGATGGGTCTCAAAAGTTCAAGGCTATTAAAGGGTGAGATAACCTTTTATAAAGGTAATACTCCACCAACCTGCAAAAGTCATCAGTGCAATCCAGTAGTAATAACTATTAAAAAAGCAGACAAATTAGAAACTGGGAGCAGCGGCAGGGACCAAGTGGTCGACAGAGTATTGGAATGGGAGCAGATGTTACAGGTAAAGACCCTCTGGGGAGGCTCCGTATCCGAGTCCTTCCTCTCCCTGTAGATATGACATCGACAATGCCCTCTCCAGCTAACCCTTCAGAAATACTACAGGAAAACCACCAAAGGCCAGTTCCCCAATTCAAAATGATCCCAAAACAGTCAGGATACTTAAGGCAAAAGATTTAAAACAATCCATAGAAATAGAGACAGGATATGGGGACATAAATGCCTGGGTAGAATGGATCAAATACACAGTCCAGAGTCTAAACTAAAGCAACTCTTACACTTGTGCAACAGGCTGGCCCACAGCTCATATTGTACCATTTCCACTCTGTATGGAAAAGCATGAAAAGGAGTTTAAGTGCATGAAACTCCTCTTCCAAAATGCTACTCCTGGTGAAAATTGTAGTATGTTGTCCTTTCTCTTCCCACCAGTCAAAAAAGGAAACATCAAGGCCATACCTGCCTCCCGTCTGGGCCCAGGGAAGCACTCTGCTTGTCTCTCTAGACAGGGGAAAGGATTCTGGGACCTTGGAACTATGGCCTTGTGTACACCAGTGTGGAATGTGAGCAGTGATCGTACTGACAATTTCTCCAGTTTGGTCAGACCTTGAGCAGACCTGTGGTGGAACTGTGGAAATGGTGTTCTCTGACTAATACTGCCTGAGAGGTGGGGTGGAACCTGTGCTCTGGTCCAATTGGCTATCCCATTCACTTCGGATTTGAAAAAGAAGTGAAAATGACATGTCAGCAAGGGAGAGAGAAGTTTACTTGGTTCTTTTGATGAGCGGATCTATCTAAACAATATAGGAATTCCCCGAGAAGTCCCAGGTGAATTTAAGGCTAGAAATCAGGTAGCAGCTGGGTTTGAGTCATTCTTGTTCTGGTGGGTCACCATTAATAAAAATGTAGATTGGACTAATTACATTTATTATAATCAACAGATATTTATTAATTACACCAGGAATGCAGCTAAGGGAATTGCAGAACAATTAGATGCTATTGGCAGAATGGCATGGGAAAATAGAATGGTCTTAGATATGATGCTAGCTGAGAAAGGGGGAGTCTGTGTTATGATTGGAGGTAGTTGCTGTACATTCATCCCCAATAGCACTGCCCCTGATGGAACTATCACTAAAGCTTTACAAGTCCTATCTGAGGAATTAGCAGAGAATTCTGGCATTAGTAATTCACTCACGGGATGGCTTAAAAATTGGTTTGGAAAATGAAAAGGGGTTGCACTGTCCATCTTAACTTCCCTCATTATCTCAACTAGGATGCTTGCCACAGTCAGATGTTGTATCATTCCATGTGCCCAAGGGCTACTTAAAAGACTCATTGAAACTGCCCTAACCAAACATACAGTATAGGCAAAACAATCTGTACCCCCTTAAAGAAGGAGATCCCTATGATAAAGAATGTGAGATAGTGCTCGGAAATTTTGAAAAATGGAAATGTGAAAACTAAAAAGAGTTTAAAAGAAAGAGGGGTGATTGTAAGAAATGGAGATTAGTTTATTTTTCATATAAAGGAAGAAAATAGTAATTAATGCAACCTGGCAGCCTACTGCTTCAATCTCCCAATCCCAGTTTAAGCAGGAACAAAGGAAACCAGCTTAAGCCAGTCCTATAGCCAATAAAAGGATGCACAGGAAAGAACTAAGTCAGTACCAATTCAGCACTAAACTCCACTCCTTATTTGGCAAAAGGAGCAGGTAAAAGCTAAAATGGTTGGAATGTGATGGGGTAAGTGGTTGATCAAAAACTGGAAAATTTGCACGGGAAAGTTAGGCTTCTCAGATAGGCTGTGTCATCTGGAGTATCCAATCTGTGGAGAAACAACACAAGGGCTTGTATGCTAGGCTTAGGGGTATAAATTGTGTCATTTTTGTTGTTGTTGTTCAGCACACCAGCCACGTTTTCTGGTTGTGTGCCCCTTCTTGCAAGATTGAAAATAAATTCTTTTCTTCTCCACAATTGGGTGAACCTTATGTCCCTCCAGAAGAAGATTTCTTTCTTACATTGCTGAACCTCAAAAACAACTTCTGGAAGTCACACACTTTTTTCTTTTCTTGTGATTTATACACAGTGAAATGTGCATTGAAAATATCCAACAATCAAAACCATTCAAGATACCTTCCCTAAGAAAGATGAAGTAACATTATAATTCCAACAACAATCAAAGCAAATAACTCAAGAAGCCATTAAACAAGGTGTTAAAAGGAATCTGGAGAGAAAAAACTTCACAGTACAATAAACATGTGGTATATTCAATTAAGTTGGCAACTTCTGAAGCAACTTCATTTAAACATATTTTAAGCAAAGAGATCAAAAGTACTAGCATAACTGTTGTTGCTAAATATGTACCCAGTGTAGTCATATCTTTTAAAATTGCAGATTTTTAGTTGAGACTCTTATTTTTTTTTATTTTTTAAAGAAATAAAATTTAAGGTAACATGAATAGAAAAGAACAATATATTAATTATTTAATTTTCTTGCCTATTGCATAAGCCAGATCCTCCAAAATGATATTAAATACTAGTGATAATAGTAGACAGACCTGTCTTATACCTGATTTTAATGGAAATGACTTCAGCATCTCACAATTTTGTATGATGATGGTATTTTTTACAGAAGTGCATGATTTCATTTCCAAATTTATCAAGGTTTTCCATATGTATTTTTGTTATTGATTTCTAGTTTAATCCATTACTGTCAGATAACATATTTTGTACAATTTGAGTCTTTTTTATGCTTATTGAGTCTCATTTTATGGCTCAGAATATGGCCTATCTATCTTGGTAAATGTTCCTTGGGCACATAAAGGAATGTATCCTGTTATTGGATGCAGTGTTCTATAAGTGTCAGGTGGATGACGTTGCTTGATAATATTGTTCAGGCCTTCTACATCTATTAGTTTTTATTTTCCAACTTTTTGTTCTATCAAGGTTGAGAGAGGTGTGTTGAAATTTCTCATTTTCATTATGGATTTGTTTATTTCTCCTTCAGTTCTATAAGTTTTGCTTCATCTATGTTGATGCTTTGCTTTTAGGAATATACACATTTAGGATTGTTATGTCCTTTTTAATTGACCTCTTTATCATTATCAGATAATTCTCTTTATCCCTGATAATGCTCTTTGTCCTGAAATCTACTTTATCTGATACTAATAAAGTTACTCTGGTTTTCTTTTGATTAGTGTTGGCATTGTATCACTGTTCCCACAACTTTCTTTAGCTTTTTATTGTATTAACAAATATACAAATGAAATTTACCCACTTCAAATATGTAATTCAGTGGCATTAATTACATTCAAAATATTGTGCTACCATCACCAACATTCATTACTCAAAACTTTTCATCTCCCATAACTTTCCTTTTAATATATTTATATCTTTATAATTAAAGTGGGTTTCTTGTAAACATCATATAACTGAAGTGTTTGGTATATTTATAATTAATATTAAAATTATCAATATGCTTGGGTTTAAATCTATCATCTTGCTATTTGTTTTCTGCTTGCAGCATTTTTTTGCTAGATCCTTATTTTTTCTGCCTTCCATTTTCTCTCCACTATTGGCAACTCTTCATTTAATTATTTTAGTAAGTGCTCTAGTGTTTAGAAGATTCATCTTTAATTTATATAGCGTACTTTCAAGTGGGTCTGGGACAAGAGGTGGTGCTTGCCCTTCTTCTTTTCTCCTAATGCCTTTCTCCCCAAAATTTTTTTCTGTGCTATGAATCCTTTCTGGAGCCCTGAAAATCCAGGGTTTGAAACTCAAAAGCCAGAAAGAGGCACTCCTCCCTCAACTGAATACTTTGAATGGAGGAAATGATCAGATCCTTTCAAATAATATCATACCTCTTTTTTGCAGGCCTGAACCTTATACAGCATATTTCTGTTTCCTCCCTACTGGTATTTCTGCTATTATTGCCGTACATGTTATAAACTCTAGAGTAAATTATTATTTTTGCTTCAGTCCATTATATTTTAATTAGATTTTTTTCTTTTTAAATGAAAAATTTTAAAATTATATTTACTTACATATTTACTATTCCTTCTGCTGTTTTTTTTAATCCAAATTTCTATCTCATATCATTTTCCCATTGCCACATTTCTGTAGTGCTGGTCTCTTGGCAGTAAGTCTCCTGCTTCTATATGTTTGAAAAAGTCTATTTTGCTTTGTTTTTTATCATTAGAGAATTGTAGGTTTACAGAAAAATCATGCAGAAAAGACAGAGTTTCCATATTCTTCCTCCTCTTGTTATTAACACCTGGCATTAGTGTGGTACCTTTGTTACAATAAATGAAAGAATATTATAATTATGCTATTAACTATAGTCTATGGTTTAACTTAGGGTTCATTGTGTTGTACAATCCTATGGTTTTTAAATCTTTTTATTCTAATAATAACCCTAATTTCCCCCTTTTAGCTCCATCTAAATATATAATTTATGCTGTCAATTACATTGACAATGTTGTTCTACCGTCATCACCATCCATTACCAAAACTTTTCCATTACCTCAAATAGAAACTCTGTACAACTTAAGCAGAAACTTCCCATTCCCTACTCCTATCCTACCCAACATAACCTGTAGTCTAGTGTAATTAGTTATATTAATGAGATCATACAATGTTTGCCCTTCTGTGTCTGGCTTAGATTTTAAAAGATACTTTTCCTGGGTATAGAAATCTAGGTTGACAGCTGGCTGCTGTTATTGTAACATGTCTCTGGCTATTTCTGTTTCTTTCTATTTTTTTAAAATCAATTTTCCAGCAATTTGATTGTAATGTGCCTTGGTATGTTTTTTTTCTGTCATATTTCTTCCACTTGGGGATAATTTCGATTTTGAATATGTGAGTTAATAGTTTTCATTAAATTCAGAAAAAAATAAAGCTGCTAATTTTTCAAGTTTTTTTTTCTGTGCATATCTACCCCCTTTTCTGATACTCCAATCACATGTATGTTAGACCATATGATATTGCCCCATATCTCACATCTCACTAATGCTTTGTTTAGTTTTTTTCTCTCTCTGGATTTTGAATAGTTTATTTTGCTATTTCTTTGAGTTCTGTAGTCTTTTTTTCTGCAGCATCTAATCTGCTCTTACTACTGTCACTATGTTTTCCATTTCAGATACTGTAAATTTTATCTTGAGAAATTTATTTTGGGTAATTTTCACATCTTCCATTTTTCTCCTCACCATACTCAGGCTTTTCTGTCCTTCTTGAACATAATGGATATATTTATAATCACTCTTTTGATGTACTTGGCTGCTAATTCTAACACCTGTATCATTTGGGGCACTGTTTCTATGGGTTGATTTTTTTCCTCGTGGTTATGGGTCATGTTTCCCTGCTTATTTTTATACCTGGTGATTTTTATTGGATGACAGACATTGTAAATTTTATTTTATTGTGTGCTGAATTTTTTTTTTTGTATTTCTTTTGATACTTTTGTTTATAATGAAATTAAATTTCTTGGAATAAGTTTGATTATTTTGAAGTGTACTTTTGCTCTGACAGACAGGTCTATACAGCTTTTCATCAAGGGCTGATTTGACCCCTTTGAGGCAAAATGTTTTTGAGATCTGTACCCAATGCCCCATGTATTAGAAGGTCTTTCCATTTAGCTAGTGGAAGCACTAACTATTTCTAGCCCTGTGTCAGTAGCTGTGATTGCCCTGCCTGCTCCTTTTTGGTATTCTTTCCCTAGACTTGCTAGTTTTCTCACACATTACATACACACATAGCTGTATTTAGCCAACACTTGAGGGGTCCCTTGTAGGGCTCTGGAACCCTCTGTCTGTGAAGCTCCTCTTCCTGTTGTATTTTGCCTCACCTGCTTTTGTCATCTTGACCTCCTGGAACTCTGAACTTTGTCTCCTTAGCAAAGTGATTCTGTTGGGTTCTATTCTGCTTTCCCCTTTCTATGTTCAGCTTGGGACTCTCTGCAGGCAGTAAGCTGAAGCACCTGTAAAGCTAATCTCATTTGTTTCCTTTCTCCCAGTGATCACTATCCTGCAGTGTCTATTGTCCATTGCATGAAAATACATGAAGACTTTTGCTTCATTAGTTGTTTAAGAAGGGAGGGTAAATCCAGTCTCTTATTTCATCATGGTTGAAGGTAAAAGTCTGGTGTTGTCTTTTGGTAAACAGTCTTCATCATGCTTAAATAGTTTCCTCCTATTCCTTCTTTATTAGTAGTATTTTAGTACAAATACTGTTAAAGAATTGTCCCACAGCTGATTGATATTCTCTTTTTCGGTATTTCCACATTTTTTTCCTCTCTGTATTTCATTGTGGATGCTTTACACTGCTGTCTTCAATTTTAATAATCTGTTTTCTTCTCCAATGCCTAATCTGTTAATCCCATTCAGTGTATTTTTCAACCCACACATTTTACTTTTAATCTCTAGAACTTCAGTTTGGGTATTTTCTGTATCTTCCATGTCTCCACCAACATGTTCTATCTTTCCTCTAACATCATAAATATGTAGAATACAGTTATAATGACTATTTTAATACCTTTGTATATTAATCATGTCATATATGTCATCCTAGGATGTTTTAATGTTTTATTTTTCTTCTTATTATGGGTTAGTTTTCTGTTTCTTTGTATGATTGGTAATTTTTTTTCCTACATTGTTTTATTTATTTATTTTTTAAATTTATTGAAATATATCACTCATACATAAACATACATAAACAATAAGTGTATAATAGTTGTGTACTTACAAAGTAAACATATATAACATCAAACAAACATATATAACATTTCACCCTACCACCCGTAACTTGCATTGGTTTTAAATCTTTTTTTTTATTGACTTTGTAATAATATTACATTAAAAATATATATATGTGAGGTCCCATTCAACCCCCCCCCCACCCCCCCTCTCCCCCCCCCAACAACACTCGTTCCCATCATCATGACACATCCATTGGATTTGGTAAGTACATCTTTGGACACCTCTGCACCTCATAGACAATGGTTCACATCATGGCCCATACTCTCCTCCATTCCATCCAGTGGGCCCTGTGAGGATTTACAATGTCCGGTGATTACCTCTGAAGCACCATCCAGGGCAGCTCCATGTCCCAAAGACGCCTCCACCTCTCATCTCTTCCTGCCTTTCCCCATACCCATCGTCCACCATGTCCACTTTTCCCAATCCAATGCCACCTCTTCTATGTGGACATTGGATTGGTTGTGTCCATTGCACCTCTATGTCAAGAGGAGGCTCAGATTCCACATGGATGCTGGATGCAATCCTCCCATTTTCAGTTGTAATCACTCTAGGCTCCATGGTGTGGTGGTTGTCCTTCTTCAACTCCATCTTAGCTGAGTGTGGTAAGTCCAATAAAACAGATTGTAGGTGCTGGAGTCTGTTGAGGCTCAGGACCTGGCTATCACATTGTCAGTCCAGAGATTCAAATCCCCTAAATATATCTTAAACCCCAACATGAACTGCACCTCCAGCACATTAGCATGAAAGTCTTATGAAGGGAGATCCCATCTGAGTCCAGATTCATCACACATAAACACCATTTCCAAAGAGGGGCCATCTGCCCTGGTAGTTAACCCCATCGGCCATGACCATAACTCCCATGGGTCTCTTTAGCCCTCAAAGGAACCAATATCTGGGGGTTGTATCTGCTTTATCTGTCTCTCTGACTCTGCTCAGTTGTGCATGAGGGTAATCCTTCTGCCAGCCTCCAGACTCTTTTTTAGAAACTCGTAGCCATATAAACTCATTTCTCCTTTTCATTTCCCCCTTACTTTAGGTCAAACAGCATTTTAAAGTCATGGTATTTTATGTAGACGTGGATATTCTGCTGATCCGCATTGAACCTTCCGTATAAGGTCATTTTCCAGTTGCATCATCAGTTGGTAGTTGATAGTGGTCCCTCGTTGCCAGGGAGGCTCATCCCCGGGTGTCATGTCCCACGCTGGGGGGAAGGCATTGCATTTACATGCTGAGTTTGGCTTCGAGACTGGCCACATTTGAGTAACATGAAGGCTGACAGGAGGAAATTCCCAGGCACAATGTTGCTCTAGGCCTTGTTCTTATTTTAGGTTTATCAGCTCACAAGCATAGTCATTAGCATCAGGGGCTCACTGTTGAACCCTCACTCCCTCCCGGTCCCAGCCACTGTACCTGGGAGACTGTTTCTGCTCCCCTAGGGACCACGACAGAGCACCACTGGCCAGAAACCCAGTACCCCCCCTGCTGTGGTTTTTAATTGTTGCCACTATGAGTATATCCAAACATTACCATGCACCCTGGACATATGTTCTGTACAGCTCCCTGTCAGCCATATATCACCTGTCATTGGTATCCCATACCAGTATCCCTCCATTGCCATTGTTGAAACACTCTGTGATCCAGAACTCCCCGAAATTTGAAGCCCAATATAATGTCATGGTCCCTTACTAGGGAATGGCATATAGCAATGGGTTTAAAGGATAGATAAAGAACTTGGATAAAGTTAGATAAAGAACTTAGATAAAGAATGTTGACTTGAAAAAATTCCACATCCTATCTTTTTCTTTTTTTTTTTTTTTTCCCCCCCTAATTATTCAGCTTTTCTTCACAGGAGTCCTAGACCACAGCAATGTATATATATAATATACAGCACTCCCACACATCCACCAGAAAACCTTTTCCCTTCCACAGTGGTACTCTTACGCCCTATTCATATCACATTTACTTAAAGTGATGTACAGAGTCTGAGACATTAGTTTTCTAACAAGGTAACATCTGTGCTTACATTATGGTGCATACTTTAGGATACACAGTTCTTTACATTTTTAGTTATCCTATGTTTTACATTATGGTTTACATTATCAGTCTGTCATCTCCTATATGTTATGGTGTAATATTACATGTTTTATATCCATCCTTGTGTACTCTCAAGAAACTCCTCTCTTACCCCCCATTTACTTTGGTTCCACACATTTAACGTCCATTTTCCCTTCCACCTTGGTGCCCACAGTGACAGCCAACCTCCGTTTCCTGAGGAGCCACTTCCAGAGATAGATGGAATAGTGTTCAGGGCCTAACTTGCTCAACTGCCCCAATGCCCTGGGAGCCACCCTTTCTCTCGAGGGATACAGTTCCCTCTATTTGATGGCATTAGTCCTCCCCAGGATGTGGGTCCACCCCCACTCTCACTACTTGGGTTTCTACCCCATGGTGTCACCCACTCTGGCAGAATGAGCATTTAGACATTCCCCAGGAGCCCGTCCTGCATCAGACCCTCCCCTCCGAGCATTCTAAACAGGTAACCCTCTTTATTATATTTTGATATGATTTTCTCGGCATTTTACTCTCCACCAACACCTGACCCTCTCCTGTGTTCGTATGCTACCCCTCCCTTCCCCCACTTTTGGGCAATGTTACCCATCCGTCCCTCCCCAGCCACCCTCAAACCCGCAAAGCCCCAACCAAAGGCAACCCCTTGCCCCCCTTTTATCTCTTCTTTGTGTTCATACTTACCACCATCTCGTCTTAAATTCCACCCCTGCAGACATCGGCTCATATCCTTCCTCCACCCTCCGATTTCCTGTAAGCCTATCGTTCAGTCTCTTGCTATCTAGGGCAGCTTGTTTATTTCATATCATTGAGGTCATGTGGTATTTGTCCTTCAATGTCTGGGTTGCTTCACTCAACATAAGGTTCTCAAGATTCATCCATGTTATCACATGTGTTTGTAGTGTGTTTGTTCTTACAGCCGAGTAGTATTCCATTGTGTGTATATACCACATTTTATTGATCCACTCATCTGTTGATGGGCATTTGGGTTGATTCCAACTTTTGGCAATAGTGAACAATGCTGCTATGAACATTGGTGTACATATATCGGTTTGTGTCCTTGTTTTCAGTTCTGCTGGGTATATACCCAGCAGTGGTATTGCTGGGTCATATGGCAAATCTATGGCTAGTTTTTTGAGAAACCGCCATACTGTCCTCCAGAATGGTTGGATCCTTCTGCATTCCCACCAGCAGTGGATGAGTGTTCCCCTTCCTTCACATCCTCTCCAGCACTTGTATTCTTCTGTTTTTTTCATAGCTGGCAATCTTATGGGTGTAAGATGGTATCTCATTGTAGTTTTGATTTGCATTTCCCTGATAGCTAGAGATTTGGAACATTTTTTCATGTGCTTTCTTGCCATTTGTATTTCTTCTTCGGAGAAGTGTCTGTTTAAGTCTTTTCCCCATTTTTTAAATGGGTTGTTTATCTTTTTATTTTCAAGATATAGGAGTTCTTTATATATGCAAGTTATAAGTTTCTTATCAGATATATGATTGCCAAATATTTTCTCCCACTGTGTGGGCTCCCTTTTTACTTTCTTGACAAACTCCTTTGAGGTGCAGAAGGCTTTAATTTTGAGGAAGTCCCATTTATCTATTAGTTCTTTTGCTGCTCGTGCTTTTGGTGAGATATTCATAAATCCATTTCCTATTACAAGGTCCTGTAGATGTTTCCCTACACTGCTTTCTAAGGTTTTTATGGTCTTGGCTCTTATATTTAGGTCTTTGATCCATCTTGAGTTGATCTTTGTATAAGGTGTGAGATGGTAATCCTCTTTCATTCTTCTACATATGGCTATCAAGTTCTCCAGACACCATTTGTTGAATAGGCCACTCTCTCCCAGTTGAGAGGGTTTGGTGGCTTTATCGAATATTATGTGGTTGTATATGTGAGGTTCTATATCAGAGTTTTCAATTCGATTCCATTGGTCTATGTGTCTCTCCTTATGCCAATACCATGCTGTTTTCACCACCGTAGCTTTATAGTATGTTTTGAAGTCAGGTAGTGTGATTCCTCCAATTTCGTTTTTCTTTTTCAGTATGTCTTTGGCTATTCGGGGTCTCTTTCCTTTCCAAATAAATTTCATAGTTAGTTTTTCTAGTTCCTTAAAGAAGGCTGCGTTGATTTTTATTGGGATTGCATTGAATGTGTAGATCAGTTTTGGTAGGATAGACATCTTAATAATGTTCAGTCTTCCTATCCATGAACAAGGAATAGTCTTCCATTTATTTAGGTCTTCTTTGATTTCCTTGAACAATCTTGTATAGTTCTCGGTGTATAAGTTCTTTACCTCTTTAGTTAAATTTATTCCTAAGTATTTGATTTTTTTATTTACTATTGTGAATGGTATTTGTTTCTTGATTTCCTCCTGATCTTGCTCATTATTGGTGTACAGAAATGCCACTGATTTTTGCGCATTGATCTTATAACCTGTGACTTTACTAAACTCATTTATGAGTTCTAGAATCTTCGTTGTAGATCTCTCAGGGTTTTCTATGTATAGGATCATGTCATCTGCAAATAATGAAATTTTGACTTCTTCCTTTCCAATTTGAATGCCTTTTATTTCTGGTTCTTGCCTCAGTGCTCGAGCAAGTACTTCTAAGACAATGTTAAATAGGAGCGGAGACAGTGGGCATCCTTGTCTTGTTCCTGAGTTTAGAGGGAAGGAGTCTAGGATTTCTCCATTGTAAACAATATTGGCTTTAGGTTTTTCATATATACTCTTTATCATGTTCAAAAAATTCCCTTGTATTCCAATCTTTTGGAGTGTTTTTATCAAGAAAGGGTGCTGTATTTTGTCAAATGCTTTTTCTGCATCAATAGATATAATCATGTGATTTTTTTCCTTCAATCTGTTTATATGGTGTATTACGTTGATTGATTTTCTTATGTTGAACCATCCTTGCATACCTGGGATGAATCCCACTTGGTCGTGGTGTATAATACGTTTAATGTGTTGTTGAATACGATTAGCAAGTATTTTGTTAAGTATTTTTGCGTCTAGGTTCATTAGAGAAATTGGTCTGTAATTTTCCTTTCTTGTGATGTCTTTGTTTGGCTTTGGTACTAGGGTAATGTTGGCATCATAGAAGGAGTTGGGTAATGTTCTTTCTGTTTCGATGTTTTGGAATAGTTTCAGCAGGATTGGTGTCAGTTCTTTCCGGAATGTTTTGTAGAATTCACCTGTGAAGCCATCTGGCCCTGGGCTCTTCTTAGTTGGGAGATTTTTAATAACTGATTCTATCTCTCTGCTTGTGATTGGTTTGTTAAGATCATCAATTTCTTCTTTTGTCAATATGGGCTGCTTATGTGTTTCTAGGAATTTGTCCATTTCCTCTAGATTGTCATTTTTGTTGGAATATAGTTTTTCAAAATATCCTCTTATGATAGTCTATTTCTGTGGGGTCAGTGGTGATATCGCCTTTCTCATTTCTTATTTTGTGTATTTGCATCTTCTCTCTTTTTTTCTTTGTTAGTGTTGCTAAAGGTTTGTCAATTTTGTTAATCTTCTCAAAAAACCAGCTCTTGGTCTTGTTTATCTGTTCAAGTGCTTTCTTATTTTCTATTTCATTTAGTTCTGCTCTTATCTTTGTTATTTCCTTCCTTCTTCTTCCTGTTGGGTTACTTTGTTGTTGTTTTTCTAATTCCTTCAAATGTGCAGTTAGTTCTTCAATTTTTGCTCTTTCTTCTTTTTTGATATATGAATTTATGGCTATAAACTTCCCTCTCAGTACTGCTTTTGCTGCATCCCATAAATTTTGGTATGTTGTGTTATCATTATCATTTGTTTCAAGGTAGTCATTGATTTCTTTTGAGATTTCCTCTTTGACCCACTGTTTTTCTAAGAGTGTGCTGTTTAATTTCCAAATCGTGGTGTGAAATCTGGGCTTCTTTCCCTTGCAAATCTCCAGCTTGACTCCACTGTGGTCAGAGATAATGTTTTGTATGATTTCAATCTTTCTGAATTCGTTCAGCCTTTCTTTGTGGCCTAGCATATGATCTATCTTGGAGAATGATCCATGTGCGCTTGAGAAAAATGTATATCCTGCTGTGTTTGGGTGTAGCGATCTATATATGTCTATTAGGTCGAGCTCCTCTAATATACTATTCAGATGTTTTGTTTCTTTGGTGATTCTCTTTTGAGATGTTCTGTCCAGAGTTGATAGTGGTGTATTAAAATCCCCCACTATAATTGTAGATGTATCTATTCTTTCACTTAGTTTTTCCAGCGTTTGCCTGACGTATTTAGAGGCACCCTTGTTGGGGGCATAGATATTTATGATTGTTCGATCTTCTTGACAGATTTTCCCTTTGACTAAAATGTAGTATCCTTCTTTGTCTCTCACAATTGTTTCACATTTAAAGTCTATTTTGTCTGATATTAATATAGCTACTCCTGCCTTTTTTTGGTTATTGTTAGCTTGTATGATTGTTTTCCAGCCATTCACTTTCAATCTCCATGCGTCTCTGGGTCTAAGATGTGTCTCTTGTAGGCAGCATATGGATGGGTCATATTTCCTTATCCAATGTCCCAGTCTGAATCTTTTGATAGGTGAGTTTAATCCGTTGACATTCAGTGTTATTACTATCAAGGAATTATTTGTGTTAGCCATATTTTGATTGGATTTGTGTTTGTCATATTTTGTTTGTATATATATTTTTTTGTCTTTTTTGTTGTTGTTGTTGGTCTTATACTCTCCTCCAACTTTGCCTTTCCTGTTTTTTCCTTTCTTCCTGCAGAACTCCCTTTAGAATTTCTTGAAGGGGAGGTTTCTTGTTGGTATACTCTTTCAGTTTCTGTTTGTCTGCGAATATTTTGAACTCTCCATCATGTTTGAATGCTAGTTTAGCTGGATAGAGTATTCTTGGTTGGAATTTTTTTTCCTTTAGTACCTTGACTATATCATACCACTGTCTTCTTGCCTCCATGGTTTCAGAAGAGAAATCAGCACTTAATCTAATTGAGTTCCACTTCCCTTGTATGTGATGGTTTTCTTTTCTCTTGCTGCTTTTAGGATTTTCTCTTTGTCTTGAGCATTGGATAATTTGACAAGTATATGTCTTGGGGTGGGCCTGTTGGGATTTATGACTTGTGGAGTGCGCTGTGCTTCTTGGATATGTACATCTGTCTCTTTCAGTAGATTTGGGAAGTTTTCAGCCATTATTTCCTGCAACACTCCTTCTGACCCCTTTCCCTTCTCTTCACCTTCTGGAATGCCTATAATACGTATGTTTGAGCGTTTTGCATTGTCATTCAGGTCCCTAAATCCTAATTGGATTTTTTCTATCTTCTTATTGACCCCTTCTACTATCTGTTTGATTTCTGATGTACTGTCTTCCACATCACTAATTCTCTGCTCTGTCTCTTCTAGTCTGCTGATATTTGCTGCAAGTGTATTTTTGATTTCTTGAACTGTGGTGTTCATTCCCATCATATCTGTTATGTTTTTGCGTATGTCTGCAATTTCCCCTCCAAGTGATGTCTTCATGTTGTTAACCTCTTTCATTACTGCATCAAATTTGTCGGTGATAAATGTTCTGAGATCTTTCATTGCTTGTGCCAAGTTTTGCTCCCCTTCGTGATTATTGGTTTGTTGATTGGATTCAGCCATGTTTTCCTGATTATTGGTTTGCTTTGTAGATTTTTGTTGCTTTCTGGTCATCTCTTTATTTTGACGAATTTAATCAGTTCCTTAGCTTCTTTGTCTGCTCTTGGAGGTTAATTAGTTGTTATTTTTGCATGGGTGTTATCTCTTCTCTTTGTCACTTTTTTCTTCTTATTCTAGTTACTTGTTGTTGGTTAAGTTCACTTTAGAGGAAAGTATTAGTGTTGGGGAAAGGCAATTGTGTAAGCAAGGGAAAAGTGTAAAGTAGTATTGGTGATGTATGTTAACAAAGCAAGAATATGAGATCTGGGAGGATGGAGGTTAGATTCATGTAGATTGTATAGAGTTATAGCTGTAGGTAGAGTACCTTTTATGAAGTAGATGACTGAATATGGGACGAATATGGTATGAACTACAAAGCTATTGTTTTCATGAGAGAGGGAAAAAGAAAAGAAAGGTAGGAGTTTCAAGAGTGGATAACAGACAGAAAACAGAACAAAGGTATTAGAAATTAAGAGTTAGACACTTTGTGGATCAAAGAACGGGAGGTGGGGGGTGGAATATAGGAGAGACAGTAGATGATAGTGGATATCAAGATGCAGGGGAAGGGGGATAGTGTAGGTAGCCTAAATCAGTTCACACAGAAATGAGGCAGTGGAGGATGGGAAAACCCAGCAAATGTGAGGTGTTCCCTGTAGCACCTATTGTATACTTGAATTAAAATAAAATGAGTGGAAGATGAGGGACAAGAGGGAAAGAGAAAACCGAAAAAAAAACACTTCCCTCCAAATCGATGTCCAGACACCTCCGGACCAGCAAAAATCCCCAAACAATCCGATCCCAAAGAGTCTCCAACGCTGCCCTGTTTTTAAATCTTTTTAACTAATGATTAAAGAGCATTGTCAAAATATTACTACCAAATAAAGTAGTTTTCCCCTAACCAATCCAATTGTTATTATCTTTATATCATTTATATATGAACATACATAAACAAGTAAGTGTATAGTAAAAGTTGTGAACTTACAAAGCAAATATGCATAACATCATACAGGGGTCCCATATATCAATCCACCACCAACACCTTGCATTGTCATGAGACATTTGTTACAAACTATGAAAGAACACAGTCAAAATCTTACTACTAATCATAGTTCTTATCTTATATTTGGAGTGTTTTTCCCCCAACCCACCTTATTATTATTTTTTAAATACATTTTTTATGACAGAAGTTGTAATCTTATAAAACAATCATGCACATGTGCAGAATTCTCAAACAATACCCCTCCATCAACACACCACAATGTGGTGTGACATTAGCTACAGATAAAATAATATCATCTGATTATTGCCATGTCCATAGTGTACATTTGGCTCACTTTTCCATACTGCCTCAGTATCAACACAGTACATCTTTTGCATAGATGCAAGAATATTATATTATTACTACTAACCACAGTCCATAGGTCACTTCAGCTGTATTTTTCCCATGCTTCTCCACATTCCCACAACCATGCAGTAGTGATATACATTTGTTCTAGCTAACAGAGGACACTCTTGCATCTGTACCATCAACCACACTTCTCATCCACCTCTTGGTTTACCGTGCTATCCAGTTCCTAGATTATTCTCAACCATTCTGTCGATTGGCATTTACATAACTAGACTACCATTCTCAGTCACATCCTCATTCATAAACTAGCTATTACTCATTTGTGTGTTACCATCCACTCTATACATTTCCACAATTTTACAATAAAGCTAATTAAAATTTCTACATACATTAAACATCAGTAGTCCACTCAGTCCTTCTCTTATCTCCTTTAAAAATTCACCACCTACCACCAGGTCTTGATGATATTTTCCAATAATTTCTTCTAGAAGTTTTATGGTTTTTGCTTTTATTTTTAGTTTTTTGATCCATTTTGAGCTAATTTTTGGAAAAGGAGCTGTGTGAGTTTGACAGACTAGTTAAAAATTACTCGACCATACCTGTGAGGGTCTGTTCCTCACCATAAATTTGGTTCCACTGGTCTATTGTGTCTGTCTTTAGGCCAGTACTATGTTGTTTTTACCACTATAGGTAGGTATTATGAATTAAAGTCTGGAGATGAGGGTTCACTTTTCCTTTTTATGTTTCTGGCTATTCAGAACTCCTTACCCTTCCAAATAAGTTTAATGTTTTCAATTTTTTCTTTAATGTTTGTGTTATTTTTACTGGGGTTGCATTAGATTTGTATATCAATTTGAGTAGAATTGACATCTTTTATGATATTTAGTCTTCCAATCCATGAGCATGGAATGTTCTTCCAATTATTTAGGACTTTTTTATTTGTTTTACCATGGAGTTGTAGTTTTCTGAATACAAGTGCTTTACATCATTGGTTAAGTTTATTCCTGACTATTTGAGTTTTATCTGTCATATTTTATTTTCACCACTTTTTTTTTTTACACTTTTAGTTACTTTTATTGATATAATTTTCATTTCTAGACTCTCTTCTAGGCCCCTCTCTCCTGTCTTTTCTTTTCAGGCTCTAGCACACCCTTTAGTATTTCCTGAAATTCTGGGCTCTTGCTTAGAAATTCTCTCAGGTTCTGTTTATCTGTGAATATTCTAATTTTGCCCTCATTTTTGAAAGATAGTATTGCTGGATATAAGATTCTTGGCTGGAAGTTTTTCTCTTGTAGTATCTTAAATATATCAGACCACTATCTTCTTGCCTCCATGGTTTCTGGTGAGAAATCAGCACTTAATCTTATTGAATATCCTTTCTATGTTATGCATTGCTTTTCTGTTGCTGCTCTCAGAATTCTCTCTCTGTCTTTGGCCTTTGACATTCTGATGAATATGTGTCTTAGAGTTGGTCTACTTGGATTTTTTTTGGATGGGAGTATGTTGTGCTTCTTGGACAGGGATATGTATGTCCTCCAATAGGGTTGGGAAATTTTCTACCATTATTTCTTTAAATATTCCTTCTGCCCCTTTTCCCTTCTCTTCTCCTTCTGGGACACCCATGACACGTACGTTAGCATGCCTTTTGCTGTCATTTCTTTCCCTGAGACCTTGTTCAATTTTTTCCATTCTTTTCTTCATCTCTTCTTTTCTATGTTCACTTTTGGAGGCCATTTTTCAAGCTCACCAATCCTTTCTTCTGCCTCCTCAAATATGCTATTATATGATTCCAATGTTTTTTAAATTTTATTGATTGCACCTTTCATTCCCATAAGATCTGCTATTTTTCTATGTATGCTTTCAAATTCTTCTTTGTGTTCTTCCAATGTCTTCTTAATATTCTTAATCTCTTTAGCCATCTCATTGAATTTATTTAGGAGATTTGTTTGAACATCTATAATTAGTTATCTCAACTCCTTTATGTCATCTGGAGGCTTATCTTTTTCCTTTAACTGGGCCATAGCTTCCTGTTTCTTGGTGTGGATTTTAATTTTTTGTTGGTGTCTTCGCATCTGGCTTCCTAGAGCATTTATTCTGGGTGCAGTTTTTCTCTTTAGGTTAGGGCTTCCTATCGTTTCTCCCTTGTTGGTTATGCAGTAGGAGCCAAGCATGTAGTTGGTGCTATAAGCTGTGGAGACTCAAGCTGCCCTCATTGCACCAGGGACCGATGAAGCTTCTTCCAACTTTCTCCTTTGCCAGGGGTAGGGACAGAGTCACAGCTGTGTGGAATAACCCACATGCAGAGCTAGACTGTAGTTGCCCAGGGAGACTGATGAAGCTTCACATTCCTTTCTCTCCTGGGGCAGGGATGGGGCTGCAGGTGTGGGCAGCAATCTATGCAGTGTGGGTCCAAGATGACAGCAGTTGCCCTGGTAGACTTCTGATTTTCAGTCTATGGCAGCCAAAGTTACCGCACTTACCTATATAGGCTGTGCAGGGTTCCTCACCCTCTCCCCAGCCAGAAGCGGGGCTGAAGCCCAGGTGGTCTGCAGGCTGATCTGGGTGAAAGAAACTGGTTCCTGCCAACACTGAGAGTGTCAGTCAGCCCAGCTTCCCCTCAGCCTGGGGGTGGGGTCAAAATGGCAGGAACTGGCCTCTTTCTGACTTGGGCTTGTTCTCACCCCCCTGTTCCCAGGGGTATCTCTTAGCCAGCCAAGTCTCCCAATCAGTAGCCGAAATCGGCAGTCAGCCATCTACTTCTCCCCTGTTTCTGGGAAATGAAGCTTCCAATTCCTGTCACAGAGCAGCTGCTGGGGAGGCTCGTGCCGCCAGAGCAGGACAGTCACTGGCTTCCACGGCTTGGCTGGTAATTTCCCAGAGAGGCTGGCGCAGGCCCCTGTAGCCTCCCCCTGCTGGACGTGGCACTGGGGCCTAGGCTAGACCTGCAATCTGACCTGGATGGGAAGAAGCCGGTCCCCACCAGCACTGGGGTCCTCAGTCCACCCCTCTTCCCCTTGTGCCAGGCGCGGAGTGAAGATGGCAGCTCCTGGCCTCCTTCTGACCTGGACAGGCTCCAGCTTTAGCTGTTCTCAGGATCATACTGTAGCCCACTGAATTTCCTCATCAGTAGCTGAATTGGTGCCCAACTGTCTCTTTCTCCCCTGTTTTGGGGAAGTGGAATTTTCAATTCCATCTGCGGAACAGCTCCTGAGGCAGCTTGTGCCTCCAGTGGAGGATGGCACCAGCCTCCAGGGCATGGAGCCTCTACTTACGAGTCTTCTCTGCAGATGGGCATCTCCTCCTTCCACTCCTTCAAGGATGTTGCAGAATGCCCATCTGGTCTCCTGGGGCCCCCAAACAGGTGCTTCAGCTAGCTCCAGAGAGCTCTGGATGTTTGCTAACTGCCCCGTAGCAGGAGCTGACTCCAGGAGCACTTTACCCCATTGCCATCTTGCTGGTTGTCTGCCTGGTAATTTTTTATTAGATGCCAGACATTATGAATTTTATTCATCAAGTACTGGATATTTTTGCACTCATAAATATTCTTGAGTTTTGTTCTGGGATGTAGTTAAAATTACTTTGAATAGTACCTTACAGGTCATGCTTTTAAGTTTTGTAAAGCAGGACCAGATCAGTGCTTAGACAGGGTCTAATATTGCCCCACTAATGACTTAAAACCCATTGTCCCATGAATTGTGAGGCTTTCCACTCCAATTGGTGGGGACAGGCATTATTTCTGCCTGACCTTATGTAGTGTGAAGTATTTCTCCCAGTAATAATTTCAGATTGGTTATTTCCCTGGCTTTGGGTGGTTTCCCTGCATGTATGCACTGATTAGTATTCAATTAATTACTGAATTAGTATTCAGTTGAGAGTCATTGGAAGTATGAATGAGAGAAATCACCTAGGAGTCTATTATAGAAATCCAAGTGAATAATAACATGAACTTAGATTATGGAGATGTTTATATAAATGCATGTAATAGATCTGAAATAAAAAGCTAAATTACAAAACAAAAGTAAATTAAATATGGGGAAAGTTGGCTAAAAGAAAGGGAATGGTTAAGAATATCATTTGTGTTCTAACTTGTATAATTCATTAAGTGACAGAGGCATTCAATACAAAGGGCACTCATAAATATTCTAAAGAAGAGAAGATATGGGAAAGTAATATAATGAATTTGGTTGTAAATAGGTTGAATTTCTGGTGACTGTGAGCTACTTAAGAAGAGATGTTAGTAGAGAGTTGGAGCTGATTATCTGAGATGGAAAAAGGATAAAGGCTAATGATAGAATTTTGTGAGGAATTTACATGCAGGCAGTTGTTGCAGCTGTGGATGTGGATAAGCTCATTTAAGTCTTGCACAATGAGTTTGGCAATGATCTTAGGGCCTAGACTTGGAGAACTGACACTTAATGCTCTAATTGAGGAAGATGAGTCAGGAAAGAAGAAAAAGGAGTGGCCAGAGAAGTAAAGTGACCTATGGTGGTCTCTAAAAGGTGGAAGAGCTCAGCTATGTCACTGTTTTTGAGAGATCTTGGCAGAGGAAGCCCAAGAGTTTAGTTTTGTATTTCCAGACTTGGATGTAACGGTGATGTTTGGCAATATTTTTTTGAGGTACTGGGGCTGGGGATTAAACCCAGCACTTTGTATATGGGAAGCCAGCATTCAACTACTGAGCCACATCAGTTCCCCTGAGTTGGTTTTGTCATTTGTTTGCTTGTGTTTGTTTTTAGAAGGCACTGTGAACCAAACCCAGGACCTCCCATGTGAGAAGCAGGTGCTCAGCTGTTTGAGCCACATCTGCTCCCTGGCAATGTTGTTTTTGTAGCTAGATGTGGGCTGAAAACTTGAAGAGCAGAAACAGACCAAGTGGGAGTCAGCAAGCATGGACAACTACTTGAGAGCATGCGACTATGAAGGGGACTGATAGAGTTACCACAATAGCTGGAGAAGTGTGAAGAGTCTGAAGTTTGGATTTTGTTGGGTTTGGTTTGGTTTGAACGATGAGGTTTAAAAGCTACTAAGAAGGAACTGGTAGAGAGGGAGAGGTTGATTTTAAGAGAAAAAGCTGTGTCCAGTTTCAGAGTGTTGGAAGAGAAAGGAAGTGAAGCATGGGTGGAAGAACAGATTTACACAAGAGGAGGAACAGAATTTCTATTAAAACAGGTGGGGAGGTGATTAGCACTAGAAAAGACAGAATAATTCAGGCCAATACTTCATCTGGGCGTTGGGCTCAGAGCAATGAACAAGACAGAAATAAACTTCACGAACGAGAAATAATGGAGTATGGGTTTAGTTAGGAAAGTAACATTAAAGAGGCAAATAATCACATGTAAAATATATAAAATAACCAAGGAGTACTGTGTTACTAAGGAAGCAAGCACTATCTTAAGGTGGAAAACAAATGGAAAACCAGAGAGGATTAACAAAATAGTAGGAGAGAGGCCAAGTTGATATTTAGGTTGCAAGTTGAAAGGGCCAGCTTTGCAGAAGGATGGGGTGGGGAAAGAGATGTAGCATTCCACACATTGGGTGCACCTTGTATAAAATCTCTACCTAGGGTGAGAATGAGCACAGCATATTTGAAGAATTGAAAGGAGGCCAATAAGACTGCAGTAGAGTGAGCAGGGGGCCTGGGGTGGTGCCTTCAAGATGAGGTTATTCAAAGCACATGAGGAAAAGGATAGTCTATCTTATGTATTCATATTTCTATGTATCTGTTTTTTCCATTGTTCTTTCTTTCTTCTTGATGTGCCAAGATTCCTTCTTTTATTATTTTCTTTCTCTGTGAAGAACTTCCTTTACCATTCTTCAAAGGACAGAACTTCTAGAAATAGATTGTTTTAATTCCCCTTCACATGAGAATGTCTTTACTCCCCTTCATTCCTGAAGGTCAGCTTTACCAGATAAAGAATTTAAGTTGACAGTTCTTTTATTCCAACACTTGAAAAATGCTGGACTATGTTAGAGAAAAAATGGCACTCAAAGGGACACAGAGACTGACGATTGCAGGTAGAAAGTTTATTAGGAAGTTCTCCTGACAGAGGGGGTCTGAAGAACAGACATCAGCCCCTCCACCGGCATGGTGGAGGTCTGAAGAGAGACTTCAGCCTGCCTCTGGCAGAGGCGGTCATGAATTTATACAGTACATCTATAGGCAGGAAAATGTTTAGCCAGTGGGAGGGGATTGGGGCTTGGGTAAGACCTGAGGGCCAATAGGGATGGCTAGGTGGTGGTGGGCTAGGGGTAGTGAATGAGGATGAATGGGGATGAGGGAGGGGTTGGTGGTATCATGTGACTCCTTTGTCTACTCCTGTGAGGAAATGAAATGTATCTGAACATGTAGGCTCTGGATGGGCAGCTATTTTATTTCACGGGACTGCAAGTCGCTCTTTGTTAGCCATTGTAAACCTTATGATGAGTTAATCATTATAAACCTTGTAAGGGAGACATCTCTAACAGACTACTTCTTCTGGTCTCCATGGTTTCAGATGAGAAATCCACCGACAATTCAAACTGGTATTCCACTATAGATTGTTTCTTCCTGGATGCTTTCAAGATTTTTCATCTTTAGTTTCAGAAGTTTCACTCTGATGTGTCTTACTGTGGATTTCTTTGGATTTCTTGTCTCTAGCCTTCACTCAGATTCTTGAATCTGTAGGGCTGTGTCTTTTGCTAAATTTGGGGCTTCCAACCATTATTTCTTCCAATATTCTTTCATCCATATTCTCTTTCTCCTCTCCTGGACTCCGATGATACAAATGTTGAAACTTTTGTTGTTGTCCTACATGTCCCTGAACCTCTGTCCATTTATTTTCCAGCTTGTTTTCCCTCTGTTGTTCAAAGTGGGTATATTCTGTTGATTAAGTTCACTGATTCTATCCTCTGTTATTTTCAATCTATTACTGAGCCCATTGAGCAACTTCGGTAAATTTCTATTGTGTCTTTCAGTTCTGTAATTTCCAATTGGCTCTTTCTGTCTTGGACAGATTTTCATACTTTAGCTGTTCGTAGAGTTATACTTTAGCCAGCTGAATTTACTAATCAGTAGCGGAGTTGGTGGCCAACCATCTCTTCCTCCCCTGTGTTTGGGAAATGGAGCTTCCAATTCCAGTCACAGAATAGCTCCTGAGGCACACTGGCTTCTGCAGCAAGGCCTGTTTTTTCCCAAGAAAGGCTGGCGCAGGTCCTCCAAGCTTCCTCCCTGCTGGAGGTGGGGCTGGGGCTTATGCTAAAGCTGCAATCTGATCTGGATGGAAAGAAGCAGGTGCCTACCATCACTGTGATTTTCAGTGCATTCTGCTTTCCCTTGTGCCAGGGACAGAGTTAAAATGGTGGCCACTGGTCTCTTTCTGACTTGGATAGGTTCAAAGTTTAGCTTTTCTCAGGATTATACTTTAGTCCACTGAATTTACTAATTAGTAGCAGAAGTTGGTGCCCAATTGTCTCTTCCTCCCCCATTTTTGTGAAGTGGAGCTTCCAATTCCAGCTGCGGAATAGATCGATTCATGGCTTTTGTCTCCCCGGGGAGGATGGGCACCAGCCTCCAGGGCATGGAGTGCTCTCTGCAGATGGGCAGTCTCCACCTTCCATACTTTCAAATATGTTGCAGGATGCTCTTCTGGCCTCCTGGAGCCCCCAACAAGGTGCTTTAGATAGCTCCGGGTGATTACTAACTGCCCTGTGGTATGAGCTGACTCTAAGAGCTTCTTACTCTGCTGCCATCTTGCTGGTTGTTCTCTTCTTTTTTAATACAGGCATTTGTGGCTATAAATTTCCTTCTCAGCTTTAGGTACATCCCCTAAATTTTGATATATTGGTTCTCATTTTCATTCATTTTGAGATAGTTACTGATTTCTTTTGCAGTATCCTCCTTGACCCACTGCATGTTTGAATGTGTTGTTTAACTTCCATACATTTGTGCTTATTCCGGTTCTCTGCCCCTTACTAACTTCCAGCTTCATTCCAATGTGGTCAGAGAAAATATTTTGTATAAAATTTTTCATTTTTTAAAATGTAAGGATTAAGGGAATAAATTTCCCTCTCAGCACTGCCTTTGTGGTGTCCCATAGGTTTTAATAGGTTGTGTTCTCATTTTCATTCATCTAAAGATATTTGCTGAATTCTCTTGCAATTTCTTCTTTGACCCACTGATTATTTGAATGTGTTGTTTAATCTCCATATACTTATTAATTTTCCCTTTTTCCATCCATTATTTATTTCCAGCTTCATTCTGTTACGATCAGAGAAAGTGTTTTGTATAGTTTCAATCTTTTTAAATTTATTGAGACCTGTCTTGTGACCCAAAATATGGTCTATCTTGGAGAAGGATTCATGAGTGCTTGAAAAGAATGTCTATCCTGCTATTTGGGGGTTGTAATGCTCTACAAATGCCTGTTACATCTAATGTATTTATTGTATTATTCAAGTTCTCTGCTTCTTGATCTATCCTCTGTCCAGATGTCCTATCCAATATTAAAAGTGATGTATTGAAATCTCCAACTATTATTGTGGAAATGTATATTTCTCCCTTCAGTTTTGCCAGTGTGTGCCTCATGTATCTTGGGGCACTCAGGTTAGGTACATGAATATTTACTATAGTTATTTCTTCTTGGCATATTGCCCCTTTTATTAATATATGATAACTTTCTTCATCTCTTGTAACTGTTTTGCATTTAAAATCTATTTTATCTGATATTAATATTATTACTCCAGATCTTTTTTGATTTACTATTTGCCTGGAGTATCTTTTTCTATACTTTCACTTTCAACCTGGTTGTGTCCTTACATCTGAGATGAGTCTCTTGTAGACAATATATAGAGGGCTCTTACTTTTTAAATCCATTTTTTCAGTCTATGTCTTTTGATTGGGGAATTCAATCCATTAATGTTCAATGTTTTTACTGTAAAGGTACTGCTTAACTTTGCCCATTTTATCCTTTGGCTTTCCATTGTCATATCTTACTATTGTCTATCTTTCACCCTATAAATTACCCTTCCTAATAATCTTCATTTGTACCTTCTTCTCCAAGTATCTCACCCTTGTTTCTTTTTGTTTGTTTGTTTCAGGCAGTGGCACTCCTTTAGTATCTCTTGTAAATATGGTCTTTTGGTAACATACTCTCTCAGATTTTTGTTTGTTTGTTTGTTTGTGAAGACTTTAAACTCACTCTCATTTTCAAAGGACAGTTTTGCTGGATAAAGAATCTTGGCTGGCAGTCTTTCTCTTTCAGTTCCTTAAATACTTCATACCACTTTCTTCTCGCCACCATGGATTCTGATGAGAGATCGGCACTTATTCTTGCTTTTCTCTTGCTGCTTTCAGAATCCTCTCTCTTTTTTTTTAATTAAAGTTAATAGATAAAAGGAATGTTACATTAAAAAACATAAAAGAAAAACATAAGAGGTTCCCATATAACCCACTCCCCACCCCTCACCACATCATTTTTGTAAATTGTATTTTTTTGAAGATAAATACATCACATAAGAAATGTTACACTGAAAAATAAAAGAGGTTCCTGTATACCCCCCCATCCTACTCCTCCCACACCAACAACCTCCCTCATCATTGTGGCACACTCATTGCACTCAGTGAACACATTTTGGAGCACTGCTGCACTACACAGATAATAGTTTACCCTGTAGTTCACACTCTCCCCCAGTACATTCAGTGGGTTAAGGCAGGATATATAAAGTCCAGCATCTGATCCTGCAATATCATTAAGGACAACTCAAAATCCCAAAAATGCCCCTGCATCACATCTCTTCTACCCTCTCCTTACCCTCAGCAACTACTGTGGCCACTTTCTCCACCTCGATGCTAAAATTTCTTCCATTACTCGTCACAATAGTTTTAAAGTAGAGTATCAGTAAGTTCACTCAAGTCCATATTTTATTCCTCCATTCTGTGGACCCTGGGATGGTGATGTCCTCTCCACCTCTAGCTCAAGAGGGGACTTAGATTCCACATGGACTATGGATGCAATTCCTCTGCTTGCAGTTGTTGGCACTCTTGATTCCCTGGTGTGGTGGTTGACCATCTTCACCTCCCTGTTAGCTGACCTGGGTAAGACCAACGAACCAGAGAGTAGGAGTCGCCACTCTGCTGAGGCTCAGGGCCCATCTGGCACATGGGCAGTCCAGACATTCAAGTCTCCTGAGTATGGAAGAATCCTCTCTTTATCTCTGATATTTGTCATTCTGGATAGTAGGTGTCTTAGAGTAGGTATATTCAGATTTATTCTCTTTGAGGTGTGTTTTCCTTCTTGGATACTGATATTTATTTTTTTATAAGGGTTGAGAAGTTTTCCGTTATTATTTTCTTAAGTATTTTTTCTGCCCCCTTTTCCATTCTCTTCTCCTTCTCTTCTCCTTTTCCATTCTCTTCTGATAATGTGTGTGTTCATGCATTTTGCCTTGCCATTCAGTTTCTTGAGAGCCTGTTCCATTTTTTCCACTCTTTTCTCTTTCTGTTGTCTTTTCAAGTTCAGATGTTCTGTACTTGATTTCCCTAATTCTGTGCTCCATTAATTGAAATCTGCTTTTATATGCCTCTAATGTATTTTTAATTTCCTCCACTACTTTTCTTTGCATGCTTTAAAATTATTCTTTACGTTCATCCAGTGTCTTTTTTTAAAAATTAATTAATTAATTAATTTCTCTCCCCTTCCCCCCCCACCCCGGTTGTCTGTTCTCTGTGTCTATTTGCTGTGTGTTCTTTCTTTGTCCACTTCTGTTGTTGTCAGCGGGATGGGAATCTGTGTTTCTTTTTGTTGTGTCATCTTGTTGTGTCAGCTCTCCGTGTGTGCAGCACCATTCCTGGGCAGACTGCACTATCTTTTGCGCTGGGTGGCTCTCCTTACGGGGCGCATTCCTTGCACGTGGGGCTCCCCTATGCGATGGACACCCCTGTGTGGCACGGCACTCCTTGTGCACATCAGCACTGCGCATGGGCCAGCTCCACAAGGGTCAAGGAGGCCTGGGGTTTGAACCGTGGTCCTCCCATGTGGTAGACAGATGCCCTAACTACTGGGCCAAGTCTGCTGTCCCAGTGTCTTCTTAATATCAATTCAAGGAGTTGAAGGTCAATCTCTCTCTTCTGCATAGTTGTTTTATTGCATGGCTCTTCTTCGGTTTTTGGTTCAACTTACTGTAAATCTTTAAAACTGCCCAGCCTAAGTTATCAAAATAGGGCTAAGGACGGCCAGCCTAATCTGAGCATTTGGAGACAAGATGCAGTGAAAATTAATGAAGATAAGACTTTTGAAGAGCTGGAGGACAATGAAGATGAATTTAACGAGGAGGATGAATATGCTATTGAGATGTACAGGTAGCAAAGACTGGTTGAGTGGAAAGCCATTAAATTGAAGAATAAACCTGGAGAAATTCTGGAGATCTCAGGAAAGGATTATGTACAAGATGTTACCAAAGCTGTATTCTCCTCTGTGCCTTGATAAATCAACACTTGAGTGAACTTGCAAGGAAATTTCCTGACGTCAAATTTATCACAGCCATTTCAATCACCGGCACAACCAATTACCCTGATAGGAGTCTGCCATGATATTTGTTTACCTTGAAAGTGGTATCAAGGCTCAGTTTACTGGTCCTCTAGTGTTTGGCATCATGAACGTGACAAGAGTTGAGTCGGAGTGGAAATTGTTGGAATCTGAAGCAGTCAAGAAAGACCTGGAGGAAAACCCTAGGAAACCAGCTGAGGTCATGTCACTGTCCTCAGTGCGTGCTCGGTCTCCACCAGGAGAGACAGCGAGTTCTAGGATGACTGAAGCCAGGCGGCGGTAACTTGCTGGACTTTCTTGAGGTGATGAGGAGGAAAAAAAATAGGACCAGGGGCTCACTAGTGGGTTGCAAACCAGATCAAGGGGATTGGTGCAAGAGACACATAAAAGTGGTTTTTCTCTTTGTAGTTTCTCACCTAGCCAGCAGATGGTGGCTAATCTTTCCACAGAAGTGACTCTTGCAGTCACCATTTGCTGGTGATTTTGGTCTGGCCAGACTGGTAATTCAAACTGGGCTCTGCTGGCCAAACACACCAAAGAGAAACCACTCTCCTCCCTCTGCTCTACCCTCCCTCTTCCCAGGGAGGAAGACGTCTGTTCCCCTCTCAGTTGGCTGCAGTGAGCCACAGGTTTTACCCAGGCTGCTTCCCTTCAGCATGGGGGATGGGTGCCATTCCTGGACATGGCAGCTAGTAGATCATGGTTTTCATTTTGGCTTCTTTGTCTCTTTGTCCCTTGCTCTCCTAGGGGTTGCACAGTGCTGTCCTGATCTACTGATTCCCAAAGCAAGTACCTCAAACAGCTTTTTGCCCTTACTCCGTTGTTTTTTGTGAGAGAGTTGAGCTCTGCCTACTTATTCCAATGTCATCTTCTTAGCAGTCCTCAATTGCTTTTCTATTCTCTATCTCATTTATCCCCATTCTAATTTAACTATTTTCTTTCTTCTGCTAACTTTGTGTTTATGTTGCTCTTATTTTTCTAGTTCCTCAATATTTAAAGTTAGGTTATGAATCTGAGATTTTCTTTTTTTTAAATATAAGTGTTCATAGCTATAAATTTCCCACTGAGCACTACCTTCACTGCATCCAACAAGTTTTGGTATGTTGTGTCTTCATTTTCATTTGCCTCTAAGTATTTTCTAATTTCCCTTGTAATTTCTTCTTTACTCATTGATTGTTTAACTGTGTGCTGTTTAATTTTCACATATTTATAAAATTTCTAGTAACCCTTTTATTATTAATTTCTAACTTTTCACTGTGGCCAGAGAAGTTACTTTGTTTGATTTCAATATTTTTATATGTATTGAGGTTTCTTTTGTGCTGTAATATATTGTCTGTCCTGGAGAATGATCCACATGCACATGAAAATAATATGTATTCTACTGTTGTTGGGTGAATTGTTCTATATATGTCTATTATATCTAGTAGGTTTGTAGTATTGTGCATGTCCTCTACTTCCTTATTGATCTTCTGTGTAGGTGTTCTATCCAGTATGGAAATATCCAACCATTCTTTTAGAACTATTTCTCCCTTCATTTCTGTCAAAATTTGCTCCATATATTTTGCCACTCTTGTTAGGTGCGTATATGTTTATAATTGTTAAATTTCTTGTTGAATTTACCCTTTCATCAACATATAATAATCCTACCTGGCTCTTGTAAGAGTTTTTAATTTAAAGTCTATTTTGTTTGGTATTAATATAGCCAGATCTGAGTTCATCCTGCTTGGCATTCATTGAGCATCTTGAATTTGTATATTCATATTTTTCATCATATTTGGGAAGTTTTCTGCCATTATCTCTTCAAATATATTTTCTGCCCCTGTAAGTCTCTCTTTTTCTTCTGGGGCACATATCATATATATGTTCATACATTTTTATGGTGCCTTACAGGGTTTTTTAATTTTATTTTTATTCTGTCTTATTTCTGCTCCTCAACCTGGACAATTTCAATGCTCTTTTCTTTAAGTTTCATGGTAATTTCTTTTGCCTTCTGGAGCTGCTGTTGAATCCTCTATTGAAATTTTCATTTCAGCTATACTTTTGAGTCCCTGAATTTCCATTTGGTTCTTCTTCATAATTTTTATCTCATTATTGAATTCTCATTTTGTACATATATTGTTTTCCTGATTTCCTGTAATTCTTTGTCCATGTTTTCCTTTAGCTATTGATCCTAATTAAGAGAGTGTTCTAAGATTTTTGATTAGTAATTCTAGTAGTTGAACTTCCTCTGAAATATTTTCCATCAAATTCATTTTCTCCCCCTGTGATCAGGCCATACTTTCCTGTCTCCTTGTATGTTTTTGTAGGTGTTTTTGTTGTTGAGAACTGGACTTTTTGAGTATTCTGTTGTGTTCACTCTGGAAATCTTGTTTTCCTACTCCTTGTCTGCCAGGCCAACAACAAAAGTAAGAAAAAAAAAAAAGAAAAACAGAAAGGCTGCAGTGAGGCTTTCCCTTGTGTGTGCAATAAGAAATGACAGAAAGTGGCCATCCTGGCCAGGAGTAGAGCTTCCAGCCCTCCCCCTGGACTGAGGTACACACTTGCTTGCCCTGGACTTAGCTGTTCTGGGGCTCAGGTGAGAAGTGATGCTAGCTAGAAAAAGGAGTCCAGTAGGACAGGTAGTGGCTGCAACCTCAGGGCATGGTGGGGCTGTGTGTGTGTGTGTGTGTGTGTGTAGGATTTCAGTATTGGTAAAGACAGAGGGAGGGGAGCAACTTGCAAAGAGGTTGTGGGTAACATCCAGAGGCTGTAGGAATCATACCTGCTCCATCCAGGGACTCTGATAAGAAGAGGCCAGATTAAGGTGAAAAACTGAGATTCTAATGTCTTTTCTTTTTTTAAAAATTATTTTTGTAAATTGTATTCTTTGAAGATATACTAAATACTTTCTTTTAAATTTGTATCTCTACCTTTCCCACCCCTCCTCCCAGTTGTCTTCTTTCTGTGTCCATTCGCTATGTGTTCTTCTGTGTCCACTTGTATTCTTGTCAGTGGCATTGGGAATCTGTGTTTCTTTTTGTTGCATCATCTTTCTGTGTCAGCTCTCCGTGTGTGCAGCACCACTCCTGGGCAGGCTGCACTTTTTTTTGAGCTGGGCGGCTCTCTTTATAGAGCGCACTCCTTGCGCGTGGGGCTCCCCTATGTGGGGGACACCTCTGTATGGCACAGGATTCCTTGCGTGCATCAGCATTGCGCATGGGCCAGCTCATCACATGGGGCAGGAGGCCCGGGGTTTGAGCCCTGGACTTCCCACATGGTAGGCAGCTGCCCTATCTGTTGAGCCAAATCCACTTCCCCCAATGTCTTTTCTAAGGTGGGCTCAAACCAGAGCCTATGCTACTAAAAACGTCATTATTCTTGTCAACAATTTTCTTTGATATTTACCCTCTCAGGCTAGTGAGCCTAGAGAATGCCTGTTATATAGGAAACAAAACTGAAGCTGTTAACCTATGTGGGAGAAACAACTAAGATTTGAAAATACAGCTTGTTCCAGTTTAGTGATACTTGATAATGGACTACTTATGCCTGAAAGCTCTTTGGACACAAAAATGCCCCTTGGTGTTATTTAATTAGTTACTTAATTACTGTGTAATGACTAAAGATCATATTTGAGCAATATTAGATTTGGTACTTGTTATATGATTGAAATTTCCGTGGGAAATCGTCATGTTTCTATTTTAGTATTTATCATGTTGTGTTTTCTGTATTCACTCACCTACAAGTCTGCTTGTCCCACAAGATTGTCAGCTATCCAAGGTCAGAGGTCATGTTTTGTAGTTACCAAGGGTTGTGGATTGCATTGTGAACGCCCCAGAGGATATACCGAAATCCGTACCTACCACAGGTACATGTGAATGTCACCTTATTAGGAAATAGGGTCTTTGCAGATGTCATCAAGTTAGGATGGAGCCATCCTGGAGGAGAGTGAGTCTTGATCCAATACGACTGGTGTCATCCTAAGAAGAAAGACACAGGGAGATGGGCCCAGACACGGGCGAGACGGCCAGGTGAGAGGAGACAGAGGTTGGAATTATGTGGTCACACACCAGGAGCTCCAGGACTGCTGGTAGCTTCCAGAAGCTAGGAAGAGGTAAGAAAGAATCCCTTCTTAGAGGCCTCGGAGAGAATGGTCCTGTTGACCCCTCGATTTCCAAATTCCTGTCTTCAGAACTGCGAGAGAACACATGTCTGTTTTAAGCCCCCCAGTTTGTGGTACTTTGTTACAGCAGCCTAAGGAGAGCCAAGACACCATGTATTGAGTAACTGCTAAAGGACAAACCTTTTATATGCCTCATGTTACTTACCTTATATATACACCTCTCAGAAACGGAATCTTTTACTTTTATGTCCATTCTCAGGTTTAGGAAACTGAGGCTCAGAGAGGTAAAAATAAGTTACATAAAGTCATCTGGTGACTAAGACTTGAACTCTAAAACTGTCTTAGTCATGTCTGAGTGCCTCGCATCTAGCATGAGTGAGGCAGAGTACACAACTATAAATAACACCGAGCCGTTGAATAGCACAGGATTGCTATACGGACACGGAGTTGCTCACTGTGGACACAAGATGGTGCTGTGGGCACAGCCACCCTGGCGTCGTCCGCCTCCACGTCTGGCTCCCGGTTGGGTCACTTTGGCTACTAGGGCAGAACTTCCAGAAGGTTGATGAAACTGAAGTCAGAAGATGCAGATTCTCTTGGGACTTAATTTTTCTGTTTGTAAAGTGGGAAGATTAATGTTCATACATATCTTGTGATTCTCTGTGAGGGTTTCTGATAACATCAGTGAAATTTTCTCATTCATGCATAGTATATAAGTGCCCAAGACAAAAACTCTCAAAAAAGACATTTTTAGGGACCCCTGAAACAGATATCATACTTACTCCATCTCCTGTTTGCCTCCATTTTCCACTGCTTCATGGCTTGCCTTGTCAGAAAATTCTGCATGTATGAATGAAGAATACCTGATGACTTCACACTTAGTCTTTCACATCTACCTTATCTACCTGAATTATTCTGTGATCTTTTCTCAGCGTTCTTTTCCCTTCAATGTAAACAAACCTGGTACTTCCCTGAACCATCTTCAAGTTCTTCATTCCCCTCTTAGGTGTGGGAAATCCAATACGGTGAGGCTTGATTATTCTTTGAGAAAAAAATCTTGAGATTCCCAATATTTCACTTGTCCTGTTTCACAAGGATGCCACAACCTCTGCTCCTGGCCAGCGTGGGTTCACCACAATCACAGAATCCATTTCTTGCAACAATAAAATCTACATCAAACTTGAATTTATTTTATTTTTCTTTAAAGTATATTTCTGAGAACTGTAAGCCCTCTCCAAGGTACATAGCCTACAGAGTGGCATGCATATGTTTACCAAATGACATGTTCTAGAACAGTCACAACAGCCACTCTTACTAATGTTTCCAAACTAGAAACCACCCAGATGCCCCAGGGAAGAATGGATTAATAAATTGTGAAATATTTATTCAATGAAATACTGTATAGGATGAAAATGAATTAACTACAACAACACAAGGTAAGGATGACTCTCACAAGTGTAATGTTGAATGAAGAAAAAAGCCAGTCACAAAAGTGTATATTCCCTATGACTCTACTACATAAAGTTTAACAAATGGGCAAAACCAGTCTCTGATTGAGAAGTGAGATGGTGGCCACCCTGGCCGTGGAGGTGGGGTAGTGCCTGGGAGTGGGCATGAGGGGGACTTCTGGGGTTCGATTATATTCTGTGTCTTGATCTGGGGGCTGCTGAAAATTCCTCAAGCTGTAAACTTGTGATTTGTGCACCTTTCCTTACATATGCTTTAGAAAACTTACAAAACAAAAAAAGAAGGACACAAAAGAAATATATTATTGTTTACTCATTGGACTCCACTCTGGCTCTTTTGGAAAAGGCAGTTTGAAGAGTCTAGTGCTCAAAATAGGACCTAACCTGTGAAATCTAAGCCCTGGATTCTGGCCATCCTTGTTAAAATATTAATGTCAATTTTAAAAGGAGCTCTTTCTATGCCTTTAAAGAACACTGTATTTTAAAGATGGGGAGCATTAGAAACCCAGGTTTCAGTTTTTGCCTTACTGCTCATCCATTCCCGGTCATCCTTGAAGAGAACTCAGCCTTGTGGATTTGTCCGTCCAACAGCACGCGGCACCTGCCTTTCCATTGTTTGCCGTTCCCCTGCCTTTCCCACATTGTTCTGGGACTCTGGCCACACACACCACATAGAGCACCCAGACCTTCTAAAATAACCATGCAGTTGTCCTCATTGTTTGGGAGCCTATTTTGGAACGTTGGCTTAGCTCGGTGATCTGAGGGGGTCCAGGAAGGGCCCAGCTGTCGGGAGGCCCCAGGGCATCAGGGCGTTGGGGTGGGATGGGATGTTACAGAGCACCGCGCTGCAGCAGGTGCAGAGAAAACACAGCCTCTGACAAGTCCTCAGTCTTGGTGTGGGGAATTGAGAAAGAAGGAGAAGAAAGGTTGGGAACGATTGCGTGGGGGTTGGGGGGAAGCTATGGAAGGGAAGGAAAGGGTGATCAAGTATAAGACGGGTTACAGCTGGAGGGAGAGCGGTAGAAAGGCAAGTGGTTAACAGAAGAAAGGTGAGGGAAGTGACAACGACGTGTGTTTAGGGGCACTAATGGTGTTTTGACATATTGTTTAAAGAGTAATTTCTACCTCTTGGGAAAGCTTGGAGACAGCTGTTTGGAACCTGCGGTGGGATGATAGAAGAGTAAGTGGGAGTGTGGGGGGGCGTGATGATTAACAGGCAGCTTAATGTTGAAACGAGGACATCCTGACATCTTTAGCAGCTTAATAGGTGGTCAGACAACTTCACAGCCTCCACCGAGTGGCTAAAACAGACCTCCAAGGTGCTGTGGTGGGAGAGGGGCAGATGAGCTCTCTGTGAATGTCCTGACTGCACAGGCCTGTAAAAACAAGGGCGTTGCCAGTAGAACCCTCAATTCCACTGCCTCTCGCGTCCACGTGATCTCACAGGCGCTCGTGCCCCTTCAAGGTCTGCACCGCGTATTTGTGGGAGTCCTGTGGCAGACTGAGTTGTGTTCCCCAGAAAGAATATGTTCTTAATCCCAATCCTGTGGGTGTGAACCCATTGTAAATGCGACCTCTTGAAGATGTTATTTCTATTTAAGGTGTGGCCCAGCTGAATCAGGAAGGGTCTTATATTTTCTTTCGACCCCCCACCCCCTCACCCTGTTCTTTTTGCTGTCTGTGTCCATTTGCTGTGTGATCTTTTGCATCTATTTCTCTTTTTGTCTTCTCATCTTTCTCTTACAGAATTCACCGGGATTTGATCCTGTGGACCTCCGATGTGGAGAGAGGTTCCCTGCCAAGCGCGCTACCTCAGATCCTGGTCTCTGCTGCGCTTCACCTTGACTCTGCCCTTCCTCTCTCTTTTGTTGTGTCATCATCTCGCTGCGTGACTCACTTACTGGCTCACCACGCAGGCACTCGGCTTGCTGCGCAGGCACTCAGCTCACCATGTGGGCACTGGCTTGTTGCACGGGCACTCATGTGGGCACTCGGCTCACCACGTGGGCCCTCGGCTTACCTCATGGGCACTGGCTAACCACGTAGGCACACTTTCTCTTCTTCTTTTCCACCAGGAGGTCCCAGGGATTGAACCCGGGTCCTCCCGTATGGTAGGCGGAGGCCCTATCACTTGAGTCACATCTGCTTCCACAGGATGGCTCTTAATCCTGCTCCTGGAGGCCTACAAGAGAAAGTCATGGTGTGAGCCAGCAGGTGGAAGTCAACAGAGCCGCATGAGAAAGGAGAGGACATCATCATGTAATGGAAGAGCCAAGGAACCCTCCAGGATTTGCTGGACAGAGCACTGTCAATCCTGGGAGGAAGCAAGCCTTCTACCCTCTGAAAGTGTGATTCAATAAATTCCCACTGTTTAAGTCAATTCATGGTATGGTATTTGTCATAGCAGCCAGGAAACTAAGACAGGTTCTGTGGGAGAGTTTCATGCGGTCTCATGTAAATCGGCTCCCAGAAGGCCCTGCAGCTGCAGTGGAGATCATCCCTGTCAGCTGAGCACGAGTTTCCCAGAACTGCCCCGGCATGGGGCCACTGGGCATGGCTACCATTGGGTTATATTGGTCTAGCAGAGGGGGAGAGCTTGCCTCTTTCTCTTTTGAGTTACTCTTTAAGAGAGATCCCCAAGAAGGGATGCTCATGCCCCAGAATTTTATAGAACTTAAGTGAAACACCTTTTTTCCATTGTGCTCAGAAAGTCTCCTCTAAAGTTTTGTTCCTGAGTAAGCTTAAGCACCTAGTGTTATCTCTTCTTATAATGAGCTCCAGCCCAGAAAACTCTTTTGTGTCTCTCCCATCCCACAACTTGCAAGAGGATATCCACTGGGCCATCTTGCCCATATGCCAGAGTTATTTGGATCCCCGTGAGGGTTCAAGCCTCAGTCTAAGCTCAGATTTCTGTTTGATTGAACAGCCTGGACTTTCTGAGAAGGCCAAGGTTGTTTTCAGCACTCAACTGTTCTTCCACTCACCTCTTGCCCCTGCTGGCAGCTAACGGCACATTCCCTGCTGTGTCTCTTCTGATCTGGTGTTTGAAGGTCCCTCAAAGGAAGCAAGGTAGGAGCCTGTGCCAACATCTGGTGACTGCTATCTGAGTGTGTTTAGCAGATCCTCACTGTTTAGTATGTGGTGCCTAACTGCATTTGCACATCTTTTGCAAAACAAAAGTCCAATAGGAATCTTCCAGGACTTTATAGTTGAAGACAATATTAGTTATTATATTTGATCATAATGATTATTTGAGATTTTCTGGGTAATTCAATTTTGATATAGTTTTAGTCTTTTTTAAAAAAATGCTACGTTAATTGTCTAAGTATTATTTAATTTTTTTGGATCAGTAGTATTTTCCATACAAATTTGAAAACAATGTGTCTTGATTTTTCTTTCTGAAGACATATTACTGTGTTATTTGGTGAACCAAGGCTACTATGTTATACTAAGTCAAGGGAATCCTATTTAAGAGGACTTTAACTGTCTTTTATTTATTTATTTTTTTTAGGAAGGAAAAGAGGATTTATTCACCAGTGGTAGACCAGAAATGTATAATCTCAAATGAGCTTCTCCCAACAGCAGAAACTAATATTTTATACCATTGGGACACAAATGAATAACTGGTGTGGAGCTGAACACAAGTTCCTTCATTAAGAAACATTGAGGGGTTGAACATGCTGGGGTGGTTACCAAATCAGGGTGAGTTACAAAGTTAAAATTATTATCAGAGATCAAGATTCTGGGATAGGAAAGTACAGAGTAGAGATCAGTCACAAGGTGTTCCGTATGGATTTCAAACAGGAGTGTGGCATGGTTACACACAAGGGAGAGGTCAAATTTTGCATAACCATAAACAAGGATGAGACCTGTTAGAATGACCATCATAATATCAGGTCAGGCTAGATCCAGCCAGTTTCAACAATTAAAAATATTAACCTTTTGCTTTTTAAAATATAATATAAAGGCATCTATATAATTTTAAGCTTGGTTACAATGGTTCAGTAAAATGCTTCAATATTTAAGCTATACTAGATTTTTCTAGTACTACAATTATCTTATTCCTTGATGTCTAGTGACTTTTCCTTTAAGCTTATATTCGCCCAAGGATTACTATTACCTTGTCTTAGAATGGTTCTGGCGAAGGGCATAAAGTCCACCCTCATCTGAGTCAGTTCCAGTGAACTCAATGGAAGGGGAGAGGAGAGCTCCCTAAGAGTGTGAGAGTCCTAGTTATCCCAAACCCACAGTTAAATACTTCTGTTATTGGCTATATCTTTTATTGCAAGGTTTTATATCTGAATCTAGATAACTTAAGCAGAATTCAGAGAGTAGAGAGAGAAAAAAATTAAAAGGGAACATGGAGATGATAGCAAAATAGTTTAAACGGAAAGAATTAAATGACTTTGGATACCTTTGAAACCATCTTGTTAGAAGGTAGAATGGACTAATTCCTAGGAAAACACAATTTCCAAAACTTGGAACTTTAATAATGACAGAAGAACAATATAATGGTAAGCCTCTGGGAAAATATAATAGAATATTTTCTTTTGGTTCCTTAAAAATATATCTGATGCCTGAAACTGGAATTTATAACATTATTTGATGGTGGTTTTTTTTTTTTTTGCTTTTTAAAAAAATTTATTGAAATATATCACTCATACATAAACATACATTAGCAATAAATGTATAATAGATGTGAACTTACAAAACAAACATATACAACACCAAACATATATAACATCTCACCCTACCACCAGTAACTTGCGTTGTTTTTAAACTTTTTGAACTAATGATTAAAGAGCATTGTCAAAATATTACTACTAAACAAAGTGAGTTTTCCCCTAACCAATCTGATTATTATTATCTTTATATCATTTATATATGTACATAAATAAACAATTAAGTGTATAATAAAAGTTGTGAACTTACAAAGCAAATATGCATAACATCATACAGGGGTCCCATATATCAATCCTCCACCAACACCTTGCATTGTCATGAGACGTTTGTTACAAACTATGAAAGAACACAGTCAAAATCTTACTACTAATCATAGTTCTTATCTTATATTTGGAGTGTTTTTCCCCCAACCCACCTTATTCTTTTTTAAATACATTTTTTTATGACAGAAGTTGTAATCTTATAAAACAATCATGCACATGTGCAGAATTCTCAAACAATACCCCTCCATCAACACTCCACAATGTGGTGTGACATTAGCTACAGATAAAATAATATCATCTGATTATTGCCATGTCCATAGTGTACATTTGGCTCACATTTTCCATACTGCCTCAGTATCAACACAGTACATCTTTTGCATAGATGCAAGAATATTATATTATTACTACTAACCACTGTCCATAGGTCACTCCAGCTGTATTTTTCCCATGCTTCTCCACATTCCCACAACCATGCAGTAGTGATATACATTTGTTCTAGCTAACAAAGGACACTCTTGCATCTGTACCATCGACCACACTTCTCACCCACCTCTTGGTTTACCGTGCTATCCATTTCCTAGATTATTCTCAAGCATTCTGTCAGTTGGTATTTACATAACTAGACAACCATCTTCAGTCACATCCTCATTCATAAACTAGCTGTTACTCACTGTGTGTTACCATCCATTCTATACATTTCCACATACATTAAACATCAGTAGTCTACTCAGTCCTTCTCTTATCTCCTTTAAGAATCCACCACCTACCACCAGGTCTTGAAGATATCTTCCAATAATTTTTTCTAGAAGTTTTATGGTTCTTTTATTTTTAGTTTTTGATCCATTTTGAGTTAGTTTTTGGATAAAGTGTGAGATAGAGGTCCTCTTTTCTTCTTTCAGCTTTGGATGTCCAATTCTTTCAGCACCATTTGTTGAATGGATTGTTCTGCCCAAGCTATGTGAGTTTGACAGGCTAGTCAAAAATCACTTGACCATACCTGTGAGGGTCTGCTTCTGAACCATCAATTTGGTTCCATTGGTCTATTGTGTCTGTCTTTAGGCCAGTACCATGTTGTTTTTACCACTATAGGTAGGTATTATGATTTAAAGTCTGGAGATGAGGGTTCACTTTTCCTTTCTATGATGTTTCTGGCTATTCAGGACTTCTTACCCTTCCAAATAAATTTAATGATCGTGTTTTCAATTTTTTCTTTAACGCTGGTGGAATTTTTATTGGTATTGCATTAAATCTGTATATCAATTTGAGTAGAATTGACATCTTAATGATATTTAATTTTCCAATCGATGAGTATGGAATGTTCTTCCAGTTATTTAGGGCTTTTTTGATTTGTTTAACATTGAGTTGTAGTTTTCTGCATACAAGTTCTTTACATCATTGGTTAAGTTTGTTTCTGATATTTTTTATTTTTATCTGTCATATTTTATTTTCACCACTCTTTTGACACTTTCAGTTTCTTTTATTGATATAATCTTCATTTCTAGATGCTCTTCCATGTCCCTTTCTCCTGTCTTTTCTTTTCAGGCTCTAGTATACCCTTTAGTATTTCCTGAAAATCTGGCCTCTTGCTTAGAAATTCTCTCAGGTTCTGTTTATTGGTGCATATTCTAATTTCACCCTCATTTTTGAAAGACAGCCTTGCTGGATATAAGATTCTTGGCTGGGGAAATGGACTTTGGCCCAGTGGTTAGGGCGTCCATCTACCACATGGGAGGTCCGAGGTTCAAACCCCGGGCCTCCTTGACCCGTGTGGAGCTGGCCCATGCGCAGTGCTGATTCGCGCAAGGAGTGCCATGCCACGCAGGGGTGTCCCCCGCGTAGGGGAGCCCCATGCACAAGGAGTGCACCCCGTAAGGAGAGCTGCCCAGCGCGAAGGAAGGAGCAGCCTGTGGAGGAATGGTGCCACCCACACTTCCTGTGCCACTGACAACAACAGAAGGGGACAAAGAAACAAGACGCAGCAAAAAGACACAGAAAACAGACAACCGGGGAGGGGAGGGGAATTAAATAAATAAATAAAAAATAAATCTTTAAAAAAAAAAAAAAGATTCTTGGCTGGAAGTTTTTCTCTTGTAGCATCTTAAAGATATCAAACCACTGTCTTCTTCCCTCCATGGTTTCTGGTGAGAAATCGGCACCTAATCTTATTGGATATCCCTTCTATGTTATGCATTGCTTTTCTCTTGCTGCTCTCAGAATTCTCTCTGTCTTTGGCCTTTGACATTCTGATGAATATGTGTCTTGGAGTTGGTCATTTGCATTTTTTTGGATGGGAGTATGTTGTGTTTCTTAGACAGGGATATCTATGCCCTTCAATAGGGTTGGGAAATTTTCTACCATTATTTCTTTAAATATTCCTTTTGCCCCTTTTCCCTTCTCTTCTCCTTCTGGGACATCCATGACATGTATGTTAGCATGCCTTTTGCTGTCATTTATTTCCCTGAGACCTCGTTCAATTTTTTCCATTCTTTTCTTCATCTGTTCTTTTTTATGTTCACTTTCAGAGGCCATTTCTTCAAGCTCACAATCCTTTCTTCTGCCTCCTCAAATATGCTATTATATGATTCCAATGTTTTTTAAATTTCATTAATTGCATCTTTCATTCCCATAAGATCTGCTATTTTTCTATGTATGCTTTCAAATTCTTCTTTGTACTCATCCAATGTCTTCTTAATATCCTTAATCTCTTTAGCCATTTCATTGAATCTATTTAGGAGATTTGTTTGAACATCTATAATTAGTTGTCTCAACTCCTTTATGTCATCTGGAGGCTTATTTTGTTCCTTTAAATGGGCCATGGCTTCCTGTTTCTTGGTGTGGATTGTAGTTTTTTGTTGGTGTTTTCGCATCTGGGTTACTAGAGTACTTTCTCTGGGTTCAGTTTTTCTCTCTAATTTAGGGCTTCCTATCATTTCTCCCTTGCTGGTTATGCAGTAGGAGCCAAGCATGTAGTTTATGTTGTAAGCTGTGGAGGCTCAAGCTGCCTTCATTGCAACAGGGACCGATGAAGCTTCTTCCAACTTTCTCCTTTGCCAGGGGTAGGGACAGAGTCACAGCTATGTGCAATAACCCATGTGCAGGGCTAGACTATAATTGCCCAGAGAGACTGATGAAACTTCTCATCCCTTTCTCCCCTACATGGAGCAGGGATGGGGCTGCAGGTGTGAGCAGCCATCTATGCTGTGTGGACCCAAGATGACCACCATTGCCCTGGTAGACTTCTGATTTTCAGTCCATGCCAGCCAAAGTTCCCTGCAATCACCTGTATAGGCTGGTGCAGGGCTCCTCAGCACCCCCCCTGCCAGATGCAGGGCTGAAGCCTAGGCTAGGGCTACAGGCTCATCTGCCTGAAAGAAACAGTCAGCCTAGCTTCCCCTCAGGCTTTGGGTGGAGTCAGAACAGTGGCTACTGGCCTCTTTCTGACTTGGGCTGGTTCTCACCCCATCTGTTCCCAGGGTTATCTCTTAGCCAGCCAAGTCTCCTAATCAGTAGCTGAAATCGGCAGCCAACCATCTCCTCCTCCCCTGTTTCTGGGAAATGGAGCTTCCAATTCCCATCACGGAGCAGCTCCTGGGGTGGCTTGTGCTGCCAGAGCAGGACAACCACTGGCCTCCGTGGCTTGGCCGGAAATTTCCCAGAAAGGCTGGCTCACGTCTCTGCAGCTTCTTCCCTGCTGGAGGTGGCACTGGGGCCTAGGCTAGACCTGAAATATGATCTGGATGGGAAGAAGTCAGTCCCTACCACAACTGGGATTTTCAGTCTGTCCTGCTTCCCCTCCTGCCGAGCGTGGAGTTAAGATGGTGGCTCTCATCCTCTTTTAGACCTGGACAGGCTCAAACCTTAGCTTTTCTCAGGATCATACTGTAGCCTGCTGAGTTTCTCATCAATAGCTGAAACTGGTGCCCAACTGTCTCTTTCTCCCCCATTTTGGGGAAGGGGAGCTTTAAATTCCAGCCGCAGAACAGCTCTTGAGGTGCCTTGTGCCTCTAGTGCAAGATGGGCACCAGCCTTCACATCATGGAGCACTCTACTTATGAGTCTTCTCTGCAGATGGGCAATCTCCTCCTTCCACTCCCCCAAGGACAATGCAGGATGCTCTTCTGGTCTCCTGGAGCTCCCAAACAGGTGCTTCAGCTAGCTCCAGAGAGCTCTGGGTGTTTGCTAATTGCTTTGTACAGGAGCTGACTCTAGGAGCTCCTTACTCCACCACCATCTTGCTAGTTCTCTTCATTTGATGATGTTTTAAAAAAATTTATAGATACATGACATAACATAAAGGGGGAGGGAGTTAAGGGACTTACATGATGGTATGATTTCTATATTCAACTTGAAGTCATAAAACACTGATTCTAAATAGACTGTGAAAGGTAATGTACATTGTAATCCCTAGAGAAACCATCAAAAACCCATACAAAGAGATATAGTCAAAATTACAATAGGTAAATTAAGTGGAATATTAAAAAGTGTTCAAATATCACAAAAGAGAGCATGAAATGAGAGACAGTAGCAAGAAACTAAGAGAACACTCATAAAACCAATAACAAAATGGTAGCCCTAAATACAAATATATAAATAATCACATTAAATGTAAATGGTCTAAATATATCAATTAAAATACAGAGATGACCAGAACAGATTAAAAAATACCTTAGCCAAACTATATGCTTTCTACAAGAAATTCACTTAAAATATTATGATATATATAGGTTAAAAATAAAATAATGATATAGACTTGGTATAGTTTTACCATATGATTCAGCAATTCTACTACTAGATATATATCTAAAAGAATTCAAAGCAGAAATGTGAACAGATATTTTCATAACAATATTCATAGCAGCATTATACACAAATGCCAAAAGATGGAAGAAACCCAAGTGTTCATCAACCAATGAATGGATAAACAAAATATGGTATATACATACAATGTAATACTATTCAGCTGTAAAAAGGAATGAAGTCCTGATGCATGTGACAACATGGATGAAACTTGAAAACAATGCTGAGTGAAATAAGCTAGATACAAAAGGACAAATATTGTATGATCTCACTGATAAGAAATGAATAGAAAAATAGAGTCAAAATCTGGAATATAGATTACCAGGGGATGGGGTGGGGAAAGGAAAGGAAATTCAGGCTTAAGGTGTTCAGAGTTCCTATTTGGAATGATGGAAATGTTTTGGTAATGGATGGTGGTGATGGTAGCACAATATTATAAATTTTTTTTAGCTATACTGAAGTAGATATTTGAATGTGGTTAAAAGGGGAAATGTTAGATTGTATATATGATCATAGAATACAATTTTTAAAATGCATGGAACTGCACTATGCAAACAGTGACTCCTATGTTAAGCCATTAACTATAGTTAATAGTACAATTATAAAAATATACTTTCTTCAGTTGTAACAAATGTACCACACCAGTGGAAGTTATTAATAATAGGGTGGTACAGGTATGTGGGAATTCTGTATTTTATGCTTGATTGTTCTGTAAACCTGTAACTTCTCTAATATAAAGTAAAATGATAGAAAAAGATATACCATGCACATACTAATCAGAGAATATAGATCTCAAAACAAAGAAAATTATCCAGGATAAAGGGAGATATTACATAATGACAAAAAGGGTTAATTCATCCAGAAGACATATACATGTGTTATTTCTAAGTGTGTATGCATTTTACAATGGAGTACATACTCAGTTCATAATGAAATTAAACTAGAAACCAATAACAAAATGATAACAGGAAAATCTCCAAACTTTTGGAAATGAAACAACACACTTAAAAAGAATCTAAGCTTCCACCTGAAGAAACTAGAAAAACCAGAGCAAAATAAATCAAAAGCAAGAAAAAGCAGGGAAATAATAAGGATAAGAACAGAAATTAATGAAATTGAAAAGAGAAAAATGATAGAGAAAATTAACAAAACAAAAAATGGGTGTGGCAGATTGAGATTATTTATGAATACCAAAAAATGCGAAAGATTATGTTTGTAAACTGGTCTATTCCTCTGGGTATGATACCCTTTGAATTCATTAGATTCAGCTGATATGTCTTGATTAAATTACCTGTTAAGATTAAGACTTTGTTTCGACCACGTCAGTAAGGCATGACTCAGATTGAGTCCTGCCGCCTTGGTGAGCTGATATAAATGGACACTCATGAAGACACACAGCGAGAGAGATAAGCTCCATAGACATGAAAGAGGAGACAACTTGGTCATTTCAGTTCTGCCATGTGACAGAAAGGAGAAGCCTCAAATAGCTAAAGCCCCAGGAAGAGAGATGAGCCATTTGCCTGGTAGCTTGCTGCCAATGAGAACAGAGCAGCTGAGAAGGCCTGAGAGGCCAGGCAAAATTGCCCTCCATCTCGCTTCAACAGGTGGCAACAGACTTTGGTGAGAAAGCAGCCTTGAGTTGGACTCTTTAGGGACTTGTAACTGTAAGCTTTTACCCCAAATAAATACCCTTTATAAAAGCCAACAGATTTCTGATACTTTGCATCAGCACCCCTTTGGCTGACTAATACAATCTGTTTTCTGAAAAGACCAATAAAATCAGCAAACTTCTTAGATAAATAGCCAAGAAAAAAGAGAGAAGGCAGAAGTCATCAATTACAAGAATGAAAACAGGGCTATCACTACAAATCCCACAGACAGCAAAAGGATAACTATACACAAGCATGTGAAAACTTAGATGAAACGAATCATTTGGTAGCAAACCACAAACTACCGAACTCATGCAAGATGAGCGAGATTACCTGAATACTTCTACAACTATTAAAGACATTGAATACCTAGTTAAAAACTTTCCAAAAAAGAACTCTCCAGGCCTATATGATTTCACTGGTAACTTCTATGAAACATTTAAAAAGGGAACAGCACCAATCCTACACACAGTCTGTCCTGGAAAATAGAAGAGGAAGAGATACTTTGCAACTCATTTTATGAGGCCAGCCTTACTCTGATAGAAAAACCAGATAAATATCTTACATAAAAAGAAAGCTACAGATCACTCCTCATAAACTGATGCAAAACTCTCAACAAAATTTTAGCAAATCAAATGTAATATATAGAAAGAATAGCACGCCACAACCAAGTGGGGATTATTTGGGAATGTAAGACATTAAATATTTGAAAATCAATCAATGTACTCCCTCATATTAGTAGCTGAAAAATTAAATACTTAGATAAAAATCTAACAGGAAAATATAAAAGAATACCTAAATAAATAAAAGACAATTTTCAGGAATTAGAAGACTCAACATAGTAGTAAAGTTGTCAACTATGCCCAAATTGAGCTATAGATTTAACATAATTCCCATCAAAATCCCACAAGGATATTTTGTCAGTACAGACAAGCTGATTTAAAATTTACATGGGGGTTGAGGATGCAGCTTAAGTGTCTGAGTGCCTGCTTCCCACGTACGAAGTTCCAGGTTCAATCCTCGCTGCCTCCTAAAAACAAACAAACAAACAAAAAAACCGAACTATCATTGGGTAGCTCAGTAGTTGAGCATCTGCTTCCCATGTGTGAGTCCTTGGTTCATTCCCCAGTACCTCCTAAAAAAATTACAAAGGAAGGCAAAGGACTAGAATTGCTCAAATAATTTTGAAAAATAAGAATAGTGTAAAAGAGATCACACTGTCTAATTTTAATATTTACTATATAACTATAGTGTGATAGTTAGGCCAATGTGTCAACGAGGCCAGGTAATGGTGTTCAGTTGTTTGGTCAAGAAAGCACTGGGCTAACTGTAACACAAGGACATTTCATGGACATTAATCAGTGACTTGATTGCATAGACGGCTAGTTACATCTACAATCAACTGAGGAGATTGCCACCAGCAATGAGTAATGTCTTCTCCAATCAATTGAAGGTCTTAAAAAGAGAAGTGATTTCAGCATTCAGGGAGAGAATTTCCATCTCTACTTCACATAGCCAACCTCTTCCCCAAGTTCCTCTGGGAAACTTAACCAGGACATTTATTGGAGTCCCGGGTTTGCAGCCTGCTTTATGGAATTTGGACTTGTGCATCCCTGGGTCACATGACAATTTTATAAGATCTCATACTATTTACAGGTATTTCCTGTAGGTTCTGTTTCCCTAGAGAATCCTAACAAATAATAGAGTAATCAAGACCATGTGATGCGGCAGAGGGATACACATAATTCAGTGGTACATAATAGCAAGTTCAGGAATAGATGAACACAAATACAGCCAAATGATTTTTAAAATGTTCATAGCACCTTTATTTGCAATTTCCCAAAACTGGAAATAACCCACATTTCCATAAACAGACTAAAGGATAAATAAATGGTGTTAAATCCATAGAACAGAATACTCTTCAGCTATGAAAGCAAAGAACTTCTTATATAAATGTCGTTGATGAATTTCAAAATAATTAAGCAGCATAAAGGAAACCAAAAAAAAAAAAAAAAGAAGAGCCGGCACTTTATGATTCCAATCATAAAATTCTAGAAAATGCAAAATAATCCATTATGAAGAATATTAAATCAATGGTTTCCTGGGGCGGAGAAGGGAAGGCAGAGTGAGGTTATAAAAGGCCAAGACACAAATATGTGGGTGACGGATATGGTCATTATCATAATTATGATGATGGTTTCATGATGGTTTTATTTGTTTCATGATGGTTTTATTTGTATGTCAAAACTTATTGGATTGTACACGTTAAACATATGCCGTTTATTTCAAGTCAATTATACCTTTAATAAAAGTTAAAAAAAAATAAAATCTACCACTTTTGGGGGGAAATCAGGTTTGACAACTCTATATTGCCTATATTGCAGGCTCTGGGAGTGTCAGCTTTGCATCAGTGGCAGTAAATATTGATGAGCAATGAAGGCTGTTTCTCCTGAGTCAACAGGAATGGCTGGCTGGGTCACATAAACCACATTCCTGGACAACAGGATCTCTCTTCTCTCTCTTCTTATTTTCCTGCCTCTTCAGCAAAAGCCTTGAGGTAAACAGCCCAGAGAGGCTATGGGAATCCACAAAACCTTTAGATTGTCTTCTCTAACAATGATCTTCATCACACAAGACACATGGGTCCAGAGGTCTTGAGAGTTTCTGTGCATCCTGATCCCATACAATAGTCACTGGGCCATTTGTGGATGCACTTTGAGAAGAGACATGTGGCATCAAGTTTGCTGCCGTTGACTCCACACTATTAATCCAGTATTTCTGTACAGCCCAATTCTTTCTCCAAGCCCCCCACACGGTGAGTAGACCCACCAAGATTAAAAGGTGCTTAGGGAACAACCAACACTGCACAAACAGAGCAATGGGCAGCAGACAGTTCTGGGTTGGTGACTTGGCAGCTGGCAAAATTCATCACAAGCATTGAGGGAGATGAAGAATTTCCCTGAAGAAGGTTGTCCTTCTCTGCAAGCCACCAGCAGAACTCACAGTGGGGCTCTGGGCTCAAACTGGGTCAGATCCATGCCTGAACTAAATAGAGAGAAGGAAATGAGGCACCCCTAAGGGTTCAGTGGAATAGGCCTGCTTCTGCTTCCCCAAGCACCCTGGGCAGAGCTGACAGGTGGTGGAGGTGAAGTGGCTTCTGCTGAAGCAACTGGCAAGGGTGCTGGGCAAGTCAGAAAGTGCAGTGCAGCTCCTCATAGTGTCCCACATACCACCTGGAATTTATGGAGCATCCACTGTGGATATTTGGATATATGAGGCTCACTTCAGGTAGGTCGTCCCTAACAAAGACTCTTCTCCAGTGTTGTGATACTGAAAGGGAATAGCAGTTCTGGCACTTCTAGGACTTTCTGCAGTATGAACTCCCTGGTGTTGAATGAGACCAGAGTTTTAAGTAAGATTTCCCACATTCACTGCACTCCTAAGGCCTTGCTCCACTGCAAACTCTCTAGTACTCAATGAGCCTGGAGTTGTGGGTAAAGAACTTTCCCCATTCGTTGCATTCCGGAGGCCTTTCTCCAGGATAGACTTTCTGGAGCTGAGTGAGGTTACACCTTCAGGTGTGGACTTTCCCACATTTGCTGCATTCATAAAACCCTTCTCTAATGAGGACTCTGATGCTGAGCAAGTGTGCATTGCTGCTGAAGGCGTTCTCGCATTCTCCCCAGCTGGAACAACTTTTCCATCATGAAAGGGTGTCCCACTCTCCCTGCCTTTGTTTGCCTTCTTGCCTTTTCCTCAATGTGAGGTGCTGAAGAAGTCCCCAGCTGGCCAGGAAATCCCCCCTGTAGGAAAGAGGGTTTCCCTGACTCATGGAATTTGCAGCTGGTCACAACTGAGGTTCTGTGCCCTTTCTCCTAAAGGGTTTCTCTCCAATGTGCTAGTCCTGGTGCTGGCAAGTGTTTGTGCTGAAATAGAATCGTTCAACACAATACATGTCCGATTTCTGCCTGGGATGTTTTCTGCCTGGGATGTTTTCCCGGGTGCTCAGCCACTTGCAAGCCACATTCAAGACCAGACCATACAGATCACAGCACATTTCCCGGGTGCTCAGCCACATTCAAGACCAGACCATACAGATCACAGGGGTGGGCCTTCTGGGGAAATGAAATTGCCATGGGAATCTTGACCTGCAACACTCCTTCTATAGAAACACTCTGTTCAGAAGGCGCCACCTCACCCTCTGCTCTACACCAACAGCCTGTCTAGGTCACAAATACAAAGCTCTCCAGTGTTACATTGTAGTCTGGGCGTCTCTGAGCCTTATCAAGGATCCCCCAATTCTCCCAAGGGAAGTACCCAGCCAAGTCCTCCAAGGTCACTCTGTGTAGGTTCCAAAAGCACTTCTGCAGCCATGGCCATTAGCACCACCATACCACTGGAGCCTGTAGGTCAGGAGTGGGGTCAGAAGCTGTGGGTGACTTGGGCGGCAATAACTGTGGCCCTCAGATCTGCCCCTGTTCAAGAACTTTCTTGGTTCCCTCACGTTGGTTTAGACCCTGCACTCTGGGGACTCCGATCTGACCAAATGATTTTTAACAAAGGCATTAAACAATTTGATGGAGAAAGAATCATCTTTTCAATAAATTGTGTTAGAAGAACTGGGCACCCACACACAAAACAAAAAAGAATGTTGACCTAAACCTTACAGCTTATATAAAAATGAACTCAACTGGGATAATAGATTTTAAGTGTAAAACATAAAATTCTAAACCTTTTAGAACAATGTTTTAGTCTGGTGGGCTGCCAAAAGCAACACACCAGAAATGAGTTGGCTTTTACAATGGAGATGTATTAGCTTACAGGTTTACAGTTCGGAGGCCATGAAAATGTTCAAATCAAGGCATGTTCAGGTGATGTGTTCTAAGAGCAGCTGCTGGTGATCCTGGACTCCTCTGTCACATTGCAAGGCACATGGAGATGTCTACTGATCTCCCCCTACTCTTCTGGGTTTTGTTGCTTTCAGCTTCTGGCTTCCATGGTTTTCTCTCTCTGTCTGAATTTCGTTCTCTTACAAAGAATTCCAGTAAGAGGCTTAAACCCACCCTGGGACAAGTCTTAACTGAACTAACCTAACCAGAAGGTTCCTACTCACAATAGGTTTACACACAGAGGAAAGGATTAGCTTTAAGAACATGAATTTTGGGGGTCCATATAGCTTCAAACCATCACAAACACATAGGAGAAAGCCTTTGTGAAGAGTGGTAGACCAGAACCTCTTAGATATGATACCAAAAGCATGATGAATACAAGAAAAAGTTCGATAAATTGGTTGTTTTAATTTCCTAGCTACTAAAGCAAATACCATACAATGGGCTGGCTTTAGCAACGGGAATTTGTTGCCTTAGAATTTTGAGGCTAAGAGAAATCCAAAACTGAAAGCATCAGCCAGGTGACGCTTCCTCCCTGGAGAATATGACCTTCTGGGTTTGGCTGCTGGTGATCCTTGGTCCTTGGCTTTTCTATCCCATGGCAATGCACATGGCGTGTCTTCTTCCTTCTCTGGGTTTTATTGACTTCCGGCCTCTGGCTGCTCCCTGTGGCTTCTCTTCCATGTCCAATTTCCTTTGCTAATATGAACTTCAGTCATATTGGATGAAGACCCACCTCATTTGGTCTGGGCACACCTCAAGTGATACTATCTCCAAAGGTCCTATTTTCAAGTGGGTTCACACCCACAGGACCAGGAGTTGGGACATGAGCCTGCCTTTGTGTGGGACATGATTCAACACCCAACATGGCCCTTCCTCAAAATTAAAAATTTTATACATGAATACACATACATATAATATGCACACAAAAAAAGATGTTCAGTATAACTAGACATTAGGGAAATTTCAATTAAAACCACAATGAGATATCACTGTACACCTATTAGAATGCCTAAAATAAAAATTATTATTATTATTACTTATAAAACCAAGTGCTGGTGAGGCCATGGAGCAGCTAGAACTCTCGTGGTAATAAATTACAGTGGTAATAAAAAAATGGTACAGCCACACTTGAAAGCAGTTTGGCAGTTTCATGTAAAGTTAAACATATACTTGCCATATAACCCAGGAATCCAGAGAAATGCAAACAGATTTGCCCGAAAATCTGACCATGAATATTTATTGATACTCTATTTATAATCTCCCCCAATTGGAAACAATCCAAATGGTCTTCAACGAGTGAATAGATAAATGAATTCAGTGTATCCATACAATGAAATATTACTTGGCAATAAAAAGGAATGAAATATTGATACATGCAAGACATGAAGCTAAGTGAAAGATGCAGTCTCAAAAGATTACACACTCTACTTCTCCTTTACATGTCATTTATATGGCATTTTTGAAAAGACAAAGCCATGATGGGGAACAGATCAGTGGCTGCTTTAGGGATAAGGTGAGGCTGATTTAAAGGGAAAACATAAGGGAGGTTCTTGGGGTAATGTTTCCATTCTGTATCCTGATAGTAGTGGTGGTTGCATTAATCTACATATGTTAAAATTATCAACTATACACCAAGAAAAGTAAATCTTATGTATGATCACTTAAAAAGTAAAATTAATAAAATTATAGTGGATGGCTAGTGGATTCTGATACAGGCCTCTAGTTTCTCTTCACAAAGCTGAGACTGATGATCAACAACCTGTGTGGCAATATAAAAATGTTGATTTAGCCTTGTACCACTTCTCTGAGCTCCATATATTTTGATCTGGCTTCACAATGACTGAACAAAAAGACTTTGTAAGTTTTGCTTGATACCTGGAAAAGGCCACTTGCAATCCTCCCCTCTCAAAGAAGTGTTCAGCACTGGCCTACAGCTGTGTTCTCCCACACACTTTGATAGTGGAGAGATTTCCCCACGCCCCTCCATTCTTCGAGGTCTAATTTTCATAAAGTGTAATACATAGATCTTAAACACCCAGTTTGATGAACCTAGCCAAGTATAAGTGGTGTGTGCATACATGTTTAACAACTGGTTCTCTGGAGGGATAAAAACACTGTGAATGGTAGCGTTTACCAAAGTCTCTGCTATAAATACTTCACAGTGGCAGATTTCAAGCCAATGATGTGACGTCCACTGGCTTGAAATTTCTGGAAAGTCTAGCAATCAGCTTTTTAAAGCAGGTGCCAGCAGGCCCCAGTACACCTCTGCCTGTATACACCTGGGCAGGCACCCCCCAAATCAAGATTTAGAACATTTCCATCACCCCTCCAAATTCTCCAGTGGTCCCCCACAGTCAAGTCCCACCAGCCCCATCCAGGGCAAACCACCGTTCTGATTTCTACCATCAGAAATTAGATTTTCCTATTCTAGAACTCCATAAAAATACAGGATCCACCCTTTTTTTGTCTGATTTTATTTTGCTCAACTTAATGTTTTGAGGTTCATCTCTGTTGTTGTGTTTATCCAGTAGTTTGTCTTTTTCATTGCTCTGTAGTATTTCATTGTATGGATATACTACAATTCATTCTATTGATGGGTTGTTTTTGAGTAACCTGGAAAATATTTGATAGACTATAAAAGGAGATTCTAATATTCTTGGCAAAGCCCTTTTGGTAGTAAAAGAAGATATGAGTCCTGTAACTTTTGTCTTTATTGGTGAAAATAAAAAAGTATCGTTGATAGTGTCTTTCATGTGGTAGACATTCAATAAATGCTAATGGAACCTGATTTTGGTATAATTCTGTTTCTAGGCCCTGTGTCTTGAAATACATGGTCTTTTGGGGGAAGGGTCAGAATTAACCGTTCTATAGAAAATTAAATCTAGACTATTTAAAAAATACCTCAGAGAGATTCCATCTTTTTACTTGTCATATCCATTTTAGAAACATCTCACAATTCTGAGAATTAGGAAAACATTTCCTAAGTTAAATTTTTTGTTATACTTTTATAGCCTATTTGTTATATACATTATCTGATTTACTTTATACACATTTCACTTTTACTTTTTTACACACATTGTCTTATTTAACTTTGCTACAATACTGTAAGGTAAATTACTCCTCTCCCCCGCCCCCAGGCCATTTTACAGATGAGGCAAACAGAAGCTGGGAGATGTTAAGTAACTTACCCAAGCTCACAGAGCTGATAAGAGTTTGATCTCAGGTTTCTGACTCTAAAGTTTATGTTCTCTTCACTGCACCCTTATCGCGTTCTCACCTCAGTACAGATGGACAGAGCATATTATTTTTTTTCCTGTTATTTATTTTTTAAAAGATATTTAGATTACATAAATGTTACTTTAAAAATATCGGGGGTTCCCATATGCCCTGCTCCCCACACCACCCAGATTAACCCCCATTAACAACATCCTTCATTAGTGTGATACATTCGTTGCAATTGATGAACACATTTTGGAGCATTGCCACTAAGCATGGATTATAGCTTACATTGTAGTTTACACTCTCTCTACACAATTCTGTGGGTTATGGCAAGATGTATAATGACCTGTATCTGTCGTTGCAATGTCATTCAGGACAACTCCCAAGTCCGGAAAATGCCCCCGTATTACACCTGTTTTCCCTCTCCCTGCCCTCAGAACCTCCAGGGGTCACAGCCTCCATATCGATGACATAAGTTCTTCAATTGTTAGAACCACAATAAGGCTGTGGTAGAATACCAGTAAGTCCACTCTAGCCCATATTTCATTCCCCAGTTCTGGGGATTGTGGGGTGGCGATGCCCACTCCGTCTCTGAAAGTGGGGGGGGGGGGGGGGGGCTGCGGTCCCATAGGGGATGGACGGGACTCTCTTGCTTGCAGTTGTAGGCTTGACAGAAGGAATTATTGAAATCATCGCTGCCCATTTTTCCTTTTACGCTGATTATTCTAGGAAGTGAAACATCTTCTACTTCCGCTTTCCTTTTTTCCCTTTCTCAAGCGCACTTCCAGGAGGCGGTGCACTAAGTAAGCCAGTTAGACCCGGCCGAGGAGCCTGACTTCTCGAACCCGCCGGCTGCGAGTGTCCAGTAGGTGGCGCTGTGTCCACGGTGTTGTGAAGACGCGGGCAGCCGTCGGGCCGCCAGGGGCGCCACGTTCCCGCCCCCGGGGGAGGGTTACCTCCAGGGGCGCCGCCTCGGGGCCCCCAGCGCCGGCGCGGGGGACAGTGCGTTCATTCCTGCGTATTCTTTTCATCTCTTAGGGACACTGCAGTTCCATTCCTTCGTTTGCATCCAGTCAGGGCTCCTAGGTTTAGAGACGGGTGGGGTAGGCTGACTTCTGCAGGTGCACGCTCTGCTCTCCTGGAAGACACAGTGTGCAGGGCTCTGCCCACCAGCCCCCGAGCCAAAGCCCATCTCCTCCTGTCCTCTTGTCCTTTGGGATATATCTTTGATCCTCTATATCCGGGGTCCAAGATAGTTTCACAAGAGTGTTCTTTCCTCATTTCTACTCTTAGCACTCTGAGAGGTGAGATTTCAGGTTTGGGGGAAGGGCGGGAAGAAATGTGAAAGGGTCTGCTGAGCAGGGCAGGTGCACCGATGGGTGGACCTGCCCAGCTCCAGTGCACGTGCACTTAACCCAAGACACAAACCTGGATGCTGCTAACAGGCCATCCGTTTGGGCAAATGCAAGTTTCTTTTGCAAATCCTTCTTTCCAAGGGCAGAAGGAGCACACCCTGTTTCCCCATTCTTCCCTAGTTAGCACCACTGAAATCTCACCGGGAAGACGGGTGGGAGGCTGTTTGACCTCAGCCAGAGGTGAATGCTGGACGCTGAGGCGTAAAACATTGAACTGGGGACATCCTTCTCCCACTGGCTCTGGGCAGGAAAAGAATTTGCTGAACAGAGGCTTAGTGGCACGTTACCTCCACAGGTTATTCCAGCTCGGAAGGTAGAGAGGTTTTCGGGTCTTTTAAAAGATTTGTTCTATTTCTTTCTCCACACCCCCGTCGTTGTTTGGGCTTGCTCTCTGCTCCCTGCAGCCGCTTGCTGCGTGCTCCTCTTCTTTTTAGGAGGCACCCGGAACCCAACCAGGGCCTCCCGTGTGGGAGGGACACACCCATTGGCTTGAGCCACCTCCGCTTCCCCAGAAGGTCTTTTGTTTAATGCCACAGGGTTTTGACTTTTGAAAGGCTCCTCTTTCTCAAGCATGGACAGGAGAGGAAGAGGAAAAATCCAGGTGAGAAAATGAAGGGGTGTGGACCTGGTGGGCTGGGACCAATCCGAAGCATTAGAGAAGCAGCACATGAAACTTGGGGTGAAGAGGAGACTGATAGAGCATCTCACCAGAGCTTTTGCCCCTAGAGGACTCTCTCTTTAGATGCATGTCTAAGGCTCTCTGTGCCTGGGGAACCCCAGTGCTGGCCTGGGAGACAGGGAGTGGGGGGCCGCGTGTCAAGCAGACCTGTGTTTGAATCCCTGACGGTCACCTGTCAGCAGCTTGACTAGCAACTGTTCTGAGTAAAGTCCATGCTCAGGACAAATGCGTTTGTTGTATTAAATGAGATAAATATCTCATTATTGTCTAGTGCCTGGCAGCTGGTACACGAGCAATAGGAGTGGTTATTCTAGGTCATGACCCTCAGTTCATACTTTATAGAACTGATTCAGAGCAAGAAAAAAAAAATCATGGTACGATCAAAAATTTATGGTGTATCAAAAACACACCACATGAAAAATTGCCCCACTTTTGTCCAGTTAATATTTATGGTATGGAAATTGTTGTGCGAAGCACTGTTGGGAGAAATGCCGAAAGGAGATCCTTGCACTTTAGGCGTGACCAGGCGAGGGCTGCACAGGCCTTCGAGGTGGGTGTGGGCCGCTCTGGGCTCTTCTCTGCGAGGCTGGGGCCCCTGGGTCCTTGGCACCTTACTTGGTTTACCCCTGCCAGGCTCTTGGGGTTGGCTTTCCACCATGGCCAGGTGCTCCCGCTGTGTGTCCGTAACGCTTGTTTCCTCCCTTGAAGAATTCCAGATAATTTAGACCACTGGAAGAATTTTGAAGGAAGTCCGTGGCTACCTCAGATTTTACAAGCGCTGAATTAACAGAAATAATTCTTTAAATCCATGATACTGACTCCTGTCCTATTCATTTTCACTGTGTTTTCCCCTTCTTCAGCCTTGCAGGTCCCTGAACCAATGCTTGGTGAATAGCTACACACTCTTTAAGATTCCTCCACAATGCCTCTCCTTGAGCCCCGTGGGAGAGCTGACTGTTCCCTCTTCACGAGTCCCTCTAGAGATGCTTCTCCCAGCATCTGAAATGCCATATCCACCTTTGTATCTCCAGCACCTGAAGATCAGAGCCCTGCCCTGGTCGGCACTCAGTAGGTGTTGGTTGAGTGAATGAAGGAAGGAATAAAAACAAATTTCATCTGTATTTGGAAATAATTTGCTCTTTCCTTGAAAACCAAACCAGTTTCTTATTAGGTAATAACTCCTCAGTTCCCTCTCCCCCTGGCTCCTGGTACCCTCTACTTTTGGTCTCTACAAATTTGCATTTTCAGATTATCTCATATAAGAGGAATGATCCAATATTTGTCCTTTTGTGTCTGGCTTATTTCACTCAGCATAATGTTTTAAAGGGTCATTCATGTTGTACCATGCATTAGAACTTCATTCCTTTGTACAGCAGAATAATATTCTATTGTATGGATATACCACATTTTATTTATCTGTTCTCTTGATGGACACTTGATTTGCTTCCCTCTTGGGGCTATTGTGAATAAGGCCGCTGTGAACCTAAGTGTACAAATATCTATTCAAATCCCTATTTTTGATTCTTGTGGGTATATCCCTGCTGTCTTTTTTTACTTTAGAGGAATGCAAAAAGATCAGGGCTTGCCCAGAGTACATGGCACAACTCTGTGGGTTAGCCTCTCCCTGGGTCTGCCATGCCAGCAGATGACCGATCTTGGGGCCAGTCAGTTCCACTCTCCTGCAAGTTCCTCCTCTTCCCTCTTGATGTCTGCCGAACATCAGGCTCTGTATGTTACCTCAGCCTACAGGGAAAATGCCTGCTACTATGCATCCAGACCGGAGAAAGAGGATTGTCACCTCAGAGGACATCCAGTTAGTGTTCACCTTGGAGCCATGGACACATGGTCCTGGGATTTTCATCTCTTCCTGGCTCTATCTTTAGCTTTGGGGTAGGCTCAAGTAAAGCCGAGCCATTTTTGGTGACACTAGGTGGGTGAAGAGCCAACTTATGGGAAGCCTTCTGGCTGAGTGTGTTCCATGGCAGAGTCCCGTGGCAATGATCCCAAAGTTAAAAGGGCGCACAAGAATCATCTGATGACAATGTGATAGCCAGGTCCTGAGCCTCAACAGACTCCAGCACCTACAATCTGACTTATTGGGCTCACCACACTCAGCTAAGATGCAGTTGAAGAAGGACAGCCACCACACCATGGAGCCTAGAGTGATTATAACTGAAAGTGGGAGGATTGCATCCAGCATCCATGTGGAATCTGAGCCTCCTCTTGACATAGAGGTGCAATGGACACAACCAATCCAATGTCCACATAGAAAAGGTGGCATTGGATTGAGAAAAGTGGACATGATGGCTGATGGGTATGGGGAAAGGCAGGAAGAGATGAGAGGTGGAGGCGTCTTTGGGACATGGAGCTGCCCTGGATGGTGCTTCAGGGGCAATCACCGGACATTGTAAATCCTCACAGGGCCCACTGGATGGAATGGGGGAGAGTATGGGCCATGATGTGGACCATTGACCATGAGGTGCAGAGATGCCCAAAGATGTACTTGCCAAATGCAATGGATGTGTCATGATGATGGAAGGAGTGTTGCTGGGGGGGGAGAGGTGGGGTGGGGGTGGTGGGGTTGAATGGGACCTCATATATATATATTTTTAATGTAATATTATTACAAAGTCAATAAAAAAAACTTTCTCCTGAGAAAGGAAAAAAAATCATAATTTCTCTCATTTTTTAAAAGCATCACTACATAAAATTATGGGTTTACAAAGTAATAAAATTTGACATCCAAATAAAATAGTTTTTCTCCCAAAAAAAAAAAAAAAAGAATCATCTGATGAGCTTGTTAAAGTTGAATATTATGGATCTTGTACCGGTGATTCTGATTCAGTAGTCTGGGATGGTGCCCAGGAATCTGCATCTTTAACGGGCAAAACTAGGGGATTCTGCTGATCACGGTTCTTGGACTGCTCTTGGAGAAAAATGACTGGAGGGCACAGCAAATGGGGACTTTGCCAAAGGACGCGAAGGAAGTAAAGTAGCCAAAGGTGGACCCTGAAGCAAAGGGAGTAATTCAGTAATTCGTGGAGCTGAGTGAAGAGGATATGAATTAAGGAAAACTGTCAGACCTCAGGCTCCAGAATGCTCAGGACAAATGCCCCCAGCTTTATTCTAAGGATACCTGGGGTTCTCTGGACCTGGCAAGGAGAGAACTCTGAGGTTTGGTGAAGAGGAGGGGATGACCTGGGCTCATCTGCTTCACCTGGACCAGTTTCATTTTGATCTATTTTAATGTCTTTGGAGTCCATATAAGATTTCACTGGAAAAGTGTTCAGTGCTAGAAGAAGTTAAAACACCACCTGGCTAGAGACAAAGCCTCAGTCCTGGGAAAGACCTGAATCTCCATGGGAAACTCTAGAGCAGTGTTCCATCAGGTCTAGGGTGTTTATCTGTCAAAGTAGGACAGCTTTTGACAGGAGGCCTGTGTATTCCCTCGTGTTCCTTGATTTTCTTCCCTTAAGTCAGCTGTCCCCTATTTTTTCATGAGTTTTGGTCCCATGTGAGAATTGTATGAAAGTTTTGGACCTACCTTGAGAAAAATGAACATATGCGCATTCCCATTAAACCTGGGCATTCAATTCCGTGGCATTCATGAACTTCTTGGCACCCATCCTTGCCCTTGATGATCACTCCCTCCTCTACAACTTTCATTTTTCGTCCAGTAGTACCAGTATTATTTTTTACTTCAAGACTTCTCACCTAGACTGTAAGCCTCTTGAGGGGAGAAACTACGTATCCTCTACAGCAGTGATCTCTAAGATGGGAAGGGTGAAATGACCCATTGCAGTGCAAGAAAATATGTCTATTTATTTTTAATTTTGTCCCTTTTCAATTTCTATTTTCTGTATGTTTTACAATGTTCATTATGTTATTGAATAGTTTTTATTATTTAAATAATTATACTTACATTAGGGATCCATGTTAAAAACTTACTGGGAAGGACACTTGATTTAGAAAGTTCAGAGTACTTAGCCTTACAGGCATGTGTGTTTCTTTGATACTCACTATGAGGAATTTGCTAGGCATTGGGGATTTTTAAAAAATGGACATAGTTTACACTTTTGGGAAGCATGTAGCTTATTTACTCTTGCACATAGTAGTCATTCATTTTTGAATGGAGTTGCTGAGATTTGAATCTTGTTTATTGACTCCAAGTTAGTAACTCTGTGATGATTTAATTATTTCAAAAAGGGTTCTTATTGCATATTTAGAAATGATCTCATCATACCCTTAGCTTATATTGATGTGCTATGTGGCCACCACCTCTGGGAAAAGTGCCCCACAGGATATGCCTAACCTGGTAGGAAATCTGAAGAGAGTCTCAGATTTTATAATCTTGTTAGGTAAAAAGATACATCAAGAGTAATTCTAGAATTTTGATGTGCAAAGGCCTTAGTACAAAGTGAGGGGACATAGATTGAGTGCATATTGATACAGCATCCCATTGCTATTACTTAGAGTTTGTTTATTTGAACTTTAGGAAAATGATAGCGATTATGGGACGGTGCTGAAAGCAATGCTATTCTAAGCCCCTTCTTACTGTTGCCTCTGGATCTCACCAGAAACTGAAATAAAATTTTGAGGAAAAGGTAACAAACTGGAGAGAATAGGGCAGAGGACATGAGATGAGAACGTAGCTGATGAGAGAACATGCCAGCTCTGCTTGGACTTCCCAGCAGCATGGGGGATCAGACCAAAAAAGAGAATATTTCTCATAGCAACTGCCAGGTTGGGACCATCGCTCAACAGCTGTCAACCATTTATTAGTGGGACTCCACCGAAGTCAAGGGCAGGGGGAGGGAAAGCAGACAAATGGAGGGGAAAAGATGGTGTTAATGACCAGTCCATTTCCATGATGCAAAGTGGCCTGGTCTGTCATCTCCCCTTGCCCAGGGCTGCTGTTTTGTTGGGTCTGATGTTTTCGGAGCACCCTTCCAGCCCGGCATCTGATGGCCCTCCACCCCCCTCATTGCCATGGAGACAGCAGCTGCAGGGCCCTCTCCTTAGAGAATGCCCTGTCCCAGACTCCAGGAACCATTCTGGAAGCATTTGTCCCGACAGTGCCTGCTAATCTCCCTTTCATTTGTAATTATTTTATCGCCTTGATTCTCTGCTTTGGCCTCATTCCCACAGCTAATTCGGCTCCCCGGCTCCGGGCCCGTGGGGAGGTGTCAGCCGCCTCGCACCGTCTGGGTGGAGATGAAAGGGAGTGGAAGGGGCGTCCTACCAGCAGCGGGGCGATCTTCAAACGGGCCCTGTCTCCTGGAGGCAGGCCCGCGAGGGCCCGCGCCGACTGAAGGAGCCCGAGTTATGAAGCCCGAAGCCTTTGAGGCAAGCCGCCCCGTTTAGGCCAAGAATAATTGAACAAATAGTTTATCTGGCTATCCAACAGCTGTAGAGCCTCGGCAATTTTGAGAGGATTAGGGGCGAGCAGTGAAAGGATACTCCCACAGGGCCCTTCAAATCCGCATCCTGAATTCTACCAGCGGAGAACACATGTTGAAACCCTGGAATTGCTTTTTAAGTCCATTTCTGTCCCTTCCCATGTGACGCTGTTCAGTGCCTCCAAGAATTTTAAGTGGCGGAGGCAACCAACCATCTCTGGAGTCCCTGCTCTTCGGTTCCTTTTCAGGGGCCTCCTTCAATCCCCCCAAACCTCGTTTCATCCCAGACAGCTTGGATTCATGGGGAAATCCTGACCGCCCTGGGAGGTGCCTTGGGGTGGCTGTCCTTCCTGAAGTCTGCATTGCTGACAGCTGTTGTAATGTCTAAGCAAGGGACGGGGCTAAGTTCAGGTTAGGAGGAAAGGAGAGTCGAGAGGGTGGCTGGCGGAGAGAATGGGCACAAGGCCTTCCCTTCCCCATGTGAGAAAAAGCTGAAAAAGCCAACCAAGAACGTATCAAAGATTTACATACTTTTAAAAAATCCATAGATGTGCTAGATGAAAGCATGTTAACACTTCTATAAACGTGGGGTGGGTAAGGGTTTCCTAACTATGATTTCAAGATTCAGCAGTCACAAAAGCCAGAGATGATTTGTAAATTAAACAATATTAAAATTCAACATGGCAAAAAAAAGGACCATATGTAATCCACAACAAAGCTTCTAGAGCTAATAAACGAATTTTGCTAAGTGTTGCGGTACATGACCAACACCCAAAAATCAATAGTGTTTCTATATACTAGTAACGAACAATCTGAGGAAGAGTCAAGGAAAAAAATTCATTTGCAATAGCAAATGAAAGCATCAAGTATCTAGGAATAAATGTAACCAAGGATGTAAAGGACTTGTACACAGAGAACTACAAAATATTGCTAAGAGAAATCAAAGACCTAAATAAATGGAAGGACATTCCATGTGCATGGATTAGAAGACCAAATATTGTTAACCTAGTGATTCTATTCAAAGAAATTTATAGATTCAATGTAATCCCAATAAGAATTCCAGCTGCCTTCTTTGCAGAAATGTAAAAACCAAACATCAAATTTATATGGAAGGATAAGAGGCCTCAAAGAGCCAAAGCCATCTTGAAAAAGAAGAATGAAGTTGGAGGATTCACATTTCCCAATCTTAAAACTTACTGCAAAGCCACAGTAATCAAAATAGCATGATACTGACACAAAGACAGACATATAGAGCAATGGAATGGAATTGAGAGCTCAGAAATCAACCCTCATATTTATGGCTAATTGAGTTATTTAAAAATTTTTTTTTAAATTAGAGAAGTTGTGAGCTTACAAAACAATCATGCATAATGTGTAGAATTCCCATACATCACCCCTCAACCAAAACCTTATATTGTAGAACATTTCTTACAGGTTATGAAAGAACATAATCAGACTGTTACCACTAACTATGGCTTATAGTGCACAATTGGTATACTTTTTTCATACATCTCCTATTATTAACACTATGTATTAGTATTGCACATTTGTTATAGTTCATGTGAGAACACTATCGTATTTGTACTGTTAACCACAGTCCATCTGCCACCAAATGGTTCACTGTGTTTTACAGTCCCATGGCTTGTTCATTCCATCCAAGTAACCAATAGTCTCGGTTTTAACTCCATGTATTCTTCATATTTAGCTCATATTACTTAGACTATACAATATTTGTCCTTTTGTGTCAGGCTTATTTCACTTAGCACAATGTCTTCAAGATTCATCCATGTTATCATATGCATCCCAATTTCATTTTTTCCTTCAGCAGCATAGTAGTCCATCATACATATATACCACATTTTGTTTATCCATTCATTGGTTGATGGACACTTGGGTTATTTCTATCTTTTGGCAATTGTGAATAACGCTGCTATGAACATGCATGGGCAAATGTCTCTTTGCATCACTGTTTTCAGTTTTTCTAGTTATATTCCTAGTAGAGGGATTAACAGATCATATAGCAGTTGCTGAGGATAAATGCAGAAGCTGCACCCATTCTACATTCCCACCAACAGTGAAGGAGTGTTCCTATTTCTCCACGTCCTCCCCAGCACTTCTTGTTTACTGTTTTATTAATAATGGCCATTCTATGAGGTGGGAGATGACGTCTCATTGAAGTTTTGACTTGCATTTCCCTAATAGCTAGTGATATTGAACATTTTTTAAAAATTGGTACATATTAATAAAGCATAAATCCATCCAAAATATACAATGAATGGCATTTGGTACAATCACATAGCTGTGCCTTCATCACTTCAACCATTTCCAGAGCATCTTCATTATTCCAGTAATAATAATAATAACACAAAAGCCAACCAAACAAAACTCATCACCTCTCAATCTCTCTATGTACAACCCCCCCCCCCGCCTCCCCAGACTATACACAGCTGCTATTGTTTCACTTTCTCTAGTTTATTTGTATTTATATCTTATAAAAACAGTCTTATATATGCAATATCACCCATACCCATACTCCACATGAAATTTCACTGTGTTATGCAGTCCCATGTTACATTTCCTAGCTTTCTTTCTGGCAACATGCATGTCTCAGACTTTCCCTTTCAATCACTGTCATACCCACATAATAGCTTTGCCAACACAACATTTTTTTCATGTGTTTTTCTTCTTGGGAGAAATGTCTATTTAAGTTTTTTGACCATTTTTTCATTGGATCACTTGCTCTTTTATTGTTGAGTTGTATGATCTCTTTATATAGTATGGAAATCAAACCCTTATCTGGTATGTGGTTTCCAAAAATTTCTTCCTTTGGGTGAGTTGTCTTTTTACCTTCTTGACAAAGTCCTTTGAAGCACAAAAGTGTTTAAGTTTAAGGATTTCCCATTTAACCATTTTTTTCTTTCATTGCTTGTGTTTCCGGTGTAATGATTAAGAAACCCCCACCTACAACCAAGTCTTGAAGATGTTTCCCTACAATTTCTTCTAGGAGGTTTATGGTTCTTCTTTTACATTTAGGTGTTTGGTCCATTTTGAGTTAATTTTAAAATAAGGTGTGGGGTAGGAGTCCTCTTTATTTCTTTTGGCTATGGATATCCAGTTCTCCCAACACCATTTGTTGAAGAGACCATTCTGACCAAGCTGAGTGCGTTTGACTGCCTTGTCAAAAATCACTTGACCATAGATGTGAGGGTCTGTTTCTGAACCATCAATTCATTTCCATTGGTCTACATGTCTCTTTTATGCCAGTACCATGATTTTTTACTACTGTAGCTAGATAATATGATTTAAATTCTGAAAGTGAGTGTCTTCCAACTTCTTTATTCATTTTAAAGAAGTTTCTGGTTATTTAGGGGCCCCTTACAATTCCAAATAAATTAGATAATTGTATTTTCCATTTTTAAAATTTTTTAAATTTTTATTTTTAAAGGAGATTTAGATTACATGAATGTTACAATAAAAATATAGGGGATTCCCATATGCTTCACCCCTCCCTCTCCCACATTTTCCCATTAACAACATCTTTCATTAGTTGGTACATTTGTTAAAATTGATGAACACATATTGAATCATTGTTACTATTCCTGGACTATAGTTTATGTCATAGTTTACACTCTGCCCCACACAATTTTGTAGGTTATGACAAAATATATAATGGCCCATGTCCCTAGAATAGCATCATGACAATATTTAGTCTTCCCATCCATGAACATGGAATGTTTTTCTGTTTATTTAGGTCTTCTTTGATTTCTTTTAGCAATGCATTATAGTTTTCTGAATACAAGTGCTTTATGTCCTTGGTTAAGTTTATTCCTAAATGTTTGATTCTTTTAGTCACTATTGCAAATGGAATTTTTTCCCTGACTTCCTCCTTAGATAGCTCATTACTAGTGTATAGAAACACTACTGATTTTTGTGTATTGATCTTGTGTCCTGCCACTATGCTAAATTTGTTTATTAGCTCTAGTAGCTTTTTTTGGTAGATTTTCAGGGTTTTCTAGGTATGGGATTTTATCATCTGTGAATAGTAAAGGTTTTACTTCTTTCTTTCCAATTTGGATGCCTTTTATTTCTTTTTCTTGCCTGATTGCTTTGGCTAAAACCTCTAGCACTACATTGAATAACAATGGTGACAGTGGGGATCCCTTTCTTGTTCCTGATTTCAAAGGGAAAGCTTTCTATCTTTCACCATTTAGTACAAAGTTAGGCGTGGATTTTTTTTATATATGACCTTTATCATGTTGTGGAAGTTTCCTTTGGTTCTTATATTTTGGAGTGCTCTTTTTTTTTAATCAAGAAAGGATGCTGTATTTTGTCAGATGCCTTTTCTGCATCAATTGAGGTGATAATGTGGTTTTTCTTCTTTATTAATGTGTATTATGCTTATCGATTTTCTTGTGTTGAACCACTCACACATGCTAGGGTAAAATCCACTTGATCAAATGAATACCTCTAGAGTAAAATGCTGAGAAAACTGTATCAAAATATAATTAGGAGAGTTACCTGTTTAGGATGCTCAGAGGGGATGGTCTGACGCAGGACGGACTCCTGGGGAATGTCTGAATGCTCATTTTGCCAGGGTGGGTTGTACCATTGGGTAGAGACCCAAGTGGTGAGAGTGGGGGTGGACCCACATCCTGGGGAGGACTAATGCCATCAAATAGAGGGAACTGTATCTCTCAAGAGAAAGGGTGGCTCCCAGGGCATTAGGGCAGTTGAGCAAGTCAGGCCCTAAACACTGTTGCAAGTATCTCTGGACGTGGCTCCTCGGGAAATGGAGATTGGCTGTTGCTGTGGGGCCCAAGGAGAGGGAAAAATGGATGTTGAATGGATGGAACCAAGGGAAATGTGGGGGCAAGAGAGGAGTTTCGCGAGAGTACACAAGGATGAATATAAAACATGTAATATTACACCAAAAACATATAGGGGATGACAGACTAATAATGTAAACCATAATGTAAAACATAGGATAACTAAAAAATTTAGAAAACTGTATATCCTAAAGTATGGACCACAATGTAAGCACAGATGTCACCTTGTTTGAAAGCTATTGTCTCAGAGTCTGTACATCAGTTTCAGTAAATACGATATGAATAAATTAAAAGATTATCACTGTGGAAGGGAAAAGGTTTTATGGTGGATGTGTGGGAGTACTGTATATTGTATATATGAATTACTGTGATCTAGGGCTCCTGTGAAGAGAAGCTCAATAATTAGGAAAAAATAAAAGAAAAAGATAGGATGTAGAATTTTTCCAAATCAATATGTATTCTATATCTAACCTTTAAATTCATCGCTATATTCCATTTTACTAGTAAGGGAACCTGACATTATATTGGGCTTCACTTTTCAGGAAGTTTTGGATCACAGAGTGGTTCAACAATGGCAGCAGAGGAATACTGGTATGGGATGTTATGAACAGGCGATATATGGTTGACAGGGAGTTATACAGGGCATATGTCCAGGGAGCATGGAAATGTTTGGATATACTCATAGTGGAAACAATTAGAAACAACAGCTGGGGGGGTACTGGGTTACTGGCCGGGGGGGGGGGCTCTGTCTTGGTCCCTAGGGGAGCAGCGGCAGTCCCCCAGATGCAACGGTAAGGATCAGGAAGGAATGAGGGTCCAACAGTGAGCTCCTGATACTAATGACTATGCTTGTGAGCCTATACACCTGAAATAAGAACAAGGCCTAGAGCAGCACTGTGCCTAGGAGTTCCCTCCTGACAGCCTCCGTGTTACTCAAATGTGGCCAGTCTCGAAGCCAAACTCAGCATGTAGATGCAATGCCTTCCCCCCAGCATGGGACATGACACCTGGGGATGAGCCTCCCTGGCACCGAGGGATCACTACCAAGTACCAGCTGATGATGCAACTAGAAAATGACCTTGAATTAAAGGTTCAACGCAGACCAGCAGAATATCCCTGTCTACATATAATAACAGGAGTTAAAAATGCTGTTTGACCTAAATTAAGGGGGAAATGGAAAAGACAAATGAGTTCATATGGCTATGAGTCTCTAAAAAAGAGTCTGGAGGTTGTCAGAAGGATTGCCTTTATGCACACCTGAGCAAAATCTCAGAGACAGATAAGGTAGATACAACCCCAGGTATTGGTCCTTTTGAGGGCTAAAGAGACCTACAGGTTCTATGGTCATGGCAGATGGAGTTCACTGCCATGTCAGTTGGCCCTTCTTTGGAGCTGGTGTTTCTGTGTGATGGAGCTGGACTCAGATGGGATCTCTTTTCACAAGCCTTTCATGCTACTTTACTGCAATTGTAGTTTGGTGCTGGGGCTTAAGATATATCTAGGGGATTTGAATCTCTGGACTGACAATATGATAGCCAGGCCCTGACCTCAACAGACTACAGCTCCTACACTCTGGTTTATTGGACTTACTCCACTCAGCTAACATGGAGTTGAAGAATGTCAACCACCACACCATGGAGCCTAGAGTGCCTACAACTGAAAGCAGGAGGATTGCATCCAATATCCATGTGGAATCTAAACCCCCTCTTGACATAGATGTGGAATGGACATAACCAAGCCAAGGTCCACAGGAAGGAGGAATACAGTAAGGATCAGAGTGGACTTAATGATATTCTATTCATGAACTATTGTGGTTAATAATTGAGAAACTGTGGCATTGATGTGGAAAAAGTGGCCATGGTGGCTGCTGGGTGCAGGGAAGGGGAGGAAGAGATGTGGAGGCATTCTCGGGACTTGGAGTTGTCCTGGGTGATGCCCCAGGGACAACTGCCAGATGTTGTATGTCCTCCCATGGCCCACTGGATGGAACATGGGAAAGTGTGGGCTATGGTGTGGAACACGGGACATGGGGTGCAGCGATGCCCAGAGATGTACTCACCAGATGCAATGGATGTGACATGATGATGGGGGAGAGTGTTGTTGGGGGGGGGGGGAGTTGTGGGGTGGGGGTGGTGGGGGCAAATGGGGACCCCATTTTTTTTAATGTAATATCTTTTAAAGAAATGAATAAATTGAGTAAAATTTGAAAAAAAAAGATGAATACTTCTTGTACTGGGTTGTTGGATTTGATGAGCTAATATTTTATTGAGGATTTTTGCATCTATATTCATTAGGGAAATGGGACTATAATTTTATTTTTTCAAATATCTTTATCAGGCTTTGATATTAGAGTGATATTGGCTTCATAGAATGAGTTTGTTAGTGTTCCTTCATGTTCAATTTTTAGAAGAGTTTGAGTAAGATTGGTATTAAATCTTTGAATGCTTGGTAGAATTCACCTGTGAAACTTCCTGGATTTTCATTTTGGGGAGTTTCTTGATGATTGTTTTAATTTCTTTGCTTGTGATTCATTTGTTGAGGTCTTCTATTTCTTCTAGGGTCAGTGTGGGTTGTTTGTATGTTCCTAGGAATTTTTCCATTTCATCTACATTGTTTAGTTTGTTGGTGTACAGTGTTCATAGCATTCTCTTATGATCTCTTTTATTTCTTGGAGTCAGTGATGTCCCATTTTTATTTCTGATTTTATTTGTTTGAATCTTCTCTCCTTTTTTCTTTGTCAGTCTAGCTAAGGGTTTTTCAATTTTGTTGATCTCCTCAAAGAACCAAACTTTGGTTTTGTTAATTCTCTGCATTGTTTTTTGTTGTTATTGTTGTCGTTCTCAATTTCATTTATTTCTGCTCTGATCTTTCTTATTTCATTCCTTCTGCTTGCTTTGGGCATAGTTTACTGTTCTTTTTCTAGTTACTCCAACTGTGTAGTTAAGTCATTGATTTTAGCTCTTTCTTCTTTCTTAATGTAAGCATTGAGGGCTATAAATTTCTCTCTCAGCACTGCTTTCGCTGCATTCCATAGGTTCTGATATGTTGTATTCTTGTTTTCATTCATCTTGAGATACTTTTTGATTTCTCTTGCAAATTCTTCTTTGACCCACTAGTTATTTTATTTTTTCTTATTTAAATTTTTAAAAAAATTTTCCCTTCCCCCTTGTGACTTACTTGCTGCCTGCTCTCTGTGTTCATTCACTGTGGGCTCTTCTGTGTTCTCACTTGTCTCCCTTCTTTTTGTTGCATCACCTTGCTGAGTTGGCTCTCCACAGTGTCTGCAGGCTGGGCAGTTCTGCAGCATGTGGGCAAGCCTGCCTTCACAAGGAGGCCCTGATATGTGAACTGAAGACTTCCCATGTGGTAGACAGGAGCTAATCTGATTGAGCCACAGCTGCTTCCCAGACCCACTAATTATTTAATGCATGTTTAAGCTCTGTATTAGTCAGCCAAATGGGTGCAGATGCAAAATATCAGAAATCTGTTGGCTTTTATAAAGGGTATTTATATGGGGTACAAGTCTACAGTTACAGGCCATCAAACATAAGTTACTACCCTCACTAAAGCCTGTTATCATGTGTTGGAGCAAGATGGCTGTCAACATCTGCAAGGGTTTGGGCTTCCTCTTCCTCTTAAGGCACCATGGTACCAGCTTCTTCCAATATCAGTTGTAGGCTGGAATGTCTCATCTCTCTCCTGGGGCTTGTTTCTCTCTGGGCTCAATTGCTCTGCTCTCTCCATAAGGTCAGCTGTAAACTATCAGGTGAACAGCTTCATCTCTCTTCCCAGGGCCTCTGCTGTGTCTAATAGAACCTCCTCTCTTTTCTCATGTATCTGCTTCTCTGTGTATTTACTTTCCAGAACTCCAGCACTAAAACTCCACAACTGTCTCCTCTGCTATTTCATTTTCTCCTATGTCCTACTCACGTGGCCCAATCAAAGCCTTAACCATAATTTAATCAAGTAAGAGTGAAACCTCTGAATCCAATACAATCTACTATACCCAGAAGAACAGACCAACTTACAAACATAATACAATATCTATTTTTGGAATTCATAAATAATACCAAACTGCTACAACCTTCATATATTTGTGAATTTCCTGTTTTTGCCTGTCATTGAGTTCCAACTTTATTCCATTATCATCAGAGGAAGTTTTTTGTAAAATTTGGATCTTTTAAAAATTATTGAGATCTGCTTTGTGATCTAACATATCATCTATCCTGGAGAAAGATCCATGAGCACTTGAGAAGAATGTATATTCTGCTGTTTTGGAGGGCAATCCTCTATATAGATCTATTAGGTTTAGTTAGTTTATCATATTACTCAGCCTCTCTATTTCTTTATTGATCCCCTGCCAAGATGATCTATCCAATGAAAAGATTGGTGTATTGAAGTCTTCAACTATTATTGTAGAGAAATCTATTTCTCTCTTCAGTTTTACCAGTGTTTGCCTCATATAATTTGGGGTATCATGATTCGGTGGATATACATTTATGATTGTTATTCCCTTCTAGTGTATTTATTGCCCCCTTTTTTTAGAATATAATGACCTTCTTTGCCTCTAATAACAGCTTTGCTTTAAAGTTTATTTCATCCAGTATAAGTATAGCTGCTCTAGCTGTTTTGTTTTGTTTTGTTTTTGTTATAGTGTTCATGGAATATCTTTTTCCAGCCTTTCACTTTAAATCTATTTGTTTCCTTGGGTCTAAGGTGAGTCTCTTCTATACTACATATAGATGGCTTATATTTTCTTATCCATTTTGCCATTCTATGTCTTTTTTTTTCCCACTGGGCTGCACTCCTTATGGGGTGCACTCCTTGCACGTGGGGCTCCCCTACACAGGGGATACCCCTGCATGGCATAGCACTCCTTGTGTGCATCAGCACTGCACATGGGCCAGCTCCACATGGGTCAAGGAGGCCCAGGGTTTGAACCATGGACCTCCCATGTGGTAGGTGAAGGCCCTATCCATTGGGCTAAGTTTGCTTGCCTATGTCTTTTGATTGAGGAGTTTAATACATTAACATTCAATGTTGTTACTGTAAAGGCAGTCCTTACTTCACCCATTTTGATTTTTGGGTTTTATCTATCATATCTTGTTTTCACTACTCTTTTTACACTTTTAGTTACTTTTACTGATATAATCTTCATTTCTAGACTCTCTTCTCAACCTCTTCTGTCTTTTCTTTTCAGGCTGTAGCACTCATATTAGTATTTCCTGCAGAGCCAGTCTCTTGGTTACAAACTCTTTCAGTTTCTGTATCTGCGATTATTCTAAACTTGCCTTCATTTTTAAAAGACAATCTTGCCAGATACAAGGTCCTTAGCTGGAAGTTTTTCTCTTACACTACCTTAAATATATCATACCACTGCCTTCTTATCTCCATGGTCTCTAATGAGTAACTAGTATCGAATCTTTTTGGTTATCCCTTGTATGTGGTGAATGTCTTTTATCTTGCTGCTCTGAAGATTCTCTCTTTATCTCTGGCATTTGACATTCTGATTAGTGTGTGTCTCAGAGTAGGTCTATTCAGATTTATTAGGATGAGAGTACATTGTGCTTCTTGGACATGGATATCTAGTCCTTCAAAAAGGTTGGGAAATTTTCTACCATTATTTCCTCAAATATTCCTTCTGATGGGGAGTGGATGTTGCTCAAGTGGTTGAGTGCCTGCTTCCCAAGTTGAAGTCCTGGATTTGATCCTCAGTACCTCCTAAAAACAAATAAAAAAACCCTACCAAATAAATGGAAATAACCAGTTCTCATTGGGAAGGACATATAGTTCAGTGGTTGAGTGCCTGCTTCCCATTTACAAGATCCTGGGTTCATTCCCTAATGCCCAAAAAAAACTCCTTCTGCCCCTTTTCCCTTTTCTTCTCCTTCTTGGATATCCATGACCATAAGTTTGCATGTCTTTTGCTGTCATTTAGTTCCCTGAGACCCTGTTCAATTTTTTCCCTTCTTTTCTTTATCTGTTCTTTTATATGTGGTTGGTACTGTAAGCCACGGAGGATGAAGCTGCCTTCATTGCCCCAGGAACCAATGAAGTTTCTCCCATCTTTCTCCCCTTCCAAGGGTACAGAGCTACAGCAATGTTCAGTAATCCAATCCATGCAGGATAAGACCATCTGTAGTTGCATGGAGAGACTGATAAAGCTCCATGTTCCTTCCTTCCCTGCCTGGGGCAGGAATGGAACCACAGTGGTGGGCAGTAAACTAAGCCATGTGAGTCAAAACTGACCAGAGATGCCCAGGTAGAGTGATGACACATGCCCCCCTCCTCCATTGCCAGGGGTGGAAATGGAGCCTCTGTTGTGCCCAGCAAACTAGTCCATGCAGGCCAAAAGCAGCTGCATTTGCCTGGAGAGACTGAGGGTGCACTATCCTTCTGCCTGCTTTGACCAACAATCTGTTTTGTGCAGCCCAAAAGGGCCTGCAGTTGCCCTGAGAGGCTGGGGAAATCGTGCCTCCTCCTGTCCTATCTGGCATGGGGGTGGAGTCACAGATGTGTCTAATAATCTAGTCAATGTGTGCCAAAAGTGACTTCAGTTGCCCAGAGAGGCTGAAGGAGCCCTGTCCCTTCTGTCCTGTTAGGGCAGGAATGGATCCACATCCCTCTAGTCTGTGCAGGCTGAAAGCACCTGCAGTTGCCCAGAGAGGCTAATGCAGGTCTCCCCAGCTTTCTCCCTGCTGGAGATGGGGCTGGGGTCTACACTAGGGCTGCAATCTGACCTGAGTAGAAAGAAGCCAGTTTCTACCATCACTGTGATTTTCAATCAGCCCTGTTTCCCGTCATGTTAAAGATGGAGTTAAAATGGAGGCTACCTGCCTCTTTCCAACTTGGAAAGATTCAAATTTTAGCTGATCTTAGGACTGGACTTTAGCCAGCTGAATTTACTAATTAGTAGCTAAAATTGGTGCCTGGCCATCTCTTTCTCCCCTGTTTTTTGGAAATGGAACTTCCATCTTCAGCCAGGGAACAGTTCTGAAGCAGCTTGCACCACCAGTGGAGGATGGTCTCTGGCCTCCATGGTATGGAGAGCTCTACTCATGAATCTTCACTGAGATGGGCAGTCTCCTCCTTCCATTCTTCCAAGGATGTTGCAGGATGCTCTTCTGGTCTCCTGGGCACCCCAAACAGGTGATTTAGACTGCTCTTGGTGATTACTAACTGCCGTGTAGGATGAGCTGACTCTTGGAGCTCCTTACTCTGCCACCATTTTGCCTCCAGAGACCACTCAATTTGGGAAAGAATAGTGTCTTCACAAATGGTGCTTGGAAAACTGGATCTCCATTTACAAAACAATGAAGGGGGATCCCTCCCTCCCATCATATAAAAATATCAACTCAAAATGGATCAAAGACCTCAATATAAGAGCCAGAACTATAAAACTCCTAGAAGAAAACATAGGGAAGTATCTTCAGGACTTTGTGTTAAGCAATGGTTTCTTAGGCCTTATAACCAAAGCACAAGCAACAAAAGAGAAAATAGATAAATGGGACAGCATCACAATTAAAACCTTCATGTATCAAAGGACTTTATCAGTGAAGTAAAATGACAACCTGGACAATGGGAAAAAGTGTTTGGAAACCACATATTTGATAAGGGTTTAATATCAAGAATAAATAAATCTTTCAACTCAACAACAAAAAGACAAACCAAGTTAAAAATAAGAAAGACTTGAATAGACATTTCTCTAAAGAAGATAGATAAGTGGTCACAAAGCACACAAAAAGGTGCTCAACATTATTAACCATTAGAGAAATGTAAATTAAACCTACAGTGAGATGCCATTACATACCCACTAAAATGGCTACTATTAAAAAACCTGAAAAATGCAAGTGTTCAAGAGGATGAGGAGAAACAGGAAGATGCATTCACTGCTGGTGGGAATGCAAAGCAGTGCAAATGCTGTGGAAGACAGTTTGGCAGTTCCTGAGAAAGTTAAGAATAGAATTACCATATGACCCAGCTAATCCCTCTTCTAGGTGTATATCCCAAAGAGTTGAAAGCAGTGACTCGAATAGACATTTGTACGGTGATTGAACCCGGGAGCTCATACATGAGAAGGTGGTGCTCAACCACTGAGCCACATCAGCTTCCCTGAATTGGCTTTTTCATTTTTTTGCTGTTTGTTTTTGTTTTTGTTTTTGTTTTTGTTTTTGTTTTCAGGAGGCACCAGGAACTGAACCGGGACCTCCTATGTGGGAAGGAGGTGCTCAACGGCTTAAGTCACAGTTGACTTTTGAACCATGCCTGAATGCAATACCCACTCCCGAACAAAATAAAACTACTACGTATAAAACACAAAAAGAAAACGTAATGAAAAAACTACGCCAAGATCCCCCCAGTCTCTTCCCAGGCCTGGGGCACTCCCTTCCTCATTGGATGTCCAGTGCCCAGCAATTGGGCAGCTCGTGGGTCTCAGGCCTCCCCAAGCCGCTCATGCCAATCCACCCCTGAAGGAGTCTGAACAGCAAGCGATCCTCATGGCCTTCAAGAATTCTTGTGTGGCTTCTTCAGAGCAAGTTCACAGTTTCCCTTTTCTTCACGGGAAACGTGTGGGTCCTCATAAATCAGGTTCTGCCCACGAAGTGGGTGACTGAGACGTCGGAGAATTGGAAACCTGGACTGGAAGCTTTGGCTCATTCCCATTGCCTGGGAATCTTTAAAAGGCCTCTGTCTGGGTAGCTCCAGGATGATGAGTGTTACGGCGCCTGCGCTCATCTGCCCCTATTCTGCCCCTGGCACCCGAGGAGGCCGTTTGGGGAGACTGAGAACTGCAGATCTGAAACAGAACAGCCAGGGGTCTGAGCAGCCTGCTGGGAGTGGGCTATGTGGTGGATTTATTTACTTGAAAAACATTTATAGAGCCCTAAAAGTATGAAAGGTACAGGTTTGGGCACATTACAAATAGTAATTCATTTATTCCTCCTAACAACACTGTGAGGAAAATATTTTTGGTTTATCTCATTTGAAATGAGAAAACTGAGACACAGAGAGGCTAAGCCACATGGCCAAAATCACACAGCTGGCGTGTGGCAGAGCCAGGACTCAAACCCAGGCATTCAGCCCTTAACCAGCACACTGTGCTGCCTTTATAATGGAAGTGGGGCCGAGGACCCTCCCTTCCTAAGTCTCTGCTTTTGGGGCCATTCCCCTTCTATATACTTTACACTCTCTCCCCCCAAAACAAGATGAGAAATAGAAAAGTTGGCAGATTACTGAGGAGGAAAAAGTTCACTTTGGGGGAGAAAGAAAGGATGGGAAAAAAAAAAAAAAAAAGACACTACACTCATTCCTAAAAGCCCCAGTTGTTTTTCAGCTGCCATTTCAGTCTTCAATTGCCAGAGGGGAGTGGGGGGTGCAGGCCGGGACAGAATGGAATGAAGACATGGTTGAGGCTGAACCCCAGGACGTGGGCCCCCCAGAGGCTCCACTGACCTCTCTAAGAAGCCCTGATAAGCCTTGCAGCCAACAGATGACTAGCCTCCACCCTGCCCCGGAGACTTCGCAGTCAGGTCATGCTGGGGATTGGCAGTGGCAGGTTTACCTTCTACGTGTGGACAGTTTCTCCTCCTGCACCTCCCCACCTCCTGAGTCTTAGGAATCAAGACCTTTCCTGCCGTTTTCTGCAAAGGCCCATGGCTGTTCTTTCTATTTTCCAAATTTGTAAAGTATGTCATTACTTTACCTTTCAGACCTTCCCCCTCCCCTTTGGTGCTGCCCAGTTCAAGTTCAAGTTCAAGCATGGGTGCTCCTCCCCACAGGGTTCACTTTCTAGCTTCATGCTCTTCAAGCCTCTTTTCCATCATGGGGGCCAGAAAAGACCCAGTTGGAGGCCCTCTCTGCAGTCCTGAAATTTCAGATCTTTGCGAAAAATCAGATTTTTCTATCCTTTGCTCCTGCCCCCTTGGTTTTTGTTCTCTTCTTCTGTTCTCTGAGTTTGTAGAACAAAAGTACCAAACTAGTTATCATCAGGTCGAATCCGGCCTGCAGACACAGTGGTGTTTTGTTTTATTTTGTTTTATTTTAGATACCGGGGGCCGGGTATCAACCCTGGACCACAGATGTGGGAAGTCAGGGCCCCCCTGCTTTGGTTTTTTCATTTGTTTTGCTTGTTGTTTGTTTTTATTTTTTCTAGGAGGCACCGGGAACCAAATTGGGAGCTCCCAATGGGGAGGCAGGCACTCGACTGCTTGAGTCACTTCTGCTCCCCTAAGCATAGTGTTTTTAAAGGATATGAGCTAATATTGAAAAGTTGGAGAATTAGGCATAAAAATCTGGTTCTCTAACTTCTCTCGGAAAATTGGAAGGTCTTGCCACTCAGGGCCTGTGTTTGTCAGGAAGCATTCAGCCCTGCCCTGCCTGGTTCCACCCTGTGGGTGGGGCAGCATTCTCCAGGTCCCCTGAGACCCAGGAGTCACATGTCGCACACGGTGAGCCTGTCCTGGCCCAGTTCTCTCATTCATGTCACCTTCCTGACTTGGAGTAAAGAATTGTAATCTATTTTGGACAGATGACCTTAGGTTTTGGTGGCTTCCTACACCCAGCCGTGGTGTCAATCTATGATTTATTGTGGGGGCCTCGCCTATATAAAAATGTTGGAAGCTAAGGAAATGCCGGTTAGTGTTTCAGTTATTTTTAATTTGGTATCTTTTGTTAACCTTACAAGGTATTTAATGACAAATTGCATCGGTATGTAAAGTGCTTTACCAAGTCAAGCCAATTATTGTTCTTGGAGGGAAGGCATCTTTTTGCAGACACTGGGTTGCTTCACTGGAATGTTGACAAAAGAGAAGGAAAAACATTGACGGAGTCTGTTAAGAGTTCATTCTCTCATGAACTCACACCTGGAACACCCAGGGATTAAAAAAAACAACAACACCTTAATTCATTTTTTTTTTTTAACTCAAAAATCTGGAAGGAACAGAAAGAGTCAATGACAGCATTTCAGGAAAGGAAGAGGGAAGAATTTTTTTTAAAAAATTGCTCACAAATACGGGTGTATGTGTGAATGTACACTTACGCATTTTAGTCATTGTGTTCACGTGAATGTGGGTATATGCAAAACTGAGGGCATGTGAGTTTCTATATGAGAAAGAAAGAGAAATTGTGTGTTAGTGTCATAGCAAGAAGATTTTTTGCTTATGTTCCGCTTTGAGGATGTTAGCAGAAGGCAGACCATTTTATGAAGCACTTCCCTCATCTCCCACTGTTGGCAACTAACTCTGACTCTTGATGAAAGTGTCTGTGCAGTGTTCTAACTCAGTTCTTCTTCATTCTTCCTTCCCTTCCCTGGTCTCTATCAGCACAGGGAAGATTTATTCATGCAAAAGTATTTTTTGAACACCTATTACTCACCAGGGCACTGTTCTGTATGCTGAGGATTAAGGATGAAAAGCAGATAAACCCACTGCTCTCAGGAAGTTTTTATTCTGAGGGCAAGACAGACCATAAATATGTACATAAAAATACAATAAATTAGATTACAGCGGCACAAAATAAGTCTCAATAAGTTAAAGAATATCAGGATGATGCAAAATATCTTCTCCAACTACAATGAAACGAAGCTAGAACTCACTAATAGAAAGTAAAATTTGCAAATACGTAAAAATTAAACAATACCCTTTTTTTTAGGTACCAGAGCCAGGGAATGAACCCAGAACCTCATGTATAGGAAGTTGGTGCTCAAACACTGAGTCAAATTGGCTTCCCTGAGTTCGTTTTTTCATTTGTTTGATGGTTGTTTCTTTTTTTTTTTAGGAGGTACTGGGAACCAAATCTGGGACCTCCCATGTGGGAAGCAGGTGCTCAACTGCTTGAGCCACACCCATACACAACAATACACTTTTAACCACTACACTAAAAAAGAAATCACATGGGAAATTAGAAGATATTTAAAAATGAATGAAAATGAAAACACAACATATCAAGACTTATGTGATGCAGCAAAGGTAGTGATTAGAGGAAAAATTATAGTAAAATGCTTATTTTTAAAAAGAACAAAAATCTTAAAACAAATAACCTAACTTCACATCTTGAGGAACTAGAAAGAGAAGAGCAAACTAAACCCAAAGATAGCAGAAGGAAAGAAATAGTTAAGATTTGAGCATTTTATGTTCCCACCAACAATGCACAAGGGTTCCAATTTCTCCACATCTTCTCCAACACTTGTTATTTTCTTTGTTTTTCTCTAAATAAACAGTGGCTACCTACTGGGTGTGAAATGATATATTTGGTTTTGTTTTTCATTCCTTGATAATCAATGATGTTGAGCATCTTTTCACATGCTTACTGGCCATTTGTATAACTTCTTTGGAAAAATGCCTATTCAAATTTTTTGCCTACTTTTTAATTGGGTTTTTTGTCTTTTTGTTGTTGAGGTGTAGCAGTACTTTATATATCCTGGATATAAACCCTTATCAGATATATGATTCACAAGAATTTTCTCCCATTCTGTAGGTTGTATTTTCACTTTCTTAGCAATGTCTTTTTAAAAAAAATTTATTTTTTTCAAAGATACTTTGATTACATAAATGTTACATAAAAAATATAGGGGATTCCCTCATGCCCTTCTCTCCACATTTCCCACACTTTCCCACACCAACAACATCCCTCATTAGTGCGGTACATTCATTAAAATCGATGAACACATTGCCACTAAGCCTGGATTATAGTTTACTTTGTAGTTTACACTCTCTCCCACACAATTCTGTGAGTTATGGCAAGATTTATAATGGCCTGTATCTGTTGTTGCAATGTCATTCAGGATAATTTCCAAGTCCCAAAAATGTCTCTTTATTTCACCTGTTTTTTCCCCTTCTCCCTGTCCTCAGAACCTCCAGTGGTCACTGCCTCCACATCAATGATATAATTTCTTCCATTAATAGAATCACAACACGTCTATAGTAGAATACCAGTAAGTTAACTTTAGTCCATAGTTTATTCCTCAGTCTTGAGGATTCTGGGATGGTGATGTCCACTCCACCTCTAATTGAGAGGGGGCTGCAATCCCATAGGGCCAATGGATGGGACTTTCTTACTTGCAGTTGTATACTCCCTTGGGTCTTTGGTATAGTGGTTGTCCATCATCACCTCAGTGCCAGGGAGAGTCATCCCTGGGAGTCATGTCCCTCACTGCAGGGAACGTAATTAGCAATACCTTTTAATGTACAAAAGTTTTAATTTATATTTTGTTGTGGTTGCTTGTGCTGTTGGTGTTAAATCTAAGAATCCATCACCAGTTGTAAGATCCTGAAGATTTATCCATGTATTATCTTCTAGAGTTTAATGATTTTATGCTCCATTTTGAGTTAATTTTTGTATATGGTATGAGGTAGGGGTTTAATTTCATTCCTTTGCATGTGGAAATATAATTTTCTAAGCATAATTTGGTGAAGAGACTATTCTTTCCCAATTTTATGGTCCTGGCACCCTGTTGAAAATCAGTTGGCCATAGATGCATTGTTTATTTCTGGACTCTCAGACTTATTCCATTGGTTGATATGTCTATACTTGCAGAAGGCAGACCAATTTATGAGGCACCTCCACTGTCTCCAACTATTAGCAATTAAACTTTGACTCTTGATAGAAGTGTCTGTGCAGGGTCTTCTAACCCTGTGCCACACTCTTTTGATTACTTTAGCTTTGTAGAAGTTTTGAAATCAGGACATGTACTCCAACTTCTTTCTTCTTTTTCAAGGTTATTTGGATATTCAGAGCCTGTAGCAATTCCATGTAAATTTGAGGGCTAGCTTTTTCATTTCTACAAAGAAAAGCTGTTGGAATTTTGATAGTGTGTTAAATCTTTGGGTAGTATGGCCATCATAACAATGTTAAGTCTTTTGATCCATGAACATGGAATATTTTTCCTTTTTTTTTTTTTTTTTTTTTTTTTAGGTCTGCTTTCATTTCTTTCAGCAATGTTTTGTAGTTTTCAATGTACAAGTCATTTACCTCTTTGGTTACATTTACACCTAGATATTTTATTCTTCCAAATGTTATTACAATGAGTTTATATGGCTATGAGTCTCTAAAAAAGAGCCAGGAGGTTATCAGAGGGGTTGCCCTTATGCACACCTGAGCAGAGTCCCAGAGACAGATAAAGTAGATACAACCCCAGGTATTGGTTCTTCTGAGGGCTACAGAGACCCACAGGTTCTACGGTCCTGGTAGATGAAGTTCAGTGCCATGTCAGTCGGCCCTTCTTTGGAGTTGGTGTTTCTGTGTGATGGAGCTGGACTCAGATGTGCTCTCTTTTCACAAGCCTTTCCTGTTACTTTACCAGAATTGTAGTTGGTGCTGGGGTTAAAGATATACCCAGGGTATCTGAATCTCTGGACTGACCATATGATAGCCAGGTCCTGAGCCTCAACAGACTTCAGCTCCTACACTCTGGTTTATTGGACTTACCCCACTCAGCTAACATGGAGTTGAAGAATGTCAACCACCACACCATGGAGCCAAGAGTGCCTACAACTGAAAGCAGGAGGATTGCATCCAGCATCCATGTGGAATCTAAGCCCCCTCTTGACATAGATGTGGAATGGACACAACCAATCCAAGGTCCACAGGATGGAGGAATAGAATATGGATTAGAGTGGACTTACTGATAGTCTGTTCATGAACTATTGTGGTTAGTAATCAAAGAAAATGTGGCATTGGTGTGGAAAAAGTGGCCATGGTGGCTGCTGGGTATGGGGAATGGGAGGAAGAGATGAGATGTGGAGGCATTTTTGGGACTTGGAGTTGTCCTGGGTGCTGCTGCAGGGACAATTACTGGACATTGTAGGTCCTCCCATGGCCCACTGGATGGAATGTGGGAGAGTGTGGGCTATGATGTGGACCATTGACCATGAGGTGCAGCGGCGCTCAGAGATGTATTCACCAAATGCAATGAATATGTTATGATGATGGAGGAGAATGTTGCTATGGGGGGGAGTAGTGGGATGAGGGGGGTGGGGGGTACATGGGGACCTCATATTTTTTAACATAATATTTTTAAAAATGAATTATAAATAAATAAATAAAACAAATGTTATTGCAAATGGAATTTTCTTGATTTCCTTTTCAAAAGTTGTTCATTGCTAGTGTATAGAAACACAATTGTTTTTTGAGTGTTGATCTTGTGCCCTGCAATTTTGTCAAATTTTTATTTAGACCAGTAATAAGAATTTACTGAGGAATGGGGGAAAAGAACAGAACTTGCTGAAAAATGGGAGATGGATGGAAATATGCACTGAGATTTGATGCAGGCTCCTCTAGGCAGAGAGAGCCTGGATTTTTTTATTAGCTTTATTAGCTTTCTTGTAGTTCTTTGGGATTTTCTATAGATAGGATCATGTCATGTGCAGATAGAGATAGTTTCACTTCTTCCTTTCCAATTTGCTTTTCTTTTATTTATTTTGCCTGCCTGATTGCTCTAGCTAGAACTTCCAAACAATGTTGAATTGCAATAGTGAAATCACCTCTTCTTTTTCCTGATCTTAGATGGTAAGTTTTCAGTTTTTCATCATTATGATGTTAGCTGTGGGTTTTCATAAATGACCTTAATCTTGTTAAAGATATTTCCTTCTATACCTAGCTTTCTGAGTGCTTTTTATCATTAATGGATGTTGAATTTTGTCAACTATCTTTTGTGTATTAATTTAGATGATCATGTGATGTTTATCCTTCATTCTGTTAATTTGGTATATTACATTGATTAATTTACACATGTTGAACCACACTTGCATTCCTGGGACAAAATCCCCTTTGCATTGATGTATAATCCTTTTGACATGCTGTTGGATTTGGTTTCCTAGTATTTTGTTGAGGATTTTTGTGTCTATATTCATAAGGGCTACTGATCTATAATTTCCTTTCTTATGATATTTTATCTTTTTTTTTTTTTAGCAGGGTAATGCTGTTCTCTTCAATTCTTAGAAGAGTTTGAGAAAAACTGGTGTTAATTCTTCTTTGAATTTTTGGTAGGATTCATCAATGAAGCCACTTGTTACTGGATATTTCTCTTTAAGGAGGTTGTGTTATTTTCTATCTTAACTTTTTTTAATTAGAGAAGTTGTAGGTTTACATAAAAATCACGCAGAAAACATAGAGTTACCATATTCTTTCCCCACAGTTTTCTCTATTACTAACTCTTTGCACTAGTGTGGGACCTTTGTTACAAAGATGAAACAATATTATTATAATTACGCTGTTAACTTTGGTCCATAGGGTTAGCCATGATGTACATTCTTGTGGTTGTTTTATTTTATTTTATTCTAGTAATATATACATAACCTAAAATTTCTTCTTTCAACTACATTCAAATATATAATTCAGTGGTGTTAATTACATTCACAATATTGTGCTATCATCACCACCATCCATTACCAAAACATTCCCATCACCTATTGGGAGATTTTTTACAATTTTATTTAGGAGGTATTGGGGATCAAATTTAGGACCTCATACATGGGAAGCAGGTACTCAACCACTGAGCTACACCTACTCCCCATACTGGGAAGTTGAATTGCTGATCCAATCTCTTTATTTGTTATAGATCTGTTGAGAATATCTATTTCTTCTTGAGTCAGTTTTTGTAATTTGCATGTTTCTACAAATTTTTACAGTTCATTGATATTGCCTAAATTGTTGACATACAATTGTTCATCATATTCTCTTACAATCCTTTTTATAAGGTAATAATGTCCCCATTTTAATTTCTGATTTTCAAAGAACCAATTGTTGTGGTTTGGAGCTATGTAACCCAGAAAAACACGTTCTTAAATTGAACCCATTCCTGTGGGTGTGAACTCTGGTAAATAGGCCATTTTGATGAGGTTCCTTCAATTAAGGTGTGGCCCAGCTGAATCAGAATGGGTCTTATTTTAAAATATATTTTTTAGTTATTTTTAAAAGATTCTTAGATTACATAAAATGTTACATAAAAAAAATACAAAGGATTCCCATATCCCCACTCCCCACACCTCCCACTTTTCTCTTCATTAACAACCTCTTTCATTAGTGTGGCACATTCATTGCAATTGATGAACACATTTTGGAGCATTGCCACTAAGCATGGGTTATAGTTTAAATTGTAATTTACATTCTCTCCCACTCAATTCTGTGGGTTATGGCAAGATTTATAATGGCCTGTATCTGTTGTTGCAATGTCATTCAGAACAATTCCCAAGTCTCAAAAATGCTCCCAGATTACCTCTCTTTTTCCTTCTCCCTGCCTTCAGCACCTCAAGTGGCCACTGTGTCCACATCAATGATATAATTTCTTCATTGCTAGAATCACAGTAAGTCTAGGAACCAGAATGGGTCTTAATCCTACTACTGAAGGCCTTATAGGGAGAAAATTCAGAAGAGAAAGGAAAAGCCAGAAGACGCTGCCCTGTGACAGAAAAGCTAGGGACCAACAATAAACAGGAGCCAATCTTGGAATGTCATAGTCTTCGGAGAAAGCATCACCTTGATGATGCCTCGATTTTGGACTTCTCCTAGGTTCAAAACTGTGAGTAATAAATTCCCATTGTTTAAGCCAATCAATTGCATGGCATTTCCTTTGACAGCCAGGAATACTAAAACACCAACTATTGGTTTTGTTGATTTTCTATTGTTTTTCTATTCTCTATTTAATTTATCTCTGCTTTCATCTTTATTATTTCCTTCTTTCAGTTAGAGATGAGTTTCTTTTACTCTTCTTTCTCTAGTTCTTCATACTGTAAAGTTAGGTAATTGATTTGAGATAAGTAATAGTTTTTAAAAGGATAGTTGCTATATGGAATCAGAAATCATACCAATGAATTTCTCATACTCTGTTATATAAAACCACATTTGTCTATTTCACACATGAATAAATCTTCTGCCCATACATGATTTTGTAAGCTTATGCAGTGGACATTTGGAAAATATTAATTCAGTGAGTTAATATCTTTCAAGTATTGACACATTTCATTATATGATATTTTAAAATTACATTTGTTAGTATCACAACTGATCTCATTGAAAAAGGTTTTAGCTGTTGGGAAGCTCTCAAGTTTGTAGTGGTGGGTAAAAGTTTTCCAAAAATGTAATTTTTGCTCGAAAGATAAAAATTTTATCATTGGCAACAAATACCATAAACTGTTTTCCTTGAAATGACGATCTCATTTTTTATTTTTGCCAAATTTTCTCTAAATATACTTGTCTAAATAACTATAGATTGTCAGTCATTCATTCAAGTAAAAATAGCATCTCATGAAAAAATCAGCTAATTTAGCTTGCAATTCAAATAATCTCACAATTGCTTACCCACTAAACAGCCACTGTACTTCAGTATGCAGCAAAAATGCTTTATGTATAGTGTGTAACACAGAATATTACAAAGGTGTGTACTCAAAGACTGAGATTTAATAAAATTAGAGTTTTTTACAGTTTCATCAAGGACATTCTCCCCCCCACCCCCCGCCTGAGGTGACTCCCTCCTCTGTTTTGCTTGTTTTTGCTCATTGTCTGCTTGTTGTTTTTTCTCGTTGTCTGCATGTTGTTTTTGCCCATTGTCTACTCTTCTGTTTTTTCTCTTTAGGAGGCACTGGGAACCGAACCTGGGACCTCCCACATGGGAGACAGCTGCCTAACTGCTTGAGCTACATCTGCTCCCTTCTCAGTTTTTTTTTTTTTGCTTGTTGTCTGCTTGTTGTTATCTCATTGTTTTTGCTCATCGCTCATTTTTTTTTCTTATTGTCTGCTCATTGTTTTTGCTCAATGTCTGCTTGTTGTCTGCTTGTTGTTTGTTTGTCTTCTTAGGAAGCACTGGGAAGTGAATCCAGGATCTCCCGTGTGGGAGGCAGGTATCCAACTGCTCAAGCCACATCTGCTCCCCCAAGGATATTCTTAAGTGAAAGCAGCACTTTTTTTAAAAACTGAGAGTGCATGGTGATAAAAAATAAATATAATGGCTATTAGTAAAGTTGGGTGCTATTGCCTTGATTTGAACTAAAGCATCAGTAGTTTCACCAACCATTGCTTTGGGACCATGAGTGCTAAGATAAGCACAATGAAAAAGGCAAATGACATCTTAGTATTAGTCTGATAGTTTTGACCTTGCAGATTCCCAAAAGATGTTTGGATTCTCAGATCCCTCAGGGATCTGTAGCCCTCACTTTGAGAAATACTGATAGAGATTACCTAGAGTTCAAAATACATAAACATCTTTAAAATTAAAAGTTATATTGTTAGAAAAAAATGTGATAATGTTGGCATGTTCCATACATGATAAAGAGAAATAAAAGCATATCCTGCCCATAAATCACATTTGATCACCACATCTACACTCATTGCACAGTTAGCTTTCTGCTATGCATTAATTAGATGCTAAAATCACTGTTCTCTCTGCTCCTTTCTTCCCCAGGATATTGACTGAGAAATTGGTTCGTCTCATTTCAGACTTAGCAGAAGCAGAGTTGAGTTGTGTCTGACTTAGAAAAAAAATCTGAAAACAATATCACCCATTTATGTAGGTGACATAAATGGCTATCGGTAAACTATTTCTTTTTTTATATGATTATTAAATTTGATCATTGTTTTATGTGTTTTATTATGTAGGTTATTGGTGTCCGTTTAAAATGAGATTTTGCCATGTTATTCCATCCAGCATCATCCTGGAAAAGAGGGTCAGGAATAGAGTTCCTGGATGAAACCCCACCAAGAAGACCCTGGGGTCAATTTGGTTGCCTCAGACCTCTGTTCTCTCCACTATAAAACAAACTCCTACCAGTGACAACTAAAATTCTTTGTTTCTATTGGAGAGGAAAGGCAAGCAGACTGGTGCCCACCCCCAGGGGTTTGAATCTACAGTGGGGTGTGTTTAGGGTGTCAGGGATGACTGGGAGGGACAAGGAACAACATCAGACAATACACTCACTTTTTTCCACTGCAAGTTCTTGTGGAAATTTGAGGGCCATGGACATGTTCTTATCAGGAGTCTCCCATCAGAAAGCAGAGCTAATGGGTACCAAAAGGGAAACGTTGGCATTTTATGGAAATATCATGGGAGTTCTATTCGGAGGAGCCATTCACATTTCACAGCAAATCTGGAGGGCTGGGTTGGATTCTGGACTCCCATCGTGTGACCGGCCACGTCACATCTTGGGTCTCACTTTTTCATTTGTTAACATGAATGGCTGGGCTGGAGGACTCCTAACACTCCTTCCAGATTTTCACCTGGTGATTCTGGTGACCCTGGCTTTGCTGACCCTGGCTCCATAAGAGGTCCAGGGGACTATACACAAGTACTCATTGTCACCTCTAGGGGGCAGTCCAGGCCTCCCCAGCTCTTTGAAAAGTTAAGATAGCCAATTATTTTTTTTTAATTTTTAATTTTTCACACTTTTAAAAATTAAAGTTAATAAATCACAAAGAAAGTTACATTAAAAAAAACATAAAAACATAAGAGGTTCCCATATACCCCACTACCTACCCCCTCACCCCATCATTTTTGTGAATTGTATTTTTTTGAAGATATATACATCACAAAAAAATGTTATGTTAAAAAACATGAGGTTCCCGTATACCCCTCACCCCCTCTCCCCACCCCACTCCTCCCACATCGACAACCTGCTCCATCATTGCGGCACACATCGCACTTGGTGAACACATTTTGGAGACTGCTGCACCACATAGGTGATAGTTTACCCTGTAGTTCACACTCTCCGCCAGTATATTCAGTAGGTTATGGCAGGATATGTAAAATCCAGCATCTGACCCTGCAATATCATTTAGAACAACTCAAAGCCCCAAAAATGCCCCCACATCACATCTCTTCTTCCCTCTCCCTGTCCTCAGCAACTACTGTGGTCACTTTCTCCACCTCAAGCAACAATTTCTTCTACTACTAGTCACAATAGTTTTATAGTAGACTGTCAGTCAGTCCACTCTAATCCATATTTTATTCCTCCATTCTGTGGACTCTGGGATGGTGATGTCCCCTCCACCTCTAGATCAAGAGGGGGCTTAGACTCCACATGGATGGTGGATGCAATTCCTCTGCTTGCAGTTGTTGGCACTCTTGATTCCCTGGTGTGGTGGTTGACCATCTTCACCTCCCTGTTAGCTGACCTGGGTAAGTCCAATGAACCAGAGAGTAGGAGTCACAAATCTGGTGAGGAGTAGCCAATTCTTGAGCATTCCCCAATGTTTCTGGGAAGTTCTGAGTTGTAGATGAGGTAGAATTTAGTGCCCAGGGAAGGAAACTGGGGTTGAGCTAGTGAAGGGATAAGGAAACATGAGGACAGCAGAAACTTCATAGGAAAAGATTGGTACAGTATACTGGTCCTGTAAGATGGAAGAAAAGGAGGATCTTAAAAATGAAATGAGCCTAGAACTGAGGCTCACATTGGAGAAGAGTTTTGGGGAAGTTCATAACTATTCTGAAAATGAGTTTGTTTTTTCAGCCAGCAAATATTGGACATTGGCAATGCAGTGGCAAACCAATGAGACTGACTGGTGTGGGACTGTTCCTCACACGGGAAGACATGAGGGTTAGATGGAATAAGTTCAAACAGAAGGTAATATATAGCAGTGTCAAAGAATATTTGGGGTGAGAGAAGATCTCCCAAAGGCAGCAGACTGGGAGCATGAGTTAATAAGTGAGAAGGTGCATTGAAAGCAGAGGAGAGGGAAAGAGGGAAAAAGGAAAGAGAAGAGTGATGGGGAACGGTCACTGTGAAAGAAACAGCTTATTGGAAGACCTGCTGGGGATGAGAACAAAGTATTTTGGAAGAATGGGAAGAAGCTGAGGAGGGTTCTTTGGTTGAGTAAGGGGAGGAGGAATGGCTGGGCAGGGCCAAATCAAGAAGAGTCGTTCAAGTCCTGTTAAGGAGACTAAATACCTTAAGGACAATGCAAATTACTGGAAGGTTCTAGGGAAAGGACTTGAAGGTGATCTTTCCAGCTATAGTGGTGAACTAATTGGAAAGGAGCAAGACGGCATGTAGGGACACAAGTCAGGGGTGGTTGCACTCATCCAGGTAAGAGGTGGTGTGACCTGGCCTGAGGTAGTTTGGAGAGAAGTGAGGGAATGAGAAATATTTAGGAAGGAGTTAGTCAGGGTTTTAGCAGAAGAGCTTAAGGTTCATCCCCACTCCACCCCCATCCCAACGCTAGGTCTTCACTGACATACAAGCAAAATTCTTAATGTTCTGTTTGTCTTTAGCAGTGCAGACAATGTAGAGTGATATCGCTGTCCACATCAGTCTCCACTACATCCAGTTGTTGCCTCTGAGTTGATAGAGTCCTGCCACTCCAACTTTCCCTGCCAAGACACTCTCATCTTAATTGAGTTTCAGTGGAGAATGAGAAGAAACTCTACTTGGCCAGTAACCAGAGACCTGGATTAATGAGATGGTGTCTATTACCAGGGACTTGTTCCAAAAGGCTCTGAACTCCATTTAAGAAACACTTCCTCCTATGTTCTGCCACAATTTTGGCAGTCCAGCTCTTCCTACCAGACATAACGGCAGAGCAAGGATGCCACTTGGAGCCTTGAATTGGGAGGGGAAGAGGGTACTGCTATTTCATCAGGAGATACTGGCTTCGTTGTTTTCAACCAGGAAGCATGAAGCAGCCCCAGAAGTGGACAAGAAACAGTGGACAAAGACCAGGAGCTCAGAGGTCAGTAGATAGGATTCTAACATCGTGTCAAGTGTTTTCCATCAGGTGCCGCACACCCAGGAGGAGATGGTCTGTGCCCAGAATGTCCAGAGCCCATGTCAGAGACAGCTTGAGTTGTGGTCTTAGGATCCTCAGGGGAAGTATGAGTGCACATCCTGGGACTCTAGAATCACCTTGATCTTGGTGCAGTTTTCAACTCAGATCTGACTGAACGTCTGTTCTTTTCTCTTCTGGCAAAGTCACGATTTCTGTACAGAGAGTGCTCTGGTGAGCTGCTGCTAGAGCCATCTCCCTCCTTTCTCCTTCCCTACAGTTCTCACTGCAATATGTGAAGGGAGGCAGATGGATACACAAGTGCTGCTCTCATTGGATGTTATTTCACCCTTAGAATTCTACAGGAATCTACAGGATTTATATATAGATCCTGAAAAAATTATATTGTCATAATAACCTCATATATGAGTCAGTCAACCAAATATTTGTTGAGTGCCTACTATGTGCCAAGCACTGCTCTATGTTCATGAAACACATCTGTCAATAAGACAAAAATCCCTTCCCTTGTAAGTAATAATATATACAATATTTTCACTCTTTTGAAGGGCTTAGTCCCTAAGTTCAGCTCTTTTGGGAGGATGCATCATTAGGTGTGGCAAGGGATCCAGTGCTTGACAGAGAACCTGATGTCTTGGGGTAGATAACCTCGAAGCCACTGAGTCAAGCAGGGCTGTGGTGCTCTCCACCTGGGTAGTGAGAAAGCAGAGACAATGGATAAATAAGGTAATTTATATAATATGTGTGAAGTTGAGTAATATGGTAAAGAGGAAAAACGAAGGCAGATTAAGTACAAGTTAGATATAGATCTGTTTCCAATCATTGATTACGTTTTATCTTGATGCCCTTCAAATTTGGTCCAGACGAAGGGGGAGTCATGTCAGGACACTAAGGGCTGCCACCCTGTATGTTCCAATCCTGCGGGACATGGGGTGAAGACAGTCTGACAGGGTTCGCTGTGCTCTCCTCTCCTGACCTTCAGTTGTCCGGGATTTTAGGGTTTAGAAAGAAGTCAGGGGCACTTGCTAAATATCTTCCTTTGTTGGCTCATAATTATCACCCAGTTCAGGAGGGGCCCCACGATGCTCCCACTTCCTTTAATTACTTTGTTCTGTCTTAATTATTGGGGTATTTAATGTATGATGACTAACCCAGACTACTACAGGTTTCACTGACAAGGGCTTGGTCTCCACCTGCAGCCCAGTACAGCCAGGAAGACACACCCTGCTTTCCAATATCGGGCAGGGCAAGGGAGCCAGTGCCTGCCAGGGAAACTGACCTCCTGGGACCAGGATCTTTCCAGGGCCACTGAGCCAGGAAGGTCAGCTCTGCTCCTGATCTACAGGGAGATAGCGTGCTCAAAGTCAATGAATAACTCTATGGGGCTGGGAGCCCCATGGAAGAATGGTTTCAGAGGTGACCAGTGGCAACTCTCCCAGAGGACTCTTTTTTTCTCTTCCCCCTTCCCCTCCCCTTCCCCTACTGTTTTTGCTGCCTGTGTCCATTTGTGATCTTCTGAATCTATTTCTCTTTTTGTCTTCTCTTCTCATCTTTCTCCTCTAGGATTCGATCCTTGGGACCTCTGATGTGGAAAGAGGTTCCCTGTCAATTGCACGACCTCAGTTCCTCATCCCTGCTGCGCTTCACCTTAACTCTCCCCTTTGTTTCTCTTTTGTTGCGTCATCATCTCGCTGCATGACTTACTTGTGCAGGCACTGGCTCACTGCATGGGCACTGGCTCACCACTGGCTCACCACGCGGGGACTCACATGAGCACTTGGCTCACCACACCCACACTCGCATGGGCATTGCCTCTCTACGTGGGCACTGGCTTGCCACGCGGGCCCTGGCTCACCATATGGACACTCACGCGGACACTGGGTTCACCATGTGGGCGCTTGGCTTGCCACACAGGCACTGGCTCACCATGCGGGCACCTACCTGGGCACTAGGTTTGCCACTCAGGCACTTGGCTCACTGCGTGGGCATTCAGCTCACCATGTGGACACTCAGCTCGCCACACAGGCACTGGCTTGCTGTGCAGGTATGCTTTCTCTTCTTCTTTTTCACCAGGAGGCCCCAGGGATCTAACCCAGGTCCTCCCTTATGGTAGGCAGAGGCCTTATCACTTGAGCCATGTCCGCTTCCTCAGAGGACTCTTTAAAACTTAGATTCTTGGAAGGTCCTAAAGAATTCTTTCAGAATTCAACTCAGAGTTCTCAGTGGGATGGGATAAATGCTTCTGCCCAGGCTTTTCTTGGTGTACTTTGCCCTATAATTCTTTTCTAAAGCTACTGCTCTCCCTCTGAGCCTTCTCTCCAGTAGTAGCTGCATTCTCCCCTTCACCCCCTTGAGTTTCTGCATTTCCAGTCCAATTTCATTCCCAGCTCCTACTTGAAAGCCTCTGATGCTGATGAACTTTGAATTCACAATCCAACATAATGGACATTGTGAGGCATTGTTAAATCTCCAATATGGAGGATTCCAATATACAGAACTCTCTCACACCCAGATTGTTGCAATAGCCTGCTAATTTGGTCTTTTCCACCTCTTACATGCACAGCTTGCCTCCTCTCCAGTCTTTCCATCACAAGGTGATTTTTCCAGCTCTCAGTTCAATCGTGTCACTCCCCTCCATAAAGTTCTTCGGCGAATTCCTAATACCCACTTCCAAACCCGTAGCTCTTTAGCTCATACATGAAACTCACCAGGAGATTGCCTAACCCAGCTCCTCATCTCTGCATCAGCTCCCACCACTACTTACTATTAGAATCATATGATGATGCTTCAGCCTCCACACATGTGCATATTTTTGTTTACCTGGGCTATTGGGTTCCAAACCCATCCTCTCCCTGAGCACCTCATGAACATGCTCAGTCACCAAGACTCTGCTCAGGGACCCCTCCATCTGTTTCATCTTCCTTGCCTCATGCCAAATGATTCCTTGTCCTCTTTCTAGAGCACCTCCATCCTCACCGGGTGCTGGTGTTTGCCCCCAGACTGGATCCCTTGTTAGATTATGCCTTCCTTGAGGCCAGAGCTGGGCCTTATTTATCTGTGTAACCCCAGGCCTAGCAAAGTGCTTTTTGCCCACTGTAGGAAAAGAGTAAATACTCTTGAAGAAATGAAGGAGTAAATGAAAGCGTTCATAAGACAGGACTCGCAACCCATCCTTTATTCCAATAAAGATGTACCTTATCTAAAAAAATAGTTCTTCAATTTTAAAATACGCTCTCTTTTGAAAAGCATAAAATTCCTTTGAAATTTCAAGACAAATAAAACACTGTTATTAAGCCAAACCAAAGTGATGAAATTTTGAATATGCTTGTTCAAACTACACATGCTCCCTTCCCCTGTGAGAACACCTGTCCTGCTTAAACTCCTGCTGTGTGGCTCTAGTGAAAATTGGTTTGCTAAAAGCCCTTTGGATTTTGGTACTTTGGCCATTTGTCAAGTGGTTTTCAGCAAACACGGCTCACTGCCCTGTCACAGTGAAAGATCCTGCCCTTGGGAAGGCACCTGCTCCAGCTTCTTCAGACCTGAGAATCTCTTCTACCCTCACCTGAAAAAGACACCTTCGGAACTTCTTTAGGCCTACACTATACAAGGCCACAGGTTGGAGTTATTTCGCATACCTCCCTCAATCCCTCGTGCTGTGCTCTAAGTCGTTTTCTTCCCCTTCTACCTGAGAAGATGGAAAAAAGCTATCATCATTCCATGCCTAACAGATTATTGCTTCAGTGAATGAAAGCCACAGAATGAATTCACTTTTCAGGCTGGCTGTTTTACAGTTAAGTGGTTTGTGGTTAGGGTGGAGTGCAGGTGGGTGTTCAGTCCGCCTGAGGGATCTCTTTAAATTGCCCAGATTTATGAAAGAGGTGTTGGAAGAAGGAGGGGCCAGCTACAGTATCAAAGTTAATCAAGAGAGCTAAAATAGTGATGACTGGAAATCACAAGGATTGGATGCAATCGCCCACAGACTGTGGGAGAAGGAGGTGGGGTAGCTGAGAGTGGAATTCATAATGAGATCACAGGAGGAGATGAGGGGCAGCAACGCCTTCCTAGAATTGGAGATGGGAATCGGCAATTCTCATCTGTCAGATGGCAATAAAGGAGAGAGGCAGAACTGTAGGTCCTAGGAACTGGGAGAGGAGTCAGGGGCTGGTGGATAGAGGCAAACGTGTAGGCCCGGCAAAGAGATTTCCTTGGCTCAGGGATGTTCTGGGGTGTTCTCTCTGCCCCAGGCTGGGTCTAAAGGCAGAATTCAGGCTCTTCCAGATTGGATCTCAGATCCTATGCTCTAAATTCATTTTCTAGAGAATTCTTGGGCCATTCTGATGTTCTGTGTCTGGGGTGAGGATCTTCAGACCCTCATCTGATGGCCTTTGAGGAGTCCTTGGCTTTGGATGACCTTGTCTTCCCTGTACCCACCTCTCCCATTTGCCTGCCTTTCTCTCAGGGAATTGATTAGGGCTCAGAACCAAAGCGAGAGGAGCCAGGACTCCTGGAAGGGATCAGTCACCAGTCACTGGCTCCGCCTCACGAGCCCCTTAGTTCTGCTGAGCCTTGGTTTTCCCCGTCTGTGATGTGGGCAATGTGCCTTTTCACCTCCCTCGAGCTGCCCAATTAATTAGCACTTTGGGTTCCCAAGAAGTGCAATGCCCCACAGCTCTCCAAAATGCAGTTTTGTCATTTTTAATTTTTGCCAAGCCTCTCACATCAGCTCCAGTTTCATCACCTCGGTCACCCTTCCCTTCCCTCCCTCCATGCACGTACAGAATCCTCCCCTTAGCCCAGATGCACACCTGCAGGAGAAATTGGCTTGGACTCCTTTCTGTCTGTCACCACCTCAAAGAGCATGAGTGTGCTGATGACAGATAAAGTAATTGTAGAGCATACGAATGACTTAATATGTGATGCGTTAAAATAATTTTTTAATGCCATGTATTTGTACAATTTATAGCTGGAATCCACAGTTTTCATCCTGCTTCCCGCTTCTCAGCTGGTTGCTCCCGTAGGGGAGCGAGAAGACTATCTACTCCATGGAGCTTGCTTCTGCCGAGTGTTCTCATAGGATGAAGGGGGAAACCCTCTGCAGCGCCAATAATCTGTGTATTTCTGAATCTCTAGGGCTCAGTTCAGTTCTTAGCATGTTGAGGTGCTTAAAACTTTCGGATGAATGTATTATTAAATAGCAGTTTTGGATTCATTTAATACAAATTTACTGAGCCCTTATAGGTGCTAAACACAATTGTAGGCATCAGAATGCAACAATGAACAAAACAGACCAGGCCTCTGCCTTCGAGGAGCTTGTAGGTTAGCAGAGAAGAGAGATATTAAGCAGATAATAGCAATATGTGTTGAGTGTTTCAATGGAAAAAATGTGGGGATAATGGTGTATTAGGATTTTCTAGAGAAACAGAATCAAGAGTTAATGTACATTAACTTACTTGTAGATTATAAGGAATTGGCTCATGTGACTGTGGGGCCTGGCAAATCCAAACACCTCAGAGCAGGCTGCAAGCTGGAAATTCTGATCAAGGTGATGCTGAATTCCTTAGTCCGAATTCCCCAGGAGATGGTTGACTGAAAATTCTGGCAAGAGCCAAGCTGAAGTCTGAATTCCTCTTCTGCAATCTGAAATCCTCAGTTCTGTTATTTAAGACCTCCAACTGATTGGATGAGAAGGCACCTTACATTGCTAAGCGCAATCTCCTTTGTTGATTGTAGATGCAACCAACTTACTGTAGATACAATCAAGTGATTATAAATGAAAATTCTACCTCAAAATACCCTTGCATTAATAATCAGGGTAGTGTTTGACCAAATAACTGGACTCTATAACCTAGCCAAATTGACGCATGAAATTATCCATCAGAAGTGGTACCTTATGACATGAAGATGTCATCTACCCTAGAAGAAGGGAAGCTTCCTTGGAGAGATGCGCTAACTAGAACAACAGGTCAGGAGTTTGGCCATGGAGGACATAGGGAAAAGAGAGTTTCAAGTAGCAAGAGTAGCAGATAGGAAGGTCTGAAGGTGGGAGCCAGAGCACAGTTAGTTTGAGCAGCTAAAAAAGACACTCATTATGGCTGGAAGAAGTGAGAGTATAATGGTAGGCAGAAAACAATCCATGGTGACCATATTAAAGAGATAGGAAGGGACAGAAATATTGTAAGCTGGAGAGTGACATGATTTAGTTTTATATTAGGAAGATTCCTATGCTGAGACCATACAGAGGTAAACCAGCATCCTATGTGAATGGTGGTCTGGGAAGAAAGCCAACAATAGAAGGCAGTGTTCTCCATCAATTCAACTCTTAACAGCCCATCATAGTTCATCTCACCTTCTCTCAGATTTGGACTTGGTAGGTAAGAAAAGATAATAGAAGAAATCTAACTTTTAAACAACAGAGCATATTTTCATCTAGCACTCTCTTGCCCCCTTGTGACTTACTTCTGCTACTTAAATGCATTGTTTCCTGTGTCTGTATAATCTTGCCACATATAGTGAAGAAGAACAAATAGGAAGATTATGGCCCAGAAGGGATGTACAAGGGATTAGCTCCTCCTCCCTGGGAAACCCATTCCTTTTCCTAGTCCAAGGCCCTCCCTTGGTGGGATTTCCAAGCCATCCAGTGTGTGCTGGAGCTGACTCACATTGGCCTGCCAGGACCAAGAGCTGAAATGCGCATCTCTTCCCAGGGCCAATCACCTTGTGTCCTGAAATTGGTCACACCACAGAAATCAAGGCTATGCTACAGCTCAGGAGCTTTAGGTTGCCTGGAGAATCAGTTCTTAACCATTTATCAGCACTCCTCTGCCTGGCAGTCACTTTTGAATATACATGCTAGCAGCTAAAGCCTTTTTCGTGGGGGCACCCCTTTTGGCTGCAGCACTGAGGTGGCTAATTCCTTCCACTTGAGGATGTCATTTATCCCCATCTCCAGCATGGCTATTTTTGAACATGTATCTGAGTGTAAATTGAAGGCTCTTTACCTACCTACCCCAGCTTGCTAGGATGTGGCTCATTTGAAAACTACATTGTCAAGGGTCCTGGGACAAGAGGAAGATGTGTCTGCTCAGAGAGTCTCCTGTCTGTGCTCCTTCTCAACCAGGAGTGGGCATCTACAATTGCACTGTTACAAATCCCCATGTAAAGGTCATTATTTAGCTTTTGGACTGAATTCTTCCTTGTCACCAATTCCTTATCCAGTGCCCCTTTGTGATCACTGCATATGGGATCAGGAGATGAGGAAAATAAAATAAATCACTTTGATAATGACTTATCACTCTGGAAGGTGATTAACAGATTATATAAGGAACTTGTGTTGAAAAGAGTTCTGGACTTGAAATTAGAGAACCTGGGCTTGTGCTGGCCATGCTTTCCCACTCACCAGTCATATGACCTCAGCAAGTTTACAAAAGTCTGTGAAGGGCAGCTTTCCTTATCCGTCAATGGGGTGGTGATACTATCTAACACAGAAGGATTTTCTTAGGGTAGAATATGAAAGTCCATCAGTGAATGTTAATTCTTCTCCCTTTTTAGATATTTTCTAGATCTACCATGCCTTTTGAATATATGACCTTCAAATGATTACCCTGAAGAGATCATGGAGGGTCAGCTGTGCAATGGCACAATCTTAAACTTGCCCACCGAGGTCACTCACGGTCCAAACATCTACCTTGGCTCCAGTCAAAGAAAGCTGCTCATCCAGTGCCAGAGCCAATTGCATAGCATCTGAGGAGGTTCTGAGGAGATGGACCACACAAGACCAGATGGTCTATTTGAAAATGCCTATAGAATTTAGGTTAATATAGGATGACTGTTGGCATTTTCTTATTTCTCTATCTTTAAACTTTTATCATATTAATATGATTTGTGCCACAGAGTCCTTCTGTCTTGCAGCGAGGGGTCCTTCACTATCTTTTGGTGGAGATCAGGGAAGAAGTAGAATGATTCTGTCATTTCTCAGGCTAAGGTACTTATCTCAAATCTGCAGTAATCTCTGCCACAGGGGAGGAATGATGCCCCTTGCCCCTAACACCATCATTGTCTTCCCAGATTAAGTAGATCTTTTCCTAAAGGGTTCCAGGAGTACTGCAAGGCAATACATTATCAGAGAATTAGGAAAAGTGATGTTATTCAGCTCACTCATCAGCTTTGCCACCAAGGAGGGACAGGGGAAGAAGAGAAGGGACAAGATCCCATCATTCATGATTTGGAAAGTAACCTATGAAAAAACGCCTTCCTGACTCTCATTCTTGTCATCCCTCCAATCCTTTGTCAGGTTCTCCCACAGCCCCTTCTAGAAATCTTCCTCTTCCATTGGGTGTGATGGAGGTGAGGTGGGGCTGCCTTGAGCCTCACATCTTCTGCTGCCTCCATAGCCTCTGGGTGACAGCGGAGTCATCCTAAGCTGTGTTGACTCTGAAGAGGAACCTCAGGTGGGCAGGAGAGTGATGAGTTTTTCAATCTCTGGTTGGTGAGGTTTTTTTGTTCTAAGCATGAGAAAAGCAGATTCTACTCTGTGCTTATCTAATGGAAGGTCAAAGTGAGTGAGGGCTGAGAGGAAGGGATTGAAGAAGTGGATGGTTGGAGAATTCAGTCGTACCACGGGCACAGGAAGAGCTCTCTTCAGCTGCACACACAGGCATAGGAATAGGTAGAAAGCCAATCCAGAAGAAATACAAAGAGCCAACCAACATATGAAAACATACTCAACCTCACTAATAATAGAAGAATGTTATTTAAAACAGGATACTGAGAATTCCAGGAAACTAACCTGTGGAAAAACAGAGCTACGAGGGCATGCACACACAGGGATATGTACTGAAGTGTTGTTTTTCAAAGTGAACTATTGGAAGTAATTTTAATGTACATCATTTGGGGATCACTTAGACACATTCTGGGACATCTGTGCAATAAGGGCATGTCTTGGAGATACTATGAGTTCAGTTCCAGATCACCACAAAAAAGTGAACATTGCAATAAAGCAAGTCACGTGAATTTTTGGATTTCCCAGTACATGTAGAAGTTGTGTTTACACTATAGTGTAGTTTATTAAGTGTTCAATAGCATCATGTCTAAAAAAATGTATATACCTTTATTAAAAACACTTAATTGAGAAACAATGCTAACCATAATTTGAGCCTTCAGTAAGTCATAATATTTTTGCAGGTGGAGGGTTCTGCCTTGATGTTGATGGCTGTTGACTGATCAAGGTTTGTGGCTGAAGGTTGGGGTGGCTGTGGTAATTTCTTAAAATAAGAAAACAATGAAGTCTGCTGCATTGATTGACACTTCCTTTCATGACAGATCTCTCTGTAACATGCTATGCTGTTTGGTAGCATTTTACCCACAGCAGAATTTCTTTCAAAATTGGAGTCATTCCTCTCAAACCCTACCTCTGTTTTTTCAATTAAATTTATGTAATGTACTAAATATTTTGTTGTCATTTCAACATTGTTCACAGCATCTTCATCAGGAGTAGATTTCATCTTGAGAAATCACTTTCTTTGTTCATCCCTAAGAAGCAACTCCTCATCTGTTCAAATTTTATCATGAGATTTCAGCAATTTAGTCACATCTTCAGGCTCCACTTCTAATTCTAATTATCTTGCTATTTCCACCATATCTGCAGTGGCTTCCTCTACTGAAGTCCCAAAACCCTCAAAATCATCCATAAGGTTGAAATCAATTGTTTCCAAACTCCTGTTCATGTTGATATTTTGACATTCTCCCATGAGTCACAGTTGTTCTTAATGGCACCTAGAATGGTGAATTCTTTCCAGATTTTTTTTTATTTACTTTGCCCAGATCCATCAGAGGAATCTCTATCTTTGGTAGGTGTAGCCTTATTAAATATATTTCTTCAATAATAAGTCTTGAAAGTCAAAATGACTCCTTGATCCATGGTCTGCAGAATGGATGTTGTGTTAGTAGGAATGAAAACAACATTCATCTCATTGCACTTTTCCATCAGAGCTCTTAGTGACCAGTGCATTGTCAATGGGCAGTAATATTTTGAAAGGAATCTTTTCTTCTGAACTTAGGTTTCAACAATGGGCTTAAAATATTCAGGAAACCATGTTGTCAACAGACATTGTCATCCAGGCTTTGTTGTTCCACTGATAGAGAACAAGCAGAGTAGTTTTAGAACAATTCTGAAGGGCCCTAGGGTTTTTGGAATGGTAAATGAGCATTGGCTTCAACTTAGTCACCAGTGCGTTAGCCCCTAACAGGAGAGTCAGACTGTCCTTTGAAGCTTTGAAACCAGGTATTGAATTCTCTTCTCTAGCTATGAGAATCCTAGATGCCATCTTCTTCCAATAGAAATATGTTTTGTGTACATTGAAAATCTGCTGTTTAATGTACCCACCTTCACTGATTATCTTAGTTAGACCTTCTGGATAACTTGCTGCAACTTCTACATCAGCACTTGCTGCTTCAACTTGCACTTTTATTTTGTGGCGATGGCTTCTTTCCTGAAAGCTCATGAACCATCCTTCGCTAACTTTAAATTTTCCTTCCACAGCTTCCTCACTTCTCTCTTCCTTCATAGACTTGAAAAGAATGAGAGCTTTGCTCTGGAATAGGCTTTGGTTTAGGGGAATCTTGCAACTGGTTTGATCTTCTATCTAGACCACTAAAACTTTCTCCATTTGACATCATCAAAAGATCCTGTCTCACCAAGTTGTAGCTCTGGGTGATCAGGTATATGGTGGTGTCATCCAAAGATGCTTTCTTTCTGAGCTTAGCTGTGGATGATCAGGCTCATGGCAGGGCATAATAGCAGCTCTATCAGTCTCTGCCTTCTCCTCAAGGTTTACTTTCTCCCCAAGCTCAGCTGTGGGTAATCAGGCATATGGCTCATCTCACTCCTCTCCTCCAGGCCTCATCTCTTTCAGCCTTTTGGGGGGCCTTTTTTTGTGCCTCTGTGCTCTGCTGATTCCAGCCTCTAGCCTCTGGGATCTCTCTCTCAGCCTCTTGGAGATTCTCTGAATCTGAAGCTTTTTTTCTCTGTCTGAGGCTTTTATTTTTCCATTTATAAAGGACTCCAGTAAAAGGGTTAAGATCCACCCTGGGCCACGTCCTACTGAAGTGACTTAATCTAAAGGTCTCATCTACAATACTTTTACAAGCACTAGAATGGATTAGCTCTAAGGACATGATCTTCTGGGGCACACCCAGCTTTAAACTGCCACACCTGTAGATACTATAGCAGCTACTAAAGCAATGAGTTACCCTTACCTTTCCTGATATGGAAAATTGCATTTACTACATGAAAATAAGCAAGGTGCAGGAAAATTTGTATTGTATGTTCCCATATGTATAAAAGAATTTTAAGTGGTGTGTGTGTGTGTGCATGAAGACAAAAGGGTGGATGAATTAATACCAACTTCTAGGAATAGATATTTCTGCAGTGAGATTAAGAAAAAGTTTGGGGGAATCTATAATTTTTCACTTTGCACCCAGTTTATCATTTGAAATTCTATAATAAGTTTTTTAAAAAAGATTTTACAGAATGAATACATAACCCCATTTTTATCCTGCTCTCAAAGAGTTAGGAAGTCCAGACCTTAACACTTCCCTTGGAAAGTGGTCTGACAAGGACCAGTTAGGACTGGGAACAAGCTCTGTTCCCTGGAGGGGGGATAATGGCCTGAGGACAAGCCCAGCTGCAGGTCCTGGGAGGAGCTTCTGCCTGGCAAGGGCAAACCTGATGTTTGGTGGGCTAACCTCACGGCAGTTGCATCAGGGTGATCCAACTTGGGGTTTAGTGGAAATGCCGACATAAGCAGTGTTATTTTGAGACCTAAGAAGGTTAGCAGGCGGTGAATTCCAGAAGCTTGTCAAGAAGTAACAGAGACTTTGACCCAGAGACAAGATTGACACCTGGCACAGGTGCTTATACATTTTTATAGGCTGGATGGGAGAGGAGTCTGGAAAGAGCCAGGCGAGATTCCAGTCTTCAAGGAATCAGGATTCCCCTGAGACGTCAGCAAATTGTGAAGGCATGGAGCAATAGAGAGGACCGGTCACTGGAAGCACGAAGCACCATGAGGGCAAGGTCTCAGGAACAAGATGGCAGGAATCCAGCGTCCTGTGTTGCTGTTTTTTTTAGGTTAGCAAAAAATAGTTTTATTTTTTCCCATCATTTCATGTTAAAATGAGTTTTATTGAATAATTTGTTCTTGGCCTCCAAAATAAATTTCCAGCAAATTCCTTGGCCTTTTTTTTTGGTGATTTTCATATAATAAATGTGATCTAGTCCTTTTCAGCCACAAGAACAGACTTGTGTCAATAATTTAAAAGGCTTGTCAAACCTAATGTTAGAACTCTGAAAAGTTAATTTAATCCAAAACTTCTCTTTCATCTCCCAACCATGGGTCAGCCTCAGCTTTGGATGTTTGGAATGTGTGAGGTTGTGTGCTTTGTCTGTGGTTAGGCTGGGAGATATCTTTGATTTCCTGGCTCTCCACTCCTAGTTGCTGTTTTGGGCCCTTCTTTGAGGGACAGGGATTAGGGAGAAGAGAGGAGAGGTAGGTGAGGAAAGACGTCCCTTGACTGGGATGACCAGCAGACAGGTATTGAGGCTGGTTCAACGTTAGTCCCAGGGGGTAAAGAGGCGTTCCAGGAATGGGGCAAGACTGAGCATCAGGTGGCTCCAGCTGTGGAGTCTAGACATCATGTAGAGCCCTCCCCCACCCACCACTGTGCCCTAGAATCTAGATGGATGCACCCCACCCCCACCCCCAGCTTTCGTCCAAACGAGTCAATCCCGTTCTTAACGGTGTATGCATGGAGGCTGCTCCCTCTCTGCTTCTAGACAAGTCCCTGGTCGTTGGACCCCTGCTCCCCGCCTCTGGAGATGTACACCATGTACTGCCCCTGCCCGGGCCAGGAGGACAGCGCCCCTGTGGGCTGGCCAGTTGTGCCGACAGAGGCTGCCAAGGCAGCCTGTGTTCATTGTCTCCTAAGCACTGGCCCGGAGGAGTTGACTGCGTGGAAAGCCAATAAAACAAGCTGGCATTTCTCCCCTTGGCGCCCTGACAGCCTCTGCACCGTGGGAACCCTTAGCAAGGGGACTTGCTCCAGGAGACTCCTTTAGGAACGGGCCTCCTAAGAGGAGTGGCACTGCCTGTGCCAGCCCCTGCTGTCAGCTGCCCCAGAGTGTCCTGCTCAGCAAGTTCTGGCAGCTCGCTGGGCGGGGAGGGGAGTGTCAGAGCTGGGGTGACAGCTGCTCTGTAGTGGTGAGGCCCCTCAGTGCTGCCCTCCTTCCCCACACCAGCTCGTGTCTTTCCCCACCACGCTGGGGAGAGCACTGTGGCACGAGTCAGGATCCAGTTCCTGGCTGGGTGTGTGGGTGCTGTGTGGCCCTGAGCAGGCTGTTAACCTCTTGGTGCTTCAGGCTATGCACCTGCAAAATGCCAGGGGTAGTAACAGCTAATGTTGATGGAGTTTTTACCAGGGGCTTGACACTGTGGCCTCACTTCCCTGCTCCAGTTTTTCTCATTGTTTTCTCACCTTCTAACACATGATACAATAAGCTATATATTATGTTACCTATCTGATTTACCCCACTAGGGAGAAAGTTTCACGAAGAGAAAGCTTTTGATCTCTACTTACTGCTCTTAGACCAGAGTCTGGCATATAGACGATGCCCAAAAACCATTTGTTGAGCAAATGAATGAATGAATGAATGAACGAGCCTCTCATTTGGTCCTCATGACAAACATAGGAGATGAGTGTCGTTAGCATCTCTATTGTACTCTGAGACACCACAGCTGTAAAGAAGAAAACTATTTACATAAGGTCACACCACAAGTACCCAAAGTCGTCTGCCCTAGTCAGTCCTCTAAATACAATGATGTACATGCAAGTACTGGGTAAACTGTAAAGGGCTGTAAACGTGGAAAGTGCTGTGCCAATTGTACTTGCATTGACTGGATGATCTAAAAATATACCTTACTTTGGAATGTCTCCCACTCAACCCCAGTGTTCACACACCCCTGGTTGTAGGTAGTGTGGTCAACTGTTGACTTTTCTCTGCTGTTTATTTTGTCTATTAGCCAGAGTCAATCTTTAATCCAAGGCTGACTGACCAGGCCACCAGCCCATTTCTCTGCCATTCTTCCCCACTCTCACTAGTGGGGAATGTGCTCAGGAGGTCACAAATGCCTTTTATTACCAGCCCAAACCACTTCATTAGAGAGTGACAGTCCTGTAAGAGATAAGCTGCATTCCACAGCCAGCCAAACTTTGGGGGTATCTGTTGCTGAGATACATTCCCACTTCTCAATACTGTTGTTACCTGAGGAGTCATTGTAGAATCTCTGCAATTGTTGAAAATACATCATGCACTCGTGGGTCCTCTTTCCACCCCATTGTGAAGTCCCCTCTTAGAGTGCCCTGTAGTGCATCTCCATATCCTCACCATGAATATGAAACATGAAAAGATGCTTTGCTCTCATGTTTAGCCAGACTTCTGCTCCTCTCTGCCGCTAGCTTTCTCTTTGGCCCACATACCTGCGCCATTTCCCTTTGCTGATGGGGCTAGGTATCCTGGGTGGGCAGTGGTGAGGGTGAGGGAGCCAGGGGTGGGGACAGTTGATTACGGACTGGGGAGAGCAAATATAGGAAGGAGAAAGGCAGAACGCATGTGTCCCTCCCAACCCGAATTATCTGGGAAGCAGCTTATCTCCAGTGGCTCCTTTGAAAGATGGCTCTGCTTCCTGGGTGGTCAGGGAACATGGCTTCCCACGGGCCAAAGAATCCCTGTGGAGTTGGGGAAGGGGCAGGCAGATGTGTTCCTTTCTGGAGTGGGAGGGATGGCTTGCCACTGTCTTCCTGGGATCAGGGTTTCATTCAGGCCAGTCCCGGGGTGACCCTCAGTGTGGGAGACAAAGTGGCAGATGGTGGAAGGGAGAGCAGGCATTGGGCCAGGCTCGGGTCTGAGTCCAGCTCCACCTTCCCTGAGTTGAGCATTGGCTGCCACTCAACATCTGGAGCCCCAGGGCTCTCATCCATAAAATCCCACTTGGCAGGATTATTGTGGGATGAAACAATAACAAGAGTTATTGTGGGATGAAACAAGAGGACCCATGAAGGGACCTACAAGCGAGTGACATTCCTGTTATTCTAATCGTAACGAAGGGGAGAAGCGGTTATTTGCCAGAATTTCCCTTAGGAAGAGAAAGCTGGTGTGTTGGGGAAGTACTTTGATCTGAGCTTTGGTGCTGATGCTGGAATTCGAGGGAGAGCTTGGCATGGGCACCAGCCTGGACAGGGAGCCCGTGGGGCCAGGAGGGCTCCACGTCATGACCCCTTCTTCCTCCATATTCTCTGAATTCACAAGGTGCTTGAATGTGAGTGAATTTTTTGTGGTGATCAGGGACCAGGCTTGATGTCTGGATTGATGTGGGGCAGAGAAGAGGTAGTACAAACCCATGACCTAGATACCTGGAGAACTATGAAGAAATCACTACAAGAAAGCACAGAAATTGTAAGAAGGGCTTTGGACTCCCACAGGCCAAGGAATTGGGGTTCAGGTCAGGTTTAACAGAATTATGTGGACCAGGGAGATACAATGGCCATCTTGTAACTTCCCAATCCACCACCACCACCATCATCATTCCTGTTTAGTAGAGAGAGAGAGAGAAAAACAGGCTCCCATTAAGTGCCTTGCTCAGTCAAGTTCACATGGCCCTAATGGTGGCAAGCATTTTAAATTCCCTGTCACCTCCCTCTTGCCAATGGCTGTACCTACTGAACCTGGTCACCTGTCCCTAATGAAAGGCTTATAGTCTCAGGTGATAGATGAGAGAATTGATCTCAAAGGAGTCACATGATCTGCTCAAGGTCAAGCTTGAGCCTAATGAAGGATACTAAGAATGGGCAAGTGGTGCCAGCAAGATGCAGGCCAATGGCTGGGTCTTTGGAGCTTGGGAGCTGAAAGGACTTCGCCCCTCTGGGATGGTCAGCTTTGCCAATCTAGTGGTTTTCCCTCCCTGAAAGTAGATTAAGAATTAAGGGGGAAGTGGATCTGGCCCAATGAATAGGGCATCCGCCTACCACATAGGAGGTCAAATCCAGGGCCTCCTGGCCTACGTGCAGTGCTGATGCACGCAAGGAGTGCCACGCAGGGTTGCCCCCCGTGTAGGGGAGCCCTGCGCGCAAGGAGTGCGCCCCGTAAGGAGAGCCGCCCAGAGCAAAAAAGTGCAACCTGCCCAGGAATGGCTCCACACACATGGAGAGCTGATGCAGCAGGATGACGCAACAAAAAGAAACACAGATTCTGGGTGCCACTGACACAAGCGGACACAGAAGAACACACAGCAAGTGGACACAGAGAGCAGACAACTGGGGGGGGGGCGGTGGGGAAGGGGAGAGAAATAAATAAAAAACAAATCTTAAAAAAAAAAAAAGAATTAAGGAGTTGGGGTTGGGGACAATACCTGGACATCCAACCCCATATCCTTGCTGCACCTGCATTATTTGTGGGACCTCTTTCATTGGGTCACACATCAAAGTATCATCTCACATAGAAAGGCTAAATTTAGCTTTAATCAAATAACTGCTTACACTCAATCATCAAATGATCATTATCATCTCCCATTATTGATGACTAAGAAAGAATGCTCTAGGAAAAGAGGAATCAGTTACATAATTGAACCCTCACGGAGGTTTAAAAAAACCCCGTGTGCATGCAACTGTCTTATTTCAGAAAGCTTAGCACCTCCATTAGCTGTCCCCTTAGAAGACTTGGGAACCTCTTTGATTAAGGAGATATGGTGGCTGACCTTAGGATGTTCCTGGGTGAATTGAGTGGGGGTGAAAATGAGTGACTGGATGAACGGATGGGATCTTCTCAAGCCTTCTAGGCTAGTGCTTCTCTATCTAGACTGTACTGCCAAACGGTTACCAACTAAATTCTTTGCTGTGAGCAAGAGGAAGAGGAAAGGAGGAGGGAGAAAAGGGAGAGTGGAGGTGCTCCTGTTTTAATTTCCTAGGCTGCTTAAAGCGATATCATGAAATGGTTTGACTTGAACAATTGGCATTTATTAGCTTAGAGTTTTGAGGCTGAGAAAATGTCCAAATTAAGGCATCATCAAGGACATGCTTTCTTCTTAAAGACCAGCTGCTGGCGATCCTTGGCTCCTCTTCTACATGGCAAGGCACATGGCAATATCTACTGGTCTCTCCTTTCTTTTCCAGGTTTCATTTCATTGATTACAGTTTCTTGTGTTTGTGGCTTTCTCTCTCTGTTTCTCTCTGTCTCTCTCTCTCGTTATTCATTCCGTTTATAAAGAACTCCAGCAAGAGGATTAAGTCTCATTCTGAATGCGGTGAGTCACACCTTCACTGGAGGAGCTTCATCAAAAAATCCTACTTGGAATGGGTCCACATCTACAGGAATGAATTGGATTTAAGAACATGTTTTTCTGGCATACATATGGCTTCAAACCACCAGAGCCCCCAAACAGGTCTCTTTCAGAAGGCAAGCCATGGAGTGAGGACATAGGGTAACAAGTCTTTGATTTTGTGGAATATACCATTTTAGATGATTTGGGGGTCAAGTTTTTAGAGCTTGGGAGAGCTATTGTACCATCAGTGCATGGGTGGGAGTTCTGAGTGATTGCAAATCCCCACTTGCCACTCCTAGCATATTTGTCATGAAGACAGAAATTAGCCTAGTTGCATCTGGGTTCTGTAGAGGAAGCTGTTCACATGCTTTCCTCATTCTGAGTCCTAGGGTATTGAATTCACAATCAGGTAGGAGCCTTCCAGTCTAAAAATACCTAGAGAAGTTCTCTAATACAAGACCTTATGGGGCTGACAGAGGATTTGTGAAGAATGCTCAAGTCCACTCTGGGTCCTGAGCACTTTGTAGAGGCAGTAGCATGCTGTAGTCTGTTAATGCAAGTTCAGAGAACCAGTTGTGCGATCTCTTCCTGACTCTGCCTTCAGTTATCTCACTTTGGTTGCTTGAAATGGACTATGGTGGGAGTATTTATACCACAGAAATTGGCAAAACAATCAGGGCTTTCCCACTGCCTGGAAAGCCAGTTAAAAACTTTACCAGCCATGAACAATCATTGCCAAAAGATGGAAGCATCCCAAGTGTCCATCAACTGATGAAGATAAACAAAATGTGGTCTATATATACAATGGAATATTGCCCAGCCATGAAGAGGAATGAAATCCTGATACATGGGACAGCATGAATGAAACCTGAAGACATCAGTTGGAGTTAGTGTAAGTAATTTGTATATATCTAAGAATTTGTTCATTTCATCTAGGTTATCTAATTTGTTGGCATAAAGTTGTTCATAGGATCCTCTTATAGCCCTTTCGTTCCTGTGGGTTTGGTAGTAGTGTTCCCCTTTTATTCCTGACTTTAGTTATTTTTCTCCTTGCTTTTTTTTTTTTTTTTGTCAATCTAACTATAGTTTTACTGATTTTATTGATCTTTTCAAAGAAACAACTTTCGTTTTAGTTGATTCGATTGCTTTTTATTCTCTACTTCATTTATCTTTGATCTAATCTTTGTTATTTCCTTCCTTTTGCTTACTTTAGGTTTAGTTTGCTCTTATTCTAGAAACTGCAGTTGTGAGGTTTGGTCTCCTGACTTGAGATGGTTCTTTTTTAATACAAACATTTAGAGCTATAAATTTCCCTCTCAGCACTGACTTTGCAGCATCCTATAAATTTTGATATGTTGTGTTTTCAATTTCATTTGCCTCATGATATTTCCTAATATGCCTTGTGACCCATTGGTTATTTAAGAGTATGTTGTTTAATTTCCATATATATGTAAATTTTCCATTTCTCCCTCTGTTATTGATTTCTAGCTTCATTCCATCCTGGTCAGAGAAGATACATTGTATAGTTCAATATTTTTTATTTATTGGTTCTTTTTTGTGATCTAAGATATAGTCTGTACTGGAGAATGATCTGTGTGCTCCAGAAAAGAATGTGTGTTCAGATGCTATTGGGTGAAGCACTCTATATATGACTGTTAGGTCTAGCTGGTTTGGAGTATTGTTCAAATCTTCTATTTCCTTATTAATCTTCTAACTAGATGTTCTATCTATTATTGAAAGTGGTATTAAAATCTCCTACACTTAATGTAGAACCATTTATTCCTCCCTTCAAATCTGTCAATATTTGCTTTCTATATGTAGGGTCTCTGCTGTTAGGTACATATATATTTATAATTATTATGTCTTCTTGTTGAATTTCCCTCCCCACTCCTCCAGATGGTTCTCTCATCTGTCTGCTCATTGTTTGCTCACTTTCTCCAGGAGGCACCAGGAACCAAACCTGGGAACTCTCATATGAGATGTGAGTGCCCTATGGCCTGAGCCACATCCGCTCCTCATGGCTTGTGGCATCTACTTGCTGCACAGGTCATCTAGCTCATTGCGGTGGCGTGATATCTGCTCATCTTCTTTTAGGAGGCACCAGGACCCGAACCTGGGACTTCCCATGTGGTAGGAGGGCACCCAACTGGTTGAGCCACATCCCCTTCCTTATCCTTTCACTTTTAACCTACTTATGTCTTTGAATTTAAAGTAAGTTTCTTGTAAGGAGCATATAGTTGGATCAGGCTTTTTTAGCCATTCTGCCAATCTCTGCCTTTTGATTGGAAAGTTTAATACATTTACATTTAAAATCACTACTTACCACGGAGGACTTTCTTCTGCCATTTGCTGTTTGATCTTTGTAAGCTTATTCCTTTTTTGATCCTCAATTCTTCTGTTAATGCCTACTTCCATTATTTTTGTATTGTACCATTTTCAGTCTCTTTTCATTTTTTTCTGCATATATATTCTTTGTGGTTACCACAGGGCTTAACCTTAATATCCTAAATCTATAACAATCATGTTTGATTGATACCAACTGAACTCCCATAGCATACACATACACTTACACTGTTCCTATCCCCTTCAATTCCTCACCTTTTTTGTACTTTTACAAATTGTATCTTTGTACATTGCATATCCAAAACCATAGCCTTATCATTAGTTTTTATGCATTTGCATTCTAGAACCTATAAGAAGTAAAAAATGGGGTTATATCCTAAAAAAATACAATACAACCATACTGGCATTTATATTAACCCATATGGTTAACTTTACCAGAGGTCTTTATTTCTTCTATCCACTTTGGTCCACTGTCTAGTGTGCTTTCTTTTCAGTCTGAAGAACTCCCTTTAGAATCACTTGTAGGGCAGGTCTAGTGGTCACAAACTTGCTCAGCTTTTGTTTATCTGGGAATGTCTTAATCTTGTCTTCATTTTTGAAAGAGTCTCACCAGACATAAAATTCTTGATTGCAATTGTTTTCTTTCAGCACTTTAAATCTCTCATCCCACTACTTTCATGTCTCTGTTGTTTCTGATGAGAAATCAGCATTAATCTTATTGGTACTCCCATGTACATAACACATTGCTTTTCTCTTGCAGATTTCAGAATTCTCTCCTTGTCTTTGCATTCAATAATTTGACTATTACATGATTCTCTGGACATGATTCTCTTTGAGATTATCCTGCTTTTGGTTTGTTTGATTTCCTGAATTTGCATATGCAGAACTTCCATTAAATTTGAGAAGTTTTCTGGCATATTTCTTTGAACATTCCTTCTGTTCTTTTCTTACTTTCTGCTCCTTCTGGGACTCCCATATTGTGTATATTGGTACACTTGGTGGTTTTCCAGGCTCTGTACACTTTTTTCATACTTTTTTCTTTTTGCTCCTCAGCCTGAATCATCTCAATTGTCTTATCTTTTATTCACTGATTCTTTCTCTGCCAGGTCTAATCTGCTGTTGAAAAACCCTAAAGGATTTTTAAAAATTACATTATCATGGTCTTCAATTTCAATATTTATTTTTGGTTCCCTTTCAAAATTTCTGTCTCTTCATTGAGTTTATTATATTGTTCATTCTTCATTTTCCTGATATCATTCAGCTCTTTCTCCATATTTTCCTTTAGTTCTTTGACTATATGAAGTTTTTAAAAAGTATTTCTAGTATGCCCAATGTCTAGTCTTTTTCATTGATGGTTCCTGGATTTTCATCTTGTTCCTTTGGGTGGGTTATCATTTCCTGGTTCTCTGTTTATCTTGTAATTCTTTTTTGCACACTATGCATTTTTAAATTTTATTAACTCTCATATGTAGTCCCTGAGATGTCTGTTCCTTTGGTTTGTATCCAGACAGTATATGACAAAGATTTCCATGAGTGCCAAAAGCTAACAGAAACAAACAAACCAACACAGAAAACACCTCTTACAATCTTTGCAAATAGGATCTGCATTGACTGGTGCTCTCCGTGAAAGTTCAGCCTTCTGTCAAGAACATCAAGCCAAGGCACGTGCTCAGGGTGCTCTCTGTCTTTTCTAAGCCTGCATCTTTTCCTGTACTTGTGTTCACTTGCTTGCAGCCTTAGGACTTCTCTGATTTACAGGAACCTGAATACTCACTTTTCTCCATATGAATTTCCCCCATCAGGGTGGAAATTGTCTTAAAGCTGATAATCCTGTGCCCCATAGCCACTTTTATTTAATTGTTTCTTATTTTGCTGTAGCTGTCTGCAAGCTCCTCTGCCTGCAGGGCAATTTCTGGGATGGTGAACCAGAGACTAGTGTCCTCGTTTATTCTTTCATGATGCACCCAATAGGCTGGCACCTATGGACAGGCACACCAGTAAGCTCATACTGGTTACTCTGCTCCTTCCAGAATAGAACATGGGCTGGAAGGGAGTGGCCAGAAGGGGCACCATGAGCTTCTCCCACCATTTTTAAAAATTGCATTTTCTTGATTTGGCACTCACTCACTTGCAGCCACACTTAATTATTTTCTGGAGTTTTGAAGATGACAGCTTTGCCAATTTTTGCTAGTTATTCAAAGATTCTGTAGAAGAACAGAACCCTGGAGCATCTTATACCACCATCTTAGTTGACCTGAAGTCTCATTTTAAATACATTTAAAAAAATATTTTATAAACATTTGAACCAGTAAATCCATATTTATCCTAGGAAAGAAATCAGAGACATACCCAAAGATATATTAAGTGTGTCCATTACAATTTTATTTGTAAAATTGTAATCAGCTTAAATGTTTGATAAATTATGTAGAGCAACATAATTCCAAAGAAACATTAGACTACCGCAGAATATTTAATGTAATCACTGTATATTTTTAGTGAAAAAATAATACAAATATAATCTCATTTTTTCCTGCAGGGGAGAACAAACAAATAACTTTGCATGCATATTTGTGTGTGTGTGTAATTTTCATGTATGTAAATATACCAAATATTGATGATGGTAATTTCTGAATTATTTTCTGGTGATTTTCTTTATTTTCCAACTTTTATCCACTAGTATGCACAAACACACAATACCATATCTGTAATTCAGAAACCCAAAAAAGCTCTGAAAATCAGAGCTTTTCATAAACTTGGTACATTTAATTATGTCAAAAAACAAATGGGAGTTTAGTTGCAGTTTACAGCAACCAAAATTGCTCTAACAAGGAAGCTGATCACTTAAAAAAGTGAAGACCGCTTCAAGGCCAGGGAGTTAGTAGAAAGAAGGAAATTGGCAAGGTTCTTTTGATTAGAGCAGGAACCTGTTAGTCTTATAGAGGTGGGCTAATTGTAATTAACAGTATTTTATTTTACTTGGGTCAAATATACTTCATCAGAAGCTTAGTTGGCTTTCTGGGATTGAAGGTCTTTGCAGGGACTTTCAAAAGAAGATGATTGTCATATGAGTCTATGCTAGTTCAGGGAATTTGACTTCTGTGTTGGTTCTGAGAAAACCCAGTAGCAAGTTTTGATTTTATTTCTCAGCACCAAAAATCTGGCCTCAACAGACACGAGCTTTTTAACAGTCTATATTTATCCCATCTAGTGTGGCTATGCTTATATTTCACCATGGAAAAGGTGCTCCCCCAGATGTCCAGGAGCACTTCCTACTCAAAGGAGCCAGGACTCCACGGGGGTGGCAGGGAAAGTGCTTACAGACTCTAGAATACCTTTTGTTGTGCTGAAACATAAGAAAATGCTCAAAGAATGATGGAATCAAAACAAAAGGACACTTTGGTTAGTAGTAATATTTTGACAATGCTCTTTAATCATTAGTTAAAAAGGTTTAACAGCAATGCAAGGTATTGGTGTAGGGTGAGTTATGAGAGTCCTGTATAATGTTACATATGTTTGTTTTATAAGTTCACAACTATTACTATACACTTACTGTTTATGTATGTTTATGTATGAGTGATATACTTCAATATATTTTTTTAAAAAAGAAAAGAAATAGGATGGGGGAGCAGATATGGCTAAAGTGGTTGGGCACTGGCTTCCCACATGGGAGGTCCTGGATTCAGTTCTGGTGCTTCCTGAAAAAACAAAAAAAACAAACGAGAAATACAACTCAGGGAAGCCGATGTGGCTCAGTGGTTGAGCATCAGCTTCCCACATATGAGGTCCCAGGTTCTATCCCCAGCCCCCGGTACCTCAAAAAAAAAAAAAAAAAAGGGTGGGTTGGGGGTAAAAAACACCAAATGTAAGATATGGACTGTATTAGTAGCACATAATTTGTTACAAATATTTCACAGTGATTCAGGGTGCTGGTGGTGGGGTGGGGTATGGGAGCCCTGCATGAAGTTGCATGTTTGTTTTGTAAGTTCACAACTTCTACTATGCACTTATTGTTTACGTATGTTCATAGATGACTGATATACTTTAATAAAATTTTATATTTAAAAAAAAAAAAGGGGGAAACGGACTTTGGCCCAGTGGTTAGGGCGTCCGTCTACCATATGGGAGGTCCGCGGTTCAAACCCCGGGCCTCCTTGACCCGTGTGGAGCTGGCCATGTGTAGTGCTGATGCGCGCAAGGAGTGCCGTGCCACACAGGGGTGTCCCCTGTGTAGGGGAGCCCCACGCGCAAGGAGTGCGCCCATGAGGAGAGCCGCCCAGCGTGAAAAGAAAGAGCAGCCTGCCCAGGAATGGCGCCACCCACACTTCCCGTGCCGCTGTCGACAACAGAAGCGGACAAAGAAACAAGACGCAGCAAATAGACACCAAGAACAGACAACCAGGGGAGGGGGGAAAATTAAATAAATAAATAAATCTTTAAAAAAAAAAAAAAAGACACAGAAGCCAACCTGAAGGGGCCTTCACTGGCCAAATAATTTGAACATGAAAATAATATAGTATTAAATTCTATCCCATTGAATAAAAAAAAATCCATGGGTCTGTAATGAAATAAATATACATGTGAGTAAATAAATAGGATGGAAGAATGCTTTTACTTACAGTAGAATGCCAGCTAATGAACTTGGAAGGAGTGATAATTTAGAACACCATTTGGCAACCATCAGGGTAGTTAATTCAGTCAAGAAACAGCAACAAATATTATTACTACTGGGTGAAAGCTTAATGAGAATTTGGGATATTCTCATAATCTCAAATAGTCATACCTACAAAGGGGAAAATGTCAAATTTATGGTGGAGAAACCTGGCAGAAACCACCTTAATCAAGTGACCAAAGTTAACCTCACCTGTAATAAGGCAAATTGAAATCATGTACCATCTATGAGGATGCAACAAAAAGAGCACAACACAATTTCCATGGCATTCCTGCCCAAAATGTATAATCTGAATCTAATCATGAGCAAAGGCTAGACAAATCTAAATTGAGGGACGGTCTATAAAATAACTGTGGTGAAATCTGCAAAAGCAAGGTCATGAAAGTTAAGGAAAGGCAGAGTCAATGGTCCAGACTGAAGAAGCCTCAAGAGACGTGGCAGCTAACCGCAGTGTGTGAGGCTGTACGTTATTGGGACAATTGGCAAAACCTGAATGGGAGTGGGGTTTAGAGGATAAGAATGTATATGAGCTAATTTCCTGATTTTTATGATTGTATTGTTATTATGCTGATTGTAGAAAATACCCACTAAAATATTAGGAGATGATAGAGCATCAAATAGTTTAGAGGAAATAAATGGTATTTATGCTATTCTTGGAACTGAACTGACGAATTGTTCCAGGCAATTGCCTTCTGGTTCCAGTGTTGCAGAGTCTCTGTGCCCCTTGAGGAGCCCTGGTCCTCCTATTATGTATGAAAGGTTCCCTAAGGTCCCCAGTTCTTTTGACATAGATGCCAAGGAATATTTGAGAACAATACGAGGGTGGGAAGTGAAGCAATTAAAGTTGTTCTACACCTGGGACTTTCCTTATTCTTGCTTGAGGGTTCAAACCAGGAAACATTAATAATATCTACATCATATCATCACAGATATGAATATTAATATCTTATGAGTAGGCTGGATTGAGTGAGTCTTGGGAGCGCCCCAGGAGGATTTGGCCATGGGTTAGGAGATAATTAAAGCTATAGTCCACACAGGCAAATATTCAGCAACCAGATCTCCACCTCTCAAAACCGAAAAAAAAAAAATTAAGCTACCTTTGTTCGTGTATTTATAAAATACTTGACAATGCTTTTTTTTTAAAATAAAAATTAATAAGCTGGAATTGGTTGAGACCTGGTGATCTTCATATGAGCAGAGGGAGTAGAAGGAGGGCACTTGGCTTTCTCAAAGCCAATCCCAACTACTTGGGCTCCTCTGTGTGGTAAACACACTTTTCTCAGAAACTTTTGCTGCCAACGATCCTCCTTGATACGAGTTAATAAGCGGTGGCCTCCTTCTTGAGATTCTGCCCCTTTCCTGCATTTCCAGTGGGTTAAGACTGGGCCATTGGAATTAACTCTGAAGTTGGATGGCCCATCCTTGGACCATCTTTCTCCCACATGACCTGTAGAAGACCAGTATCTCCCCTCTTCTGTACCTACCATTCCCCCTGCTCCACACCCACCCTCCTCCATTCCACCCTCAGTTATAGTCCTTACCTTCCCTCTGTCTATAACTCCCTTGTGACTCTGTAAAGATGGCTTAAGTTTGTGTGTCAAGTGCAAGCTGTTCTGCCCACTCAAACTGGCAGGGGCAAGATCCAGTCCTTCCAGAGTCGTGCATGAATCTTCAACTGGCTGGAACGTGGGAGATCACTTTGTCCCACATTCAGATCCTGGAGATGTGAGGGACCTGTTGTTTCATGAAGAGCTGGGATTAAAAACTCCCAGACCAGAGCTCATGCCACTGCATCATCCTCAGCCTGTCCCAGGATGCCCTGGCCAACTGCCTCTACAGAAAAAAAATTGTCTTCGTTATCAGCTTTAGAAGGCTTACTCTAGTTGAGGCTTTACAAAATGTGACAAATGACAAATTAGAAAATCTCGCATCAAGAGTCTCTCAAGGAATAAAAGGGGACGATGGTGAGGGAGAGAGAGAAGATGAGAGCATGATGCCTTAGGGCTGGGGAACGGCGCCTTCATTAATGTGAGATGATTTGGAGCCAAAAGAGATGAATTGGGCGATTGTGCATCTCTCTGGCTATAAACCCCAGTCTTTCCTCTTCCTCAGCCCCATACCCCTATAAAAAGTGATTTGGGATAATTGCTGGAAAACAGCCTCTGTGTACTCGGAGAAAGAAACTCCATGGCATGATGATTTTGGATGTAATCCTGCTAAGCTGGTGCCCTGTGGCTATTTTTTCCATTATGGTATTTCACAACCCACCATCTCCTCTTTGGGAAACTTGGTTATGGGGGCAGGAGATGGATGAGAGGTGACCTTCTGATTTCTCTCAGCACCTGAGTACTGGTTCTACCATATGAGTTTTCCTTGAGTAAGCACTAGGAGGTACTTGGCTTGGCTCTGCTGTCTTTAGAAGTCCTGACCCTGAGTAAGTCAGTTCTGCATGGAATACAAGAAAAATGTCTTATGGAAAATAGAACTTTAATAGGCTGGGTCCACAAAAGCACAACAGTAGCTGCTGTACCAACCACAAACAAAATGGCAAAACAGAACTCATCAAGCAGTATTCTACCCCAAATACAGTCTGGTTGGAAAACATGTAAGAGATGACCTTGTGTATCCCCTATTATGGGTGGTGATCTAAGGGATGTGTGACTCAGGTGTGCTGGGCCAGCGGCCTCAGTGAGAGTCTTAGATGCCTTTTCATGGTTGATTCAGAGAGATGCAGTAGTGAGCAGAAGGGTAGAGAGACCATCCCTGACTATCAGTGTCCCTGGAGAGAGGTTGAGGTGGTCAGCCGATAAAGGGCAAGAGGCTAGAGACAGGACTCAGCCTATCTAGAATAAGAAGAGTGGTTCATTATGTTTCATTGGTGCTTTATTGTTGACAAGGCACTTTGTACATTGCCTCATCCACAGAAGCCCTGTGAGCTAAGCAGGGCAGATACTATTAATATTATCTCAATTCACTGATGAGGAATTCAAAGTTCACAGAGGTTAAGTGGTCTGCCCAAAGCCACACAGCACGCAAGTGGCAGAGCCATGGCTGGGACTCAGATCTCTTGACCCCATTTACAGTGGGATTGTCAGATGCGTGTAAAATGTGTAGGCACTTGAGAGATATTAACAGGTTTGCCTGTCTGGTAATTTGCACCTCCTCTATCCTGCCCTAGAGGCCATGTGTTCCCACCATGGGCTGACTCATCCTTTTAGGGTAAGACGTTATCTCCAGCTAAGTCCTGATTAGAGGCTAATGTCGTTTTAAGAGAATTTGTGAATATCATGAGTCTTTGGCCCACGGTAATACCTTAAAGAATATCTCCATCACTTTTCTTGGTGTGCCATGATAGCAGGGTCTCTTGGACATGCAAACATATCTGGCTCTTATCTTCTTGAGTCCTCATTATATCCTCTCACAACACTGCATATAGAAGTCCTTCCTATGTGCTGTGCCATTTTTTGGCCAACTTGGACTACCACGGATATACCCTCCTAGTCTCAACTTCATGTCTTTGTTAAATGCTTCCCTCTGCCTTCCTTGCCAGAATCCTATTTTGAGTATGATGAGCACACTCTGTAAGGCCTAAAAGGTCGTCTCAAATCCTATCTTGGAATAGTCTGAAGACCTTCCTGCAGTTCCTGATGAAAGTGGGTGCCCACTAGTAACTGGATTGGAGTTTGGGCAGGATTTGTTGGAAAAGGCTAGATTCACTCTGGTGCAACCAATCTGACTTTAGCAGTCTGGGATATTGAGGACATTTTCAGGGTTGGGAAAACTTTTAGGGTGTTGGGCAGAGTTGAATTCTGCTTATGGTGTGAAATCATTGTATGATCCTATAAAGGCCATGCAGATTTCTTGAATTGCTCACTCCTCTTTTCCTTTATCTGATATATATAGTTCTGCAATGTAGCCTGGAACCTGCCATTTGGGGCATGTCCAACTCATTGTGAGATCCAGTGGTTGATGGGAAAAGAAATTTAGACAGGATCTTGTTAGTGATCCTTAAAAAGGAGATGCCATAATTACATTCTATTGCTGTTTTCTCCTCCCGTCTTCCTTTTCTTATGAGGATGAAGGTTTTTTCATCAGTACTACAAATGCTAAGAAGCATCGACACCATTTTCTAAGCTATTCGGTTCTCACCCATGGGCCAATAAAGCAAGAATTAACTGGGATGTTGTTATAAATACAACTTTGCCACTCCACCCTGGAGATTCTGATTAGATGGGTTTGAGGGAGAGAGTACCCAAGATGTTGTATTTTTAATAAGCTCCCCAGGTGGTTCTAATGCTATCTCAGACTGGGGACCCACAGATTTAAGGCTTAATAAAACTCTAAGCAGCTCTCAGGAATTAGACACAGTCACGCCCACAAGGGGGTGCTTGACAAGCTTTTGGGTGACGGTGCTGAAGCTGAGCTGAGACGGTGGTGTCGGGTTCTCTCTTTGGCCTGTGTCTGCTCTAAGGAGCAGGAAGGACTTGCTGGTCCCATTGGTATGGTATGTTTTAGGCCATGTACGTCAAATTTTCCCTGCACTCAGAAATCTGACACCCTGGAACAAATAAGATTCCCCCAAAGAAGCAGAATTATTCCATATAGCCATAATTACCCTAAGCCAGACCACCACGTATCAAACTTCATTCAATTAAAATTCAGATACCTCCAACTCTAATCTATACCATGGGGTTCATTCTAATTTATTCCCTTTTCAATAGTTTTAAGCCCCTATACTGATGGAGAAAAACTTGCCTCTCATCATATTTAATGTATTTTCTTATTTGGTTGATCTCCCATGTTGTTAACCAATCTCTGATCAATGCCCCCCCCAGCCATGTCCTAGTCACCCCGCTTGGGCTCTGATACCCTAGGCTGGCTTGTTCCCCTGGGCAGAATCCTACCTCACTCTGCTTGGGAGCCAACATTCTATGCTGTGCTTCCCCCAGGTGGGTGCTCTTCTTTCTTGGCTTGGGCTCTGATGCTTTGGGGGCTGTCTCCCGCTGTGTGTGCACCCTCCTTACCTGGCTTGGGTTCCAGCACCCTATCAGGATGTCCTTCTCACCTTGTTGGGCTCCAATGTCCAATTCTGGGCCATTGTGCCCTCACCTCCTGACACAGAGGCTTGTTTTGCTCAGCCTCACCTCATGGATTTAAGACTGGATTATTCAGAAAGAGGAAAGGAAGGGAAGGGAGAGGAAGTGACCATAAACTCTTAGGGCAGGGATTCTGCCTGATTCTTCCGCAAATCCTTTTGTGGCTAGTATGGTGTTTGTCACATAGTTTCCTCTCCAGAGAGACTCAGCTTAAGAGAGGATAGGGTGGGAGGCAGGCAGGTGGCGTGAGTTAAGATCATGGCTCCAGAGTCGTTCACATATGGCTTCGACCCTTATGCGCGGTGGGATCTTCTGAGTGCCTCGGTTATATTGTCTGTACAGTGAGGATCTTAGTTGCACTCAGCCTCATAGAGTTAAATGAGGATGCTGTTAGATATCATGTCACATGCTTAGCAGGGAGCCTGGTGCAGGTCGTTACTCAATAAAAATGCTACTCTGAAGGCACCCCCTGGTGACCAGCTGTGGGGTCAGGAGTCATGGAGCAAGGGCCAATTCTTCACCAAGAAGCGTGGACACTCAGGCCAGTGCACCTGCAATTTGGACCTCAGTTTTCTTCCCTGTGCAATGAGCAGTTGGACCACCATGAGTGAAGGGCTCTTTCCAGCTCTGACATTACAGTGTATTCTATCATCACACTACCTTTGGGGTGGTTTGAGAGATGGTAAGTCAGCATGTTGGAATTCAGGCTGTGCCTTAATTTGCCAGGCTGCCATGGCAAATTTCACACAGGGTTGGCTTAATCAACAAGAATTTATTGGCTCACAGTTTCAGAGGCCAGAAGTCCCAAATCAGGCTGTCAACCAGGCCGTGCTTTCTCTCTAAAGTGTGTAGTGTTCTGATGCTGGCTTGCCCTGGGGCTCCGTGACTGGTGTCTCTGCCTCCGTCACGTGGCCATGTCCTTGGCTTTCTCCTGTGGCTCCCTCTGAGTTCTCTTTAGAAGGCCTCCAGTAATGTGGATTAAGGCCATGCTAAACTAGGATCTTAGGAGATCCTGTTCACAAAGGCATCCACGCCTTAACTGGTAGTAACATCTTCAAAGGGTCCCATCTACAAATAGGCTCACACCCAGAGGAGCATGGATTAGGGTTAGGACCATGTCTTTGTTGGGGTCCATCATTCAATCTGCCACAGGCTGCCTCCAAGATGGGCACAGGACGGGATCTGGCTCAGGGCACTAGAGGGCCAAGACCGTGCAGATGCTGATAATAAGTCCTAAGAGTCACCCTACAGTTAGCAACCAATGTCTACATTCGCTATCTCACTATAGCCATCTTACAAGGTAGGCATTTTTTTCTATCAGAACCTGAGGCTCAGATAGGCTCCACGATGCCACTCAAGGTGCAGGGCAGGGGCTTGACCCTGAGCCCCTGATGGTGCTTTTCTTTGGTCCCTGAGGTAAAGCAGCGGCACAACTTTACCAAGAGGGACAATTCCAAATGCTGACTTGTGCTGACTATTGTCAGGTCTCACTGAACTTCTCACTGGCTGCACCTGCTGAGAACCCCACCCCTTCTATGCGACTCTCTGCAGGTGCACAGGTTCTTGATGTATTTACTAGAGGGCAAACATGATTCCTGCTTTACCAGGGCTTAAATTCTAATATGAAAAAAAAAAATGGCCACAAACTAGTTTTCAGCAGAACGTTATCATTAAGAAAATTACCAAGGAGCATCAAGGAAGAAGGGTGGATCGGGTATTGGGATGGGGGAGAGGTAATCAGGCTGGCTTAATCCGGGAGAACTTCCTGGAGGAGGTAGTGTGATTTACATAGGATTTAGAGGAGGGAAAAATGTCAGAGTTGAGGCTGAAGGAACCAAGACATCTGGGAAGTCTCCCTCTCCCTTCCTTATCTTATCTAACCTCTGTATCTTACCTCTGGTGGATCTGATAGTACTGCTTGGGCAAACTGAGGCACAGTTCAGTGGCAAAAGTCCAAAAGAGATCCTAGGATATTTGACTCCCCCACCCCATCATGAAACTTGCTCAACCTCTTTTGCAAAATGGGCCTCTCAGCGACTAGGGAGGTGATTTGGTAAGAATGAGAGTTTGTGAACTTACCAAGCTTTGTGGAAGAAAGAGGCAGTGTTTGCATTCAGGTCTCTGGATGTACTCCGCTGTGTGCTGAACCCAGAGGCTGAGCACGACTGCCGAGTGTCACTGACACAAACCAATGAGGATTAGGTGGAGCATGTTTCAGCAGGAAGTAGGACTGGGGCCAAACACCTCTAGGTTACAATGCAATAGATGATGGAAGACCAATTAATTTTTTACAACGGGAGAAATAGCTAAAAGATTAACGAGCATTAATTATTTATTGAACAGCTGCCTGCGCAAAAAAAACGGGGGAAAATTGCCCTGTATGGGGAAATTAATCTCTTCCATAATCTCAGCTGTTGGTTGCAATCTGCCTTCGCTTGGAGGTCATGCAAGTCATCTCTAGGCAATGGGTGAGATCATTTAAGAAGCAGGGAAAAACTTTTAACAGTTTTGGGGTATTCAGCAAACTGGCTAGAAATTGAGAGGTTTGCACAGGAAGAGTAAGAGCTAAGCTCTGCTGGTGAGGAAAAATGAATGAACTGCTAATCACAGGTGAGCCCTTGTGGCATTAGAGCTCAAGCACAGAGTACATGGGTTCAAAGCAAGAACAAGGAGGAGTGTGGGGGCTCTCTTTTGACTGAGGATACACCTGTTACTCAGTCTTTCCTAAGATAAACTGTGATGAATCCATCCATCCATCCATCCATCCATCCATCCATCCATCCATCCATCCGTCCACCCACCCATCCACACACCCATCCATCGATCCAGTATTTAACAAAGTGACTTTTATGGACCGTGCTGAGTGCTGGGAAGTAGCAGGTGAGGTTGCCCAGGCAGCTCCTCCTGACACTTTGGAGCTTTGACCTTGACTCTTAGAACCAAAAAACCTCAGAGAAGAGCCAATACCATCCCAGCGCTTTCCAGAACCATGCTTCTCCCCCCAGGAAGCAGACCAGGGAGAGGGACTGGGGCAAATGTGCTGGTGAGCTCATTTGGTTTTGGTTCTCTCGCCCCCTTTTCAGGGTAGATTTGCTTTTATGACTTTAATTTGCTGACACTTCCTGGGAAGATTTTGTTTGAACAAAGACTTCCATAGTTAAGAGAAGGATGGAAACCATTGCTCCAGTCTAACTTCCTACTTTGATGGATGAAAACCAAGGCTCCAGAAGTGAAGTGATTTTCCCAGATAGTTATTCATGGGATTGGCAGCTGAACAGGGCTCATTTTGTCTTCTCCTAAGGGCTCACTTTGTCTTCTCCTGAGTGTGTCAAGAGCTCCTCTTTTCCTCCTGCTCAATCCCATTCCTACTTGATTTCTCTCCTCCTGCCTCCAGGAATCTGCACTCTGGTTCCCAAAATGGACCTGCCTGCCTCCGTCCTTTCTGCCAGCTTCCTTCATTTTCCTCACCAGCAGAACTTAACTCTGATCCAGCCTCTGTTCTCCAACTCTCTAATGATTTAAGCATGAATCAGTCTGTGCCGAGGTAGTAATAACCAAGTTTACTCACCGCTCTTTCAAGGGTATTTATGTTATAGGGCGTCTCTGAGATAGAGGCCCCCAAAACAATCATTAACAGTTGAAAGTTAGGTACAGTAGCAGATCACACTGGGGGTCGGGGCATATTTCCAGGCAGGAGGTGCTTTGCGGTATCATTTCAATCACAGCCCACGAGCACCATCTACCCCTCTTAAAAATAAGACCACCTAAAGCTCACATCAGGGTTTCTGAAAAATCCCTCTTTGTCAGAAGAAATTGCTTAGACATGTGTCGTCTGATCAGTGGACTGGATCCTTGTCCTGCCTTAGCATGGGGCTTTGTGAATGAGGATTCAGGAACAGGCTACGGAAGGAAGACCTGGATGGCTAGCTGCGTCTCTTTTTCTCCCATTTCTCCTTTCCTTCTTCCCCTTCAGTGAGCTCGAAGTGCTTTCTCCTACATATCTCTTGAGTCCACCCTCTTCCCCTCTAGCCCCGTTGTCATGGTCCTGGCTTGGACCTTCATTGTTTCTTGCCTGGACTGTTGGCAACAGCATCCCCAAAGGCACTGGTTTCTAGATGTTTCCTCTCCGATTTCAAAGAGGTCTTCTTTGAAAGAAATAATTAAAGGTGTCACACATTGTGCTAAAATCTTTCTTGACCTCTCATATCCCTCAGTTGACATTCCAACCCCATCAGGAACTGAAGCCTACCTTTTTGTTCTTTTTTCTGTCCTTCTCGTTTGCCCTTACCAACCAGCATCTGCTCCAGCCATGCCAAAGCTGTTCCAGTTCCAGAGTGATCAGTGTGCTTTCCCACATCTGGGCATTTACATGTCTTCGAACTCCCACCTGTCTGAAATACATACTCCATCCCTTAAAGGCCCATAATTCCTATTCTTCTCCACTCTAAGTCCTCTGTGATGCCTTCCCTGGCTTGCTAAGGCATAGTCATGGCTATTTTGTTATGTGCAAACCTTATTGTAGCACTTATTTCACTATATTATAATCATTGTTTTGTCTTCTAACATGACTTTGAGCTCTATAAGGGAAGAGATAGAATCTTATTGGTCTTTGTATCTCCAGCTCTTAAAACCTGAACCTAATATCCATCCACCCATTGATCCATCCACCCATTCAGTCATGCATCCACCCAGCCATACATCCACCCAGCCATCCAACAGTCCATCCAGCCAGCCAGTCAGCCACCCAGCCATACATCCACCTGACCATCCAACTGTCTAGCCATCCATCGATCCATTCATCCATTCTCTGACTCTTCACCCTGGGCCTGGCCTGTGCCGATCACCAGGGGAGATAAACAACTAGCACGGCCCAGGCCCTGCCTCTAGGATGTTACAGAGAAGCGTCAGCGGGGCATCAGAGAGTGGTGTGATGGGTGCCAGGCCTGCGGTGAGCCCAGGTCACTGTGGGCGCATCTGGGTGGGGCGGGGGCCCTCCCCACCCCACACCTGCACAGCTGCGAGCGTTGGCATGCTGCTGAAAGCATGACACATCCAGGCTTTTCAGAGAGGCGCTCAGGGCGAGGCTCGCATTGCTGGCCTCTGCTGTTCCAGTCGTCTGGGTCGCACCTGCGGCAGAGGGCCTTGGCTGGAGCTAAGAGATCTGAATTGAGATTTTCACACATCCTTTCAAAATAGATTTGGGCACAGATAATATGCCAGAAGTTAAGGATGCAGCAGGGATCTGGGCTTCTTCACAAAGCAGACACTGAAAGATAAGGCCCCCTTCCGCCCATAGCCATATAACAACAACCGGGAGGAATCAGGTGAAGAACAACTCTGGGGCTATGATGTCATGTGATAGAGACGCCCTGAGTGGACCAGGCCAGAGCAGATCCCCCAAAGGAGTTAGGTCAAAGTGCCCTGGCATCTCTTGGCCCTTTTCCCAGAAGGCTGGGGCTTGGGTTCAAGGAACACTGCCGGGTAACTTCAGTAGTTCCTGAACCCAACCATCCTGCAGACAGCCCCTCTGACCACCAGGGGGCCCGGCTGAGCAGCCCAGTTCCAGAAAACCTTGCCAAGCTCTGCTCTGCTCTTGATGCCTTGCGGAGCCACCTGTCTGCCGAAGTCACGGTCATCCTGAGGGCCCTTGGGGCTGGTCACTCCGTGGCCGGTGGCCGGGAAGGAGCTCTTCTAGCTGGGGCCAGACCTGGCATCCATGCACCTCTCCCTACAGAGGCCTCCGTTCCATCTGAATCCCAGCCCCTGCAGGGGCGGGTTCTGCCTTAGCCCCGCTGTGGCCCTCCTCCCAGTTCCCCCAGTTTTCCCAGCGTTCGGCTGGGTCTGAAGGTGCCAAGCGAGATACAGAACCCATGCTCGGAATAAGCGACGTGGGTTCCCTTTCAGCACCTCACACCCCTGGGGAAAACCACCCAGGGAGAGTCCCCTTCCTCCGGTGCATCTGCAAGCCCGTCCCTCCCCTCCCTCGTGGCTGAGCGACCAGGCGCCCAAGGCCACAGAGGTGGACAAAGGGCCACCTGCCCGCAGCTCCTGGCCAGCCCTCCCGGAGGGTGGGGGCTGAGATTTGAGAAACACCAAAGGGCTGCCACAGAACCGGTGCCCTCTCCCCAGGGCACTCCTTCAAAGTTACCCACAGGAGCTCACCTTCCTTGGCAGTTTTCAGTCTGTCACGTGCTTCTGCACACATGTTGCCTTTTATCCTCACGGCGTCTGCAGGGTTAAGTGCTATTGTGCTGTGACTCGAATCCTCGTGCTTTCTCCATGATGCTGTGGGGGGACAACACAAACACCTGGTGGTGGGTGAATTTCCCCAAACACCGTGCTTTGTGGCAGCAAAGCAGGGCGGCCCAGCAGCACTGGGAAAGTAGCAAAGCGTCCAGCGAGGGAGAGGGGTGGGGCTGGAGCCGAGCCCCTGAAAGACGCGAAAGCCCACGGAGGAAGGATTCGGGGGTCCTGCAGCCTTCCCTCGGGGCCAGGCAGGGCAAGGCTGGGGACTTTTCCAGGTGTGTGCGCGTGTGTGTGCTGTGTGCATGAGTGGTGTGTATGCATGCAGGCTGTGTGCATGTGCACCGTGTGTCCGTGGAGCAGGTGTGAGCCGCACCTGGTGTACCTGGAGTGCCCGTGGAACAGTGTGGGGCGACGCGGCGGAGACTCACCAGAGGTCTTTCCTTATTCACCTGGGGGGAGCCTGGTCTCCAGGTTGGACTGCGCAGTATTTCCACGACCTCCTCTGCAGGGACCGGGTGGGAGGGACAGGGTTTTGGATCTGGGACAGCTGGGGCTCGCAGACGCCCTTCAGCGCAGCTGCTGTCAGGCTGGGCTGGGGGGATCTCGTGGATGGTCCCGGGTCCTGCCTTCCAGGAGCGTATCGTGTCACATGCCCTAGCGAAGTTATCATCCCCTCCTGGGTCCCTCTCCCTCTAACTGCGGCTGCTATTTATCAGTGAGGGAGTGGTGGTGGCAAGAATCCTGAGCTCAGTGTCACAAGACTTGAGTGAAAGCCCAGGCCTGCTGTGTGCTCTCCGACAAGTCATTTGGCCCCTCTGGGAGCAGTTTTCTCACCTGCAAAAGAGGAATAATACCGACCCTCAAGATCGTCTCAGGCTGCAAAGAGAAAACGCTCGTGGAAGCAATCGAGGGCCACCCGGAGCAGCGTGGGTGAGAGAGGAGATGCTGCGATTCTCAGCGGCGAGGCCAGAGGCCGGGCCAGGGCCCTGCTAGCCGCAGCCACGCCTTCCCTGCGGCTCCTGCACCTGCTCCGTCAGCATCTCCTGCCAGGGCTTGTGGCAGGTGCTTATTCTTTGCCCCAAACAGGCCTGCCCTCTGTGCTCTGTCTTTCCTTTCACCCCTCTCCTCTCTCAAAGTGTGCCTCATCTCTGCCTCAGTGCTTTAGATTCTTGCACCTTCAATGATTGGTTCTTGTAGTCCATGTTGTTTGAGTGCCCTGAAGAAGGACGCATGGTGCATTAGAAAGAACATGGGTTTGAATCCTTTGCTAGGTGACTCCAGGCCAGACCCTTGCCTTCTCTGAGCCTCAATGTCCAAAATATAAAACGGAGGTGCTTCCTACGCGGCAGGGTTGTTAGGCCAATGATGAGAGCTAATGTGCGTAAAACCCAAACCAGGCTGCTCCGCCCGCTGGACTGCCTGTTTGGTACCAATCCGATCAACTTGCCCAGGACGAAGCAGCAACGGGGCAACAAGGGCTTGGGCTGTCCCTCTAAGAAAGTCTGCAATTCAATGGCATCCTGGGACGCACCACAAATCCTGGCCCCTGTGGTTGCTTGCTGAATATGTGACCAAGTCACCAACACCTTCGCCAAGAGGAGTGCGTGAGGGAGGCCCGAGTCCCCCGGCAGGGGCTTTCAGCAGCGTGGGAATTCCTCCCAGCACCCCGAGACCAGGTAAAGCCTTAACTGCCCCATTGAAGGGTTGGTGCCTCCAATCCTGATGCTACACAACGCCAGCGTTTTCTAACTCAAAAACGGAGTGCCAGGGCTTGAGGGAGGGGAGGGGGCTGGTGGGATGATGGGGCAGCAGGGTGGGGCGGGCACCGTGTGGCAGGCGGTCCAAAGAGGTCGGGGGTAGGGCAGGTGCGGATCAGGCGGGGCTTGGGTGGCTGCCATCAGGACAGGAAAGGGGAGCCCCTGTGGAGTTTGAGGAGAGCCAAGACCTGCCCGCAGAATTCCCTCCAGTCGTGGCTGGACACTCAGGGCAGGTTCCGTGATGTCTCCGAGAGCTGGTCACCTTGGGCGCAGGATGGGACACCTGGACTGGGTCATCTCCTGAGTCGGTCCTCAGCCCTTCTCAGTTAGACACGCACCCAGCCGAGCCAGCTCCTCCACCCACCCGCCCACCGCAGACAGCTCGCCCGCTGCAGCTTCGTTTCCCTCGCTGTCCTTTTCCAGTTGGCCCCAGAGGTACACCCAGGTCCCCAGGTGCATCTGGAAGCGAGAGCCAGTGGCCCTGGGCGGATGGCTGCCTTCCCGGCCCCTCCCATGGGGCGCTGGGTATAACTCTTTCCAACGCAATTAATTTTCCTGGCCCAGACCCACAGGGGAGCAGTTTCCCATGGCGCGGCAAGCCCGTGGCCTCCCACCCAACACCCGACTGGGCTGGCGGGGATTAGGATGAGGAGAGGACAACAGGCAGCAGGCCCAGGCGGGCCCCTCCGGGAGGGGAGCAGGAAGGGGCCGAGGGCGTCCTTTGTGGAGCATGGGGCAGGATGTGGGTGCACGCCAGAGACGGGCGTGAGAGCAGGCCGGGGGGGTGGGGGGTGGGTTCTGAGGGTGCCAGAAAGCACGTCCCTTTACTCCGAGGCCATCAGAGACAAGCTTCTCCACCAGGAGAGCCTGCAGCTTCCACTCTGGGCTGGGAGGAGCAGCCACCAAATGCTCTTTAAAAATGATTGTAGGAAAATATACAAAATCTTAAAAAGAAAGGAAGTGGACCTGGCTTAACCTGATAGAGCATCCACCTACCATGTAGGAAGTCCAGGGTTCAAACCCTGGGCCTCCTTGACCCATGTGGAGCTGGCCCATGCGCAGTGCTGCTGCACACAAGAAGTGTCGTGCCACGCAGGGGTGTCCCCCGCGTAGGGGAGCCCCATGCACAAGGAGCTGCCCTGTGTGTAAAAAGCGCCACATACACAGAGAGCTAACACAGCAAGATGACGCAAGGAAATGTGACACAGTTTCCCAGTGCCACATGACAAGAATGCAAGCAGACACAGAAGAACACACCGTGAATGCACACAGAGAGCAGACAACCGGGGGGGAAGGGGAAATAAGTAAATAAAAATAAATCTTTAAAAAATATATACAGCATAGAATTTCCCATTTCAACTGCTTTTGAATGTACAGTTACATTCACAATGTTGTGCTATCATCACCACTATCCATGACCAACTTCAAATGCGCTTTTGAGACAGGTGGTCAGAAAGGAGGACCCTCCCTTTCCTTGGTACAGGGAGGATGCCGTAGTTTCCAGGCTGCTGTGACAAAGATCACCCAATTGGGTTGGTTCAATGACAGGGATTTATTGTGGCATGGTTTCAGAAGCTACAAGTCCAAAGTCAGGGCATCAGCAAGGCCCTGCTTTGTCTTGGGGTCTGCACATTTGGCTGCTGGCTTCCATGGTGTCTTGCTACGTTACTTAAGGAAGTCTTCTTCTTAGTGCTCTCATCCTTTTAGCTATAAGTGCCAGGCCCTCAAGGTAGGTGTTGGGGGGAAAACAGGAATGAGGAAAGACAAGGAAACTTCGCTCATGGGCCCCACAGTTTAGAAGTGGGAGGCTGACAAGGACAAGGAAACAGCAATGAAAGGCAAGGTATGTTCAGATAGTGGTAAGTGCTAGGGAGTCAATATTAGAGGGCGCCATGATGGAAAGGAACTGGGGACGGGAAGGATGGGGAGTCGGTATGGCCTCTGACAGCCTATCCAGGGCCTCTGCATGAATTAGAGGAGGGGGCCCTACCTGGGAAACCTTAGCCATGCAGGGCCCAGAGAGAGAGAGTTAGGGTATAGGGTGGGTGAAGTAGGGGACAGATCCTGGTGGACTTTTAGACCAGAGAAGGAGTTTGCTTTTTATTCGAATGCAATCAGAAGTCAGTGGAGAAAAAACACGCAGCTAATGCAGACTATGGACTATAATTAAGAGCACTATTTTGATACTCTTTCATCAATTGTAACAAGGGTAACTATTGGTAAAAAATAGTACAATTATTTTAAAAAGTGCTATTATCAATTGTAACAAATGTCCCATACCAATGTAAGGTGTTGGTGGTAGGGTGGTATATAGGAATCCTGTATTTTATGTATGATTTTTCTGTAAACCCACAACTTCTATAATTTTTTTTTTTTTTTTTAATTCCAGCGAGAGAAATTTTTTTTGTGGCAAAACTGTAGGGAACATGGTTTGAAGTTGAAGTGTTTCCGTAACTCAGACAAAAAGTGGGGGCTTAAGAATGTCAGGCCTTGACTAGATGGAACACGGTCTGGTCAACGCGAAAAAAATGTTTGTGTGAGGAAGTGTTTTAACTTTGCATAACCTGTACCTTATTATAGTAAAATGTTGCACCTGTTCTATTGTAGCTGTTGCCTTATTGTAGATGTTGCCTTATTGTAGATGTTGCAGGTGTTTCCTGTTATTGTAGATGATGTTGCAGTTCTGATAGCAAACAGCTGCTTGGTAGTTTCTAAATAAATACAATGTGGAAACTGGGGTTTAGGCTCTCATTTCCAGAAGCTGTTCAGTCCCCTCATCACATCTTTATTTCCTCACTTGTGTCTTTCTTTCTGTCCTTTCATTTCTTCAGGTCTGTGTCACCTTCCCTTCGTGCAAACCCATTGCTGAGCTGATCTCAGCAGACCTTCTACAAAATACCCGGCCAGTACTCCTCAATGTTGTCAAGGTCATCAAAATCAAAGAATGTCTGAGAAATTGTCAAGCCAAGAGGAGCCTAAAGAGATAAAACAACTAAATGTAGTCTAGTACCCTGGGTTAGATACAGGAACAACAACATCCAAAACAGGATACTAGATAAAACCCAAAGGAAATCAGAATAAAACTATAGACTAAAGTTAATTTTATGTATTAATATTGATTCGTTAACTGTAACAAATGAACCGTACAAATGTAATTGGAGAACCTGGGTATATGGTATATAGGAACTCTCTGTACAATACAATTTTTCTGTGAATCTAAAATAATTAGAATATAAAAGTCTATTTTAAAAAGTTAAAAAATCGAAAAGAGGGAAGAGATGTAGCTCAGTGGTTGAGTGCCTGCTTCCCACATACCAGGTCCCAGGTTCAATCCCTGGTACCTCCTAAAAAACAAATGAAAAATGAAAAAACCAGCTCTCATTGGGGAGTGAGTATAGCTCAGTGGTTGAGCATCTGCTTCCCATGTAAGAGCCCTGAGTTCAATTCCTGGTACCTCCTAAAGAAAAAGTTAAAAAAAAGAAGAAAAAGTTAAAAAAAAAAGTTAAAAAAAGTAGCAGAGTGTTATAATTGACTTTTTTTTTTTAAGCTTACGCTAGCAATTATGTCAAAAATGGGTTCCAGGAAGACTAGAATTGATCCGAATATAAGGATAGAGGTGTCCCTGCATGCTCTGTGAAAACCCTGCTTTCAACCACTTCTGTGGAATAAATGCCAGAAGAAGGAAAACAAGTTGCTTAGTAGGGAATGATTTTGCTAGTCTGTGTGAGATTCCATTATTTCCTGCCCCTTCGACTAAGTTTTGCATAAGTTCCAAAATTCTCTATTTTCTTCCTGATTCTTATTTTAGATTAATAAAGTACAACTAAAATATAAATTAAAAATTCTTTAAATGTCCATTCTACACTTACATGATAACAGAAATCTCAGCATGGCCAGAATATTTGTTTTACAGAAACAATATATCATAATTGCAGAAAAACTAGAAAATGTGGAAAACCCTAGGTGCTGGTTCTCCTGAAGGCTACAGAGATCCTGTGATATGATATGATATCATATGATATGATCATGGCAGATGGATTTGGAGTTCTGTGCCATGTTAGAGGGCCCTACTTTGGAATATGTGCTCCTGAGTGTGATGGAGCTGGACTGAGATGTGACCTTCCTACACATGCCTCTTCTGTCACTTTTACTGAAGCTGTGGTTGGCGCTAGGGATGGTCCATACTCAGGAGACTTGAATCTCTGGACCACCCATGGCCAGCTGGGCCATGAGCCTCAGCAGAATTGCAACTCTTACTCTCTAGTTCATTGGACTTACCCAGGTCAGCTAACAGGGAGGTGAAAATGGTCAACCACTACACCAGGGAATTAAGAGTGCCCACAACTACAGGCAGAGGAATTGCATCCATCATCCATGTGGAATCTGAGCCCCTTCTTGATCTAGAGGTGGAGTGGACATCACCATCCCAGGGTCCACAGAATGGAGGAATAAAATATGGATTAGAATGGATTTGCTGGTATTCTACTATAATACTATTGTGACTAGTAATAGAAGAAATTGTAGCATTGAGGTGGAGGAAGTGACCACAGTAGTTGCTGAGGGCAGGGAGAGGAAAGAAGAGATGTGATGTGGGGGCATTTTTGGGACTTTGAGTTCTCCTAAATGATATTGCAGGGACAGATGCTGGATTTTATATATCCTGCCATAACCCACTGAATGGACTGGGGGAGAGTGTGAACTACAGGGTAAACTATTATCTACGTGGTACAGCAGTGCTCCAAAATGTGTTCACCAAGTGTGATGAGTGTGCCACAATGATGGAGAAGGTTGTTGTGGGAGGAATGGGGTGTGGGGGGGTATACGGGAACCTCTTATATTTTTTAATGTAACATTTTTTGTGTGTGATGTATATATCCTCAAAAAATACAATTTACAAAAATGATGAGGTGGGGGTGGGGAATGGGGTATATGGGAACCTCTTATGTTTTTATGTTTCTTTTTATGTTTTTTAATGTAATGTCCTCTGTGATCTATTAACTTTAATTTAAAAAGTACAAAAAAATAAAAATTAAAAATTAAAAGATTTTTAAAAAGATTATTTGGTTAATAGTCTTGTGAAAATTCTATATATATATATGAAAAATTAATTTGAATTTCTACTCTCTATCCTATAGAAGAATAAAGATTCCCTATGGCCTAAATATAAAAGGTCAAACCACAAAGCTAATGAAAGGGAAAATTTTGAAGAATATCTTTTTGGCAGTGCAGTGAGGAAGGAGTTCTTTTATAATTCTCCATAGTACAATACATAAAGGGGAAAACTGATTTGAACACATTGAAATGAAAGATTACTGTTCAGAAAAGGATGTCATGAAGCATTAACAGAAATCTGATGAACTGGAATATATTTTTAATGTCTACAAGTAATAAATGAATAATACCTGGCATAGTAGCAAGAAAAACATGGATACCCAAAAGAAAACTGGGAAAAGGAATAGGTAATACACAGAAAAGGAAATATGACTAGCTAATAGGTACAGAGAAAGAAGCTTAATCTCACTAATAATCAGAGAAATGCAAACTTAAGTAAATAATAAGATGGTATTTTGTACCCATCCAATTAGCAAAAATTAGGAAATCATATAATATTAAGCACCAGCAAGGATGAGAAGAAATGGGAACCCCATGCACTGCTGGTGGAATTATAAATTGGTCTAGTAATTTTGGGGATCTAGCTGGCATTCCTTAAGGAACTTAAAATTGCTACTTCAATGAACAACTAATGATAAGAAAGTATATCTGCCTTATTGCAGATATGGAGAAAGTTCAATAGAATATCAAACCAGTCACAATATTCCCCTACACAAAGGTTAATCCAGAGCAAGGCCCTAACTCTTTTCAATTCTATGAAGGCCGAGAGAGGTGAGGAAGCTGCAGAAGAAAAATTTGAAGCTAACAAAGGTTGGTTCAGGAGCTTTAGGGAAAGAAGCCATCTCCACAACACAAAAGTACGAGGTAAAGCAGCAAGTGCTGAGGTAGAAGCTCCAGCAAGTTGTCTAACTAGCTGTCTAACTAGTTGTCTAAGATCTAGCTAAGATAACTGATGAAGGTGGCTACACTAAACAACAGATTTTCAATGTAGATAAAAAATATTTCGATTGGAAGAAATTCTCATAGTTAGAGAGGAGAATTCAATACCTGGCTTCAAAGCTTCAAAGGACAGGCTGACTTTCTTGTTAGGGGCTAAGGCAGCTGGTGCTTTAAGTTGAAGCCTAAGTTCATTTACCATTCAAAAAATCCTAGGTCCCTTCGGACTTGCGCTAAATCTACTCTGTGTCCTATCCATGGAACAACAAAGCCTCAATGATAACATGATTTCCTGAATATTTTAAGTCCACTGTTGAGACCTACAGTTCAGAAGTAAATGTTCTTTTCAAAATATTACTGCTTATTGACAATGCATCTTGTCACCCAACCTAAGAGCTCTGATTGAAATGTACAACAAGATGAATGTTTTCTTGCCTGTTAACACAGCATCCATTCTGTAGCCAGTGGATCAAGGAATCATTTTGACTTTCAAGTCTTATTATTTAAGAAATACATTTCATGAAGCTACAGTTGCTATAGATAGAGAGTCCTATGATTAATGTGGGCAAAGTAAATTGGAAACATTCTAGATGCCATTAAGAACATCCTTGATTCATGGGAGAAGGTCAAAATATCAATATGAACAGGAGTTTGGAAGCAACTGATTCCAACCTTCATGGATGACTTTGAAGGTTCAAGACTTCAGTGGAGGGAAGCAGACTTGGCCCAATGGATAGGGCATCCGCCTACCACATGGGAGGTCCACAGTTCAAACCCCGGGCCTCCTTGACCTGTGTGGAGCTGGCCCATGCGCAGTGCTGTGCTCAGGGAATGCCCCGCCATGCAGGGGTATCCCCCGTGTAGGGGAGCCCCACGCGCAAGGAATGCACCCCATAAGGAGAGCCGCCCAGCACGAAAGAAAGTGCAGCCTGCCCAAGAATGGCACCACACACACGGAGAGCTGACACAGCAAGATGACGCAACAAAAAGAGACACAGATTCCCGGTGCCACTGATAAGGATGGAAGTGGTCTCAGAAGAACACACAGCGAATGGACACAGAGAGCAGACAACCTGGGGGAGGGAGGGAGGAGAAGAGGAGAGAAATAAATTAAAAAGTAAACCCTTAAAAAAAAAAGACTTCAGTGGAGGAAATATCTGTACATGTGGTAAAAATAATAAGAAAAGTAGAATTAGAAGTGGAGCCTGAAGTTGTGCCTGAATTGGTATAATCTCTTGATAAAATTTGAATGAATGAAGAGTTGCTTCTTATGGGTGAACAAAGAAAGTGGTATCTTGAGTGGAATCAGTTCTTGGTGAAGGTGTTGTGAACATTATTGAAATGATAACAAAGGATTTAGTATATTACATAAATTTAATTGAAAAAGCAGAGGCAAGATTTGAGAGGACTGACTCCAATTTTGAAAGACGTTCTAATGGGTAAAATGCTATCAAACAGCATCACATACTACAAAGAAATCTTTCATGAAAGGAAGAGTCAGTCAATGTGGCAAACTCCATTTTTGTCTTATTTTAAGAAATTGCCACAGCCACACCAGCATTCAGTAACCACCACTCTGATGAGTCAGCAGCTGTGAAGATTAAGGCAAGACCCTGCACAATTAAAAAAATTATGACTTGCTATAGGCTTAGAAGGTCAGGATTTTGGCAATAAAGTATTTTTAATTAAGGTATATATGTTGTTTTTTAGATATAAAGCTATTGCACATTTAATAGACTATAGTGTAAACCTAACTTTTATATGTACAGGGTAACCAAAAAATTCATGTGACTTGCTTTATTGCTATATTTGCTTTATTGTGGTGGTCTGGAACTGGACCCACCAAACCTCTAAGGAATGCCTGCAGAGTTACTGTCTAGCATTGGAAAGGAATGAAATTGAGTTACATCCAATAATACGGATAGGTCTAAAAATATAAGGTGGAGTTAAATAAAGGAACAAATAAGACAAAATGGAGTCTTGCATGGATCAAAATTCTAGCATTTCATGAAAGGAAGAAAGGTGTGCACTTGGGGCAAAAATATACATACGTACATGTATACACACAAACAGGAGAGTTGAAAAAGATGTGTATGAGTATTGTATGTGTTTATGTTTGTAATAGCCTTATCAAAGATCTGGGCAAAAGATAGAGGAAGGTTTTACATTCTAGCAATTCAAATGATTTCAAACAGAGCATTTGACATCCCCGCGTTCAAACTGTCATTTTGCTGAGCAGCCACCAGGGAATCTTCACCCAAATTAATTTCCATCTTAAAGGCGTTCAATTGCCTCATTTATTTGCTTAACCATTCCCCTTTTCTACTATGTATCTTTTCAGCTTTGTCTTAGGAGGAGCAAAAACATTTTGCTCATTGTCCTATTCAGGGTGATTTTTCATTTGCTATGTTTGCAGGGTCTCGCCTTCTGTCCTTGTATCCCAAAGAAAGATGAATTAAGGGATACAAGGACATAGCATTAAATTACATTGAATCACACAAAAAGACATTACATTCTAATTATTAGAAAGGATAATTATTTCAAGAGAAAGTCTCAGCCTGGTGACAACAGACGTAGAACACCTAACCCTTGCCAATCTCCTTTTCTACCAGATACAAAAAAAGGCTCTAGGTTCAGCTCTGTGAAAACTGGCAACAGTATCTGGTTAGGTATTAATAACATTGTTTTGGTTTCATTGATTTTATTTTTATGTTTTGCTGCTTTCTATTTATTGCAAGTGAGGCCAACTTTGCTTTTAGACTAATGATAGCAAGATTCCCTTTTAAACAAATGAATTTAAATTAAAGAGCAAGTTATTTTAAAGATAGTAAATAAGTAATAGTCAAGAAAATATATAAATATGGAAAAGTCTGTGAAGGTGAGAAACACTACACTGCCCTTACGTGCTTATCAAAGCATTTTTCTAAGAAAAGGTCCCTGTGAAAAAACAGTTCTACTGCTAGTACAGTCCTTTTCCATTCATGGAGTCTATTTAATTCATCTCTTGGTTGAATGGGTTTCATTTTCATTTACAAGAAGTGTTCATGGGTATTTTATTTCTTGGATTTTTAAATGTTTGACGTTGTCTGTTGCCTCTGTATTAACAATAATTGTCCAGTAGAAAATTCTTGTGTCCCACTTTCTTTTTCTTAGGATGTTATGGACATTTATCTACCATCTTCTTGCATTAAATACTGCCTGACACCACAATTGTAATTGTATTGCTTTTTGTTCCTGCATTCATACAACCTTTTTCTTTACTTTGAAGTGTAGTAAATTCATTAAGACAGTCTCAGACTTGAAAATTTGGTATCATTTTTCCAGAAGCCAAGGTGCCTGTTCAATATTCTTTAATATAAATATTTTTCCTATTCCAATTGTTGTTCCCTTATTAGCCTTTTGAAATCTGTGGAAATTTTAGCAAAGTCACTTCTCTTACTTCCTGATATTGGTCATCTGTGATGTGATGCTGTTTTTTATCCTGATAAGCCTAGTTAGAGATTTGTAAATTTTATCAATCTTTTCAAAGAATCAACTTTTGTTTTCATTGATTTTATCTATAGTTTTCTGTATTTATTTCATTAACTTCTGCTCTGTGGTTTACTATTTTCTTTCTTCTGCTTACTTTTGCTTTCATTTGCTCTTCTTTTCCTAGTTTTTTAAGTAAAATTTTAATATAGTCACTTAGTGTTATACATTTCCCTCTAGGTCTTACTTTAGCTGCATCCTACCCTTTACATAAATTGTTTTTCATTTTTCTTTCAATTCAAAATACTTTTTAATTTCCTTTTTTTACTCATTTTGCCCCCTGGTTTATTTGGTACTTCATTATTTAGTTTCTAAGTGTTTGGGGATTTTTCAGGGAACTTTCTGTTATTAAATTCTAATTTAATTCTATTGTAGACAGAGAGCATACTTTGAATGTCCTGAATCCTTTAAAATGGATTGAGACTTGCTTTGTGGATCAGAATATAGTATATCATGATAAATGTTCTATGTACATATAACAAGAATATATATTATGTTGTTATTGAATGATATGTTCTATAAATGTCACTTAGGTCAAGTTGGTTTATTGTGTTTTTCAAATCTTCTATATTGTTATGACATTTTGTCTACACATTCTATCAATTATTAAGAGGTGTTGAAATTTCTAAGTATAATTGTGGATTTGTTTATTTCTTTAGCTATTCAATCAGTTCTTTCTTGATTTATTTTGAAACTCTCTTACTGGGCAAATACACATTCAGGATTTTTTTTGCTGTCTTAATGAATGTGCCCCTTTACCATTGTGAAATGACCCTTTATATCCCTAGTAATAGTCTTTGCTGTGAAAGTTACATTTGTCTGATATTAATAAAATCATTTCATCTTTTTTTATTAATGTTAGTATGGTATATCTTATTTTATAATTAATTTTCAATATAATAAACTTTATTTTTAAAGAGGTTTTTAGATTACAGAAGAGTTACATCAAAAGTATGAGGAATTCCCTTGTATCCACCTCCTCTCCCACATCATCCCCTGTTTTTTTAAAATGTAGCAGTACAATTTATTATGAGGTATCTGTAAAAACCACTCATTTAAAAAATGCATATTAAAAAATGGCTCACTTGTGGTAACCTACCTACAATAATACCTACAATAATACCTAACCTACCTACAATAATAATCTAAAAATTAAAACCATTATTGTGACATTTATCGCTATTTCACAAATCTAACAAATACTGAAGAAGGCAACTACAATTGTTTCAACTTCTTTAAACCCAAAAACTTAAGCACAGTCAGAATTAAGAGAAACATCAGAATGTTCATATTTGCATGCATTTTTGGCTGACCTTTCAAAAAGTCCACATGTAACAAAACCACAACTTTGAATCAAAATGAATATTAAAAACATTTAAGCCTTGTGACAAACTTACTCTACAGAAACAAGGAAGACAGAGTATGTAGTAACAGCAGTATATTTCTAGGAGAGAAAGCAACCACTTATTTCCTTTATCATAAAACAAAATCAGTGAGTCAACATTTTAATAACAATGACCAAGTTATTTACTACTGAAGTATTTGCTTCTCAAGTTGTGTCTTTAAAATGTACCCATCCATATATTTGGATTAAATTAAATTTATACATCAAAAACTTTTCGCTCAGAATTCTAATATTAAGTATAAACCAGAACTTATCAAAGCATAATCCAAACACTATACAATAATGCTACCGTTTAGATTTACACACTTCATCTGAAAAACTTACCTGACAAACAGGAATTTTGTCCTGTTTCTCCAGAATAAATGTCCCTAAATCTAAAACTGTAAATGATATTCACAAAAGACAGATTCAAATAATTCATACTATACATTTTCCTTAATCGGGTTTTGATAAAACAGAGCCATCTGGTATTAGAGCACCATCTTCCTTCTCAGTTACAGTCCTTTCCAGTCCCAGAAGTAGATACAATAACCATTGTTTTATTTGTTGAAGCTGTCTTGTTTCTCAGCAATAGCTGCACAAACAGTGACAATCTCATCATTTTCAAAGTCATAGTCAAGAATTGACTTTGGTGAGAAATCTGTTGCTTCTATTGATGATTCACTCTTTTTACTCTTCTGTGCCACTTTCTGCTGCTCCTGGAGTGTTCTCAACCAAGAAAGGTCTTCTTTCCATATTTCAGAGTTCATTGAATAGTTGTGAAGGGCTATCTGAAAACTTTGAATTACTTCATCCATTTTATCCTTCAGCTTTCTGTTCTCATATTGTTCTAATGTCTGTCTTCTTATCCTTTAGTTTATCCTGCCTAATAATCTTCATTTCTAAACTCTTCTCCAAATTTCTTGCCCTTGATTTTTCCTTTCAGGCTGCAGCACCCCCTTTAGTATCTTTTGCAAATCTGCTCTTTTGGTAACATATTCTATCAGTTTTTGTTTGTCCGTGAAAACTTTCAGAAGGACAGCTTTGCTGGGTACAAAATTCTTGGCTGGCAGTTCTTCTCTTTCTCTTTTTTTTATTTTTAAAAAAGCTTTAGATTACATAAATGTTACATAAAAAATATAAGGGATTTCCATATGCTCCACTCCCTCCCCCTCCCACACTTTCCCATATTGACAATATCCTTCATTAGTGTGGCACATCTGTTACATAATGAGGCTTTGCTACTAACCATAGACTATAGTTTACATTATAGTTTACACTTTGTCCCACACAACTTTGTAAGTTATGACAAAATATACAATGGCCTGCATGGGTCACTGCAATGTCATTTTGTTATCCATTTACTTTTTTTTTTTAAGATTTTATTTTATTTATTTTCCCCACACCCCTACCCCATCCCCTCCGTTGTCTGCTCTCTGTGTCCATTCACTGTGTGTTCTTCTGTGTCTGCTTGTATTCTCATTAGGCAGTTCTGGGAACTGATCCTGGGACCTTCCAGAGCGGGAGAGAGGCGATTACTCTCTTGCGCCACCTCAACTCCCTGTTCTGCTATCTTCTCATTTTCTCTCCTCTGTGTCTCTTGCTGTGCCAGCTCTCCTTGTCAGCTGGCACTCCTGCATGGGGCAGCTTTCCTACACTGGGTGGCATTCCCATGTGGGGCAGCACATCTGCACGGGGCAACATTCCTGTGTGGGCCAGCTGCCCTCACCAGGAGGCCCTGGGCATCAAACCCTGGACCTCCTATATGATAGACAGGAGCCAAATTGGTTGAGCCGCATCTGTGTCCCTATCCGTTTACTTTTGACTTCTTGTGTCTTTATATTTAAAGTGGTTATCTTGTGCATAGTATATTGTTGGATCGTCCTTCTCACCCAATCTGACAATTTCTGTCTTTTAACTGGGTTTTGAGACCATTTACATTTAGTGTATTTATTGAACAGGCTGGGTTTAGTTTATCACATTCTATTTAGCCATCAGTTATTAGTTTCCTTTTTTTCTGTTTCCTTATGGATTCCTTTTTATGATTTCAAATTATTCTTTTATTGGCTTAGTAGTTATAATTCTTTGTTGCATTATTTAGTTTCCAAATTCTCAGCAACTATATGTCCAAAATTCTACCACTTCTCCAGTCTATTTATTCTCTCCTTCTGGAGTCTAGACCAACTGTTGTTCTCCAAAGTGTTTGTTACTGGTAACATCATTAAGCACATCGTTTGTTTCAGCTGAAAATGATTTTGAATTAGACTTTCTTGATTAAAGAAGCAGTGCAATTTAAATTTTGGCACAAGCTCTTTATCCCATACTGAACTGTCACTTTGTGCAGCACTGTTCTAGATGTTATAGAAATAAGCACAAGGTAGAGCTCTGGCTTAGCAGAGCCAGGAAAGCCTTTAAGGTTGCTGTGACACTCAATTATGACTTCAAAAATGACTAGATGTTCATTAAGCAAATGAAGTGAGAGAGTTACAGGAATAATAAAGAACATTCCAGAGAGTAAAAGTTTCCTGAGAGCAGGGATCCTGTCCTTCTCATCTTGGCAGATTCAGAACAGAGTCTGACACGTAATGTGTTCATAAATGTCGTATAATTGAACTGAACATATAGAGAGAATAATGCCAGTACAGGTGCCAAAGTAAGAGGGAAAGCTGCCTGTCCCATGGGGGACTGCAAGTATAGAGTGATGAGAGATGATGCCAGAGAAATCGGAACAGATCAGATGTGGAAGACCTTGTGAGTCATGTTAACAGTTTGAATTTTGTCCCAAAGATTATGGAGAGTCTTTGAAGGGTTTCAAGCATGACATGATCACATTTACATTTTAGAAGATCCCTCTGACTGCACTGTAAAGGGTGGTTCAGAATGGGTTAACCTGTGGGCAGAGAGACCAAATAAGATGTTCTTGCAATAATCCCTAGGAAATATGCTGAGAACCTGAGCTAAGACTAGCTTCTGACCAATGGGTAGTCATTTCTGCCTCTAAGCACAGACTTCGTGGAAATTCTCCCAGCTCTGCCCCAAAGGAACACTTAAAGTATTAGGTAGTAGCCAGTCCCTCTCCTCCCATTCCTGCCTTGTTCTGAATGCTTGTGATAGAAGAATGAACAACATCTCATGGGGGCAAAGAGGAGGAAGAGATGGTCTCAGCTAATTATGCACCATTGCCATTCTCTGTTACTGGGATTCAGACGTCCCCACAAAGAGGTATGTCCACCCAAGACAGGGCTTTGGGAGGAATGAAAGACAGCCAATACTTCTCATGCTAGCTGTTCTTTCTGGACACAAATTATTCTAGCCCTCCCCACCCCCACCCCCCAAGTTCTTTAACAGAAAATTAGAAGCTGCTTTTCCTACACTGGTACCCTAGAACTCTCCCCCTTACCACACACACACGTACACTAGCTCTCAACTTTCGTAACACTTCAAGATGCAAATCTAGCTTTGGCTGCTTTGATGCTTCAGATCCTTTACTGTGATCCCTGTTATTTCCTGAAGCAGCGGCTGTGTGAGGGAAACAAGTGTCTGGTTCACAAAGTTTGCACAACAGAAAGTAAAGGAGAAGTAATTCCAAGGATGATAATAAGAATAGAGAAAAAACAGCTGGGAGGAAAATTGCCTAACATTGATATATAATGGAGGCAATTAAATGTGCATGCTTTATCATCATTATTTCAGCAAAGTACAGGTGGGAAGCTGTAGATGTGCACAGGCACTTTTGCAATTTGTTTTCTAGGTGAACTGCTGGCTCCTGGTCAAATTTTCCTGTCATGGAAGACAAACAAATCCAAAGTTACACAAATCTCACTCTTTGCTAACACACCCAGTGTCCTGCTTTCACATTATCTCCTTCAAAGATCTCCAAAGATCTGAAGATAAAAAAGGAAAACACAAAAAGATTAGTTCAATTTGACTCAATAGACTGATTATTTTTTAATACAATGAGCAAGGGAGGAAAATTCAAAGACTTTGAAGTTACATAATAGGTAATAAGTATCCAATTATAGGGTGTTTCTCCTTGATAAATGGGTTTATTATCACTGAAGGGTATTAAGTTTTGATGCTTTAGAGAGCAGTAATTTCCAGTAGAAACATAAAGAAAGCCACGTTCACACCTTAAAACTTTCTAGTAACCTCATTAAAAAGAAGCAGGAGAAATAGATATTCATATTTATTTTATTTAACCCACTATATAAAATTTATTATCATCACAACATGTTATCAATATAAAGCATAACAATGATCATATTTTACATTATTTTTTCATAATGTCTTATAAATCTGGTGTGCTTTTCATTTTTATGGTACATCTTATTTTGGGCTAGCCACAATTCAAAAGCTCAACAGACATATGTGGCTGGTGTCTACCAGTTGGAGAGCACAGCTCTCAAGCTCTTAGGTAATTTGGCTTCTCCAAGGGATCCCTATTCATGACCCAAGGAACCCAGACTTGCTTTGCTAGTCTTGCTTCCAAGGCTTGCTCTCTGCACAGATCTGGTGAAGCAAGTGCTGGGTTAGGATGAGAAGTAAAAAGGAAGAAGGAGATTCTGAGCCTAATCCATGATCATTAAGAAGAATTAACAGCCCAAGAAGAGTAGAGCTGCAAGGGGCTTTCGAAGTCCTTTGGTACAGCCTCCTCGTTTTATACGTGAGGACAGTGAGAGCTAGAATGCCCAAAACTTGCCAGGGGACTCATAGCTGGTTGGAAGCAGAGCTGCTCTTAGCCTTGAGAACCCCAAGCTGGAGTCATTTCCTTTGCCCCTGACAGGCACAATGATGTAGCTCAGCTGTAGAAATCCAGTTAATGTCTTCTCGGGCTGCTAGAGCCCCACGTGCCCAGGAAAAGGCAAATCTGGCATGAGTGCTGATTAGATTAATGCACTCACCATCTTAGGTGCGGAGAAAGTCTCAGGATAAAAAGTAAGTGTTAGCACATTGATGTGCAGACCAGGTAAAATGGGCCTCAAAGAGACACTTACACCCTTTCCTCCCAGGATCTTTTACTGACTAAAGATGTAGCCATTCAAATAAAAGAGAGTGTCAGAATTGAGCCCCAACTATATCCTGCCTACAAGACATGCACTTTAAATATAAAGAAAAAGAGAGGCTACAAGTAAAAAGATGGGGAAAATATATACCATAATAACACTAATTGTAAGAGTGCTGGAGCTGCTGTATTAATACCAAACAAAGTATATTTCAGGACAAGGAATACTACCAGAGATAAAGAGCTATATTTCATCATCATAATATGGGGTCAATTCATGAAAAAGACAGTTCTGCATGCCTATGCACCTAATGACAGAGCTTCAAAGTACAATAAGTAAAAACTGACAGCACTGAACTGAAAAAAAAAAGATCTACAGTTATAGTTGGAGATTTCAACACTCTTCTTTCAGTGATTTTGTCCAAGTAAACAAGAAATCACTAAGAATGTAGACACCCTAAAACACTGTCAACTAACTTGACCTCACTGACATTTATAAAAAAGTACATCCAACAATGGCAGAATACATATCCTTGTCAAGTACACAAGGAATATATAACAAGAGAGTTTATATGCCAGGTCATAAAGCAAATTTTCTCTGACCACAAAATTAAACTAAAATTCAATTTAAAAAAAGATATTTGGACATTCCTCAAATATATGAAAATTAAACAACATATTTCTAAATAACCCATGGGTCTAAGAAGATATCATAAGGAAAATTAGAATTTTTTTTAACTGAATGAAATTGAAAACATAATGTATGAAAATTTGTGGGATGTCATTAAACATTGGTCATGAAGAAATGATAGCTTTAAAATGCTTCTATTAGATTAATTTCCACAATTTAAAATGTTCCACTTCCCCATCTGTTGATGATTTCTATTATAGCTTCATTTCATTGTAGGCAGAAAATAAATATTGTATATTTTCAATAAAAAAATAAAATAAAATAAGATGCTTCTATTAGAAAAGAAAGATATAAAATCATCTTAGCTTTCATTTTAAAAGCTAGAAAAATATGAGCAAATTAAATCAAACATAAGTAAAAGGGAAATAAAACAAAGTGAAATTAATTGAAATAGAGAAAATCAATGAAAATCAAAAGCTATTTCTTTTTTTAAACAAATAGATTTTATTGATATAGATTAATAAGGCATTCAATTAATCTAAAGTATACAATCAATGGTTTTTGGTATAACTATATAATTCTGCATTCATCACTTCAGTCATTGTTAGAACATTTTTATTATTTCACTAATAATAATAAACAGAAACAAACAAGAAAATTCTTCACCTCTCAATCTCTCTCTGTTTCCTCTGCTGTACATAGCTATTATTTTTGGCTATTCATGCATAATTATTTATTTATTCATTAGGCAGCTTTTTTTGAGATATATTAACATACCACATGATACCACATGATCTATCCAAAGTGTATAAACAGTATCTTTTAGTATAATCACAATGTTGTGCATTCATCACCACAAAAAAATTGTAGAACAATTTCATTAATCCAAAAATAAAAATTCTACACCCCTTAGCATTCCTTCCCCAGACCTACATAACCACTATTCTAATTTCATCTTTATAGGTTGATTTATATTTACATTTTATATAAAAGGAATCATATAATATATAGTACTTTGTGTCTGGTTTCTTTTTATTTCTTGGAAAAGATTAATGAAATTGATAAACTTCTAGCTCAATTGATCAAGAAGAGAAAAGACACTAAATGTCAATATTGGGAAAGAAAACGGGGCCTTCGCTAGAGATTCTAGACATAGTACAAGGATTGTAATGAAATAATATGATTTATTTTATGCCAAAAAATTTGATAATATAAACAAAATGGACAACTACCTTGAAAGACACAAATTACCAAAACTGACACAACAAGAAATAGAAAATCTGCATGGCCTTACCACTATTAAATACCTTCCTATACAGAAAGCTTTAGGCCTAGATAGCTTCAGATATGAATCGTAACAAAAATTTAAGGGATAAATAATATCAATTTAATGTAATTTTTTCCTGAAAATAAAGGAAGTGGAAACACACTCCAGCTTATTTTATGAGGCCAGAATCACCCAGATACCAAAACCAGACAAAGACAAGCAACTAGACCAATATTATTCATGAATATAGACACAAGAATCCTTAACAAAATACAAGCAAATCAAATCGAGAAACATATAAGAAGGATACCTTTTTTTTTTAAAGATTTATTTATTTATTTAATTTCCCCCCCTCCCCTGGTTGTCTGTTCTTGGTGTCTATTTGCTGCATCTTGTTTCTTTGTCCGCTTCCGTTGTTGTCAGCAGCGCAGGAAGTGTGGGCGGCGCCATTTCTGGGCAGGCTGCACTTTCTTTTCACGCTGGGCGGCACTCCTTGCGCGCATCAGCACTGCGACTGGCCAGCTCCACACGGGTCAAGGAGGCCCAGGGTTTGAACCAGGGACCTCCCATATGGTAGACGGACACCCTAACCACTGGGCCAAAGTCCGTTTCCCCAAGAAGGATACCTCTTTTGCCTATCCTGGCCTCACTTTCTGTATCTTACTCTAGAAAGATTGAACTAGAACTAGACTCTTTCTTAGGTCCTGTTAAGATCTTAAATATTAAGGTTTGTTCAGCCAAGCCTCTGATGTAGACTCCTCTCTTTTAAGGGGCTTAGAGAGAGTTGCTGAAATTTCAGTTTCTGTTAAACTTAACTTGTATTTTAAAAAGTTAGTTTAAGAGGCATATAAAAAGGTTTTAATATATAGTTACAAGGTGATTGCCCTCCTCTTGGCTCTAGGAGGAGGACATATAGGCCAGAAGAAGAGGAGGAGGTGACATTGGGCAGAAGAGATCAAGACATAACATAAGCAGCTATCTGCCTCATCAGGGTCCCCTGAGGCTGAGGTCGCACACTTAGTTAAAATGGCCAATGACTCCAAAGAGTAAGGAACATGTTCTTAGTGGCGCTCCACCTGGAAGTTGTTTTTATCCTGATAAAAACTTCTCATATTACCTCTTCCACTACCACTTAGAAAATCATGGGAAAAAGAAGCCATTTCTGGAATAACAGAAGGAGTACAATGGAAGCCAAATCTCCTTTGTTCTAGTGTTTCACATAGTGTGCAGTTCCAAAATGGGATAGCAAACATTCGACCTATAAAAATATAATTGTTATATTGATATTTACTTAAATTGAATACTTAAGAAATTGCAGGTGGAAACACTGATAATTTCTGCAATTGGTCAGAAACCTAAACTATAGAAGTGCTAAATCCAGTGCAGACTAATGTGGAATATAAAACATCCTAGGGCAGAGAATAAGATTAGCAGATGAGGCAGAACTGAGAGGGAGAAAGATAAGAATCTTGACAAGACTGAGGAAGAAGCAGGATGAGTTTCACCAATGCCTTAAGAGTAGGAATAACTTTCCATGTTATAAAAATTGTTTTAGAGAAAAACTTAAAGTATAGTATATTATGTATCATTCATTCAAAAGTATAGATTCAGTCAAGTTCACCTAAACTGTTCTTTGGTATTTATTTAATCTTAAGTAACAAAACATTTTAAGTTATTCTCACCTTGGCCAAGAGACCCCAAATTTATTGATTGCAGACAAGACTTCAGTGTTCAGAAAGGGCTATTCAAAAATAATAATTACAGATGGTACTTGAACATGACTTGTTCCTGCCCGGGTGCACCACATGTGCACCAGCATAGTTGAAGAGAGGCGAATTACACCAGCATAGTTGAAGAGAGGCGAAGTATGGATAATGACTTTGGAATCAACAACTTGGGCCATTTTTATCCAGAACTATACAGCATTGGTCTTGGGTCACCAAGGAAAGATAGCTGGAAGGATCTAAACAAACCAGATACTTCTTCTTGTCTTTGCTCATGCCATAACCTATGCATGGAATGTGTTCTCCCTCCTTCTGTCCCCCAAAATTCTATATATCTTTTGGTGCTCAGCCTAAATATATGACTTCTATAATGCTTTTCCTAATCAACCCCTCCACCACCTTCCAAGGAGTGGAGGGGGTAACCATTTCTTTCTTTGTGCTCTATGACTTGTTTCTTTGTTGTTTCAGTTGTCTTTTTTTCCTGTACATTCTTTTTTATTTTAGGATTCTCTCTTTATGTTTGATGTCCTTAAGAATCACTACGCAATGTCAAGGTTTGGATTGATTTTGATTTATATTGCTTGGAACTTGGTGTGTTTATTCAATCTAGGATCTTTTGTCTTTTTTCAATTCAATTCTGGAAAAATCTTAGCCATACTCTCCTTAAGTGTTTCCTCTCTTCCTCTCTCTCCATTTTATGTTTTTGGAATGTCTAATAGATGTATATTGGGCATATTTGCTCTATTCTCTGTATCTCTATCTCCATATCTCAACATTTTCTTGTATTTTTATTCCATTTATCTCTTTATTTCTATTTCACCTCTTCTCTATATTTGTAACTTTATCAGGTTTAACCTTTAGTTCAATAACAGTGTCTTCAGCTGTGTCTAATTTGCTAAGGATTCTTGAAATCTCAAGTTCACAGAATTAGATTTATGTTAATCCTTAGTTCATTATATACTTCCATCATTTTTTCATGCATGGTATTTGTTAGAGTTCCCCTCTCTAGGTTTGCAATAATTAACAAGATGGGACTCAGTTCCCCTGACATACATTGAGGAAGACAATACCCACTCATAGCCAACATGTCTGAAAGATGCACTTCCCTAAAGGTTGAACAAAGAAACCGCGTGGAAACAGGAGTAAAGGGAGATAGAGACCTTCATTTCCAGCAGATAAAACAACACCTGCTCCTCCAGCATTCCAAGAAAATATAACCCACTACCCTTTAGCCATACAAGAGAAAATTTTCACCTCTAGAGCTTCCTGTTGGCCCCTGCACCTCACGCGGACCCTCAACCCCTCCCACTGACTATCATTTCCCTGCCTAGGAATGTACTATATAAATTCAAATCCCCTCTTTCCAAAAGTGGGCTCAATGGAGGAATACTGGTATAGGACACTATTGACAGGTGATATATGGCTGACAGGGAGCTATACAAGGCATATGTCCAGGGTGCATGGTAATGTTTGGATATACTCATAGTGGCAACAATTAAAAACTACAGCTGGGGGGGGGTACTGGGTTCCTGGCCTGGGGTGCTCTGTCGAGGTCCCTAGGGGAGCAGCGGCAATCCCCCAGGTGCAACGGTAAGGACCAGGAAGGAATGAGGGCCCAACAGTGACAGCATGATACCAATGACTATGCTTGTGAGCCTATATGCCTGAAATAAGAACAAGGCCTAGAGCAGCACTGTACCTGGGAATTTCCTCCTGACAGCCTTCATGTTACTCAAATGTGGCCAGTCTTGAAGCCAAACTCAGCATGTAAATGCAATGCCTTCCCCTCAGCGTGGGACATGACACCCGGGGATGAACCTCCCTGGCACCGATGGATCACTACCAAGTACCAACTGATGATGCAACTGGAAAATGACCTTGAATTGAAGGTTCAATGCGGATCATCAGAATATCCCTGTCTACATATAATAACATGACTTTAAAATGCTGTTTGACCTAATATAAGGGGGAAATGGAAAGGAGAAATTAGTTTATATGGCTACGAGTCTCTAAAAAAGAGTCTGGAGGCTGTCAGAAGGATTGCCCTTATGCACAACTGAGCAGAGTCTAAGAGACAGATAAAGTAGATACAACCCCAGGTATTCATTCCTTTGAGGGCTAAAGAGACCCACAGGTTCAATGGTCATGGCAGATGGGGTTCACTGCCATGTCAGATGGCCCTTCTTTGGAGCTGGTGTTTCTGCGTGATGAAATCGGACTCAGATGGGATCTCTTTTCACAAGACTTTCATGCTACTTTCCTGGAATTGTAGTTGGTGTTGGGGTTTAAGATATATTTAGGGGATTTGAATCTCTGGACTGACAATATGATAGCCAGGCCCTGAGCCTCAACAGACTTCAGCTCCTACAGTCTGGTTTATTGGACTCACCTCACTCAGCTAAGATGGAATTGAAGAAGGACAACCACCACACCGTGGAGCCTAGAGTGCCTACAACTGAAAGCAGGAGGATTATCCAGTATCCATGTGGAATCTGAGCCTCCTCTTGACATAGAGGTGCAACGGACACAACCAATCCAAGGTCCACAGAGAAAAGGTGGCATTGGAGTGGGAAAAGTGGACATGGTGGCTGATGGGTATGGGGAATGGCAGGAAGAGATGAGATGTGGAGGTGCCTTTGGGACTTAGAGTTGCCCTGGATGGTGCTTCAGGGGCAATCACTGGACATTGTAAATCCTCCCAGGGCCCACTGGATGGAATGTGGGAGAGTATGGGCCATGATGTGAACCACTGACCATGAGGTGCAGAGATGCCCAGAGATGTACTTACCAAATGCAATGGATGTGTCATGATGATGGGAGAGAGTGTTGCTGGGGGGGGCAGTGGTGGGGTGGGGGTGGTGGGGTTGAATGGGACCTCATATTTTTTTAATGTAATATTTTTACAAAATCAAAAAAAAAAAAAGTGGGCTCAAGTCTCTCTTCAGATCCCCACCATGCCAGTGGGGGAGCTGAAGTCTATTCTTCAGACCCCTCCATTGGGAGATCTTCCCAGTAAGCCTTCTGCCTGCAGTCAGTCTCCATGTTCCAGTGAGTGCCCCTTTTTTCAACAGTATTCTTTTATTTGTTTATGTATGTATTTATTCATCAACAACATAAAAACACAAAGATTAGAATATAAAAGTAACTTATGTATACCTGTGTGCTTGTTCCCCATCCTATCCTACTGCTTCCTCTCATCCAAGGTAACCACTACCCTGAATCTTGTGCTTATTATTCCTTTACTTTTTAAAAAAGCACACTTTAAACCATATTTTGGGATTTCAAAAAGTACATTGCTTGATTTTGGTTTTTTAATGTTATAAAACTTTTTAGCTCTATAAAAATGGTTCCATGCTGAAAATAGTCTTCCAGGACCTATTTTTTCCTTCATGATTATGTTGTTAAGGTTGATCCATATCACTGCATGTAGATGTCATTCATTTGTTTTGACTGCTCTATAATGCTCCATTATGTCATCATGTGACTATATCACAGTTTATTTATCCACTCTTCTTTCAATGAGCATTTGTGTTCTTTCCAGGTTTTGGCAATCATGAACAGCACTTCAATAAACACCATTGTACATGTCTCTTGTTTTTGTTTTTGTTTTCCTTGTTTATGTTCCAAGAAATGGAATTGCTGAGGCATAGAATAAATAAATATTCAATATTTCAAATTAATGCTGAACTCTTTTCCTAAGCTGTTGCACCAATTTAATTTGCTATTTAATCCATCCAGTGAATTTTCAATTTTCAGTGACCACATTTTTCACTTGTAAAATTATTATGTAGTTCCTTACCAAATTTGCTTCTACTTTTCCATATGTCTTTTACTGTCATTGTAGTATCAATTCCTTCTTTATCTCTTAATACCATCTTAAGCATCCTGTATATTATAACCTTTCTTTTATTGTGTAATTGCCTCCTGCTCTTGAGGTAGTAAGTCTGTCACACTACTGAACAGCTGTATACACCTTCTCACCTCATGGTTGTTTGTTTCCTCATGCAGTTTGTAATTTTGGTTGTGAGCTCATCTTCAGCACGACCATTTTCCCCCTGAGGGAATCCTGAGTGCCGGGGGCTAAGTGCTTCCACAAAGTGACTTTTCAATTGCTTCTGTTGGAGCCACAGGGATTTCAGTAGCTGAATGCCTTGGTTTGGGATTCTGTACTATATTCAAGTGTACTTGTAGACTCCCTCATCTTCAACTGGCACAGGCCTGGAGTTTTAACTTCTCATGGATGACTTTATTTTCTAACTCCACTCAGGTGGATGGGACGATTCTTTGCCACTTCCGCAGCTGGGTGGATGAAGTTTTCCTAATTCTTTTTCCATGAACTGGGAAGGCCTTCAAGTCACTGGGATTTATGAAGGGGATTCAATTACAGTTTCCAAATTTATGCATGCCCAAGGCCAGCTATCCTATGCCAGGGTAAACAGGAAAACTAGTCCACGGCCCCTGGGGCCCATATGCAAGCCTGAAAACATTTTTTGGCCTTTATGACATCAACACCCACTTCCTACTTTTTCTGGGCTTGAGTCCTTTTTTTTGTTCTTTGGTTTTAGCTTGTTTCTCTGTGCAGATGAAACAAAGGGGAAAACCCAAGTCAGAGTAGACAGTCTTGCTGCCAGAAATGCTACTGTTTTTATTACAGCATTTATGTCATTCCTCCTTGAATTTTTAATTGATTCACTCAGTTACCCAGACTGAGGGCAAACTCCTTGAGAGAAGACATATTTTATTCACCTTTGTCTCCTGCGTACACATGACTTTTGCATCAATATATAAACACAAAATTGTATATTGCTTAGCTTTGGTTTTTTTAACTCTATAAAACATAGCTTTATAAAAATGGTTCCATGCTGAAAACAGTCTTCCAGGACCTATTTTTTCCTTCATGATTATGTTGTTAAGGTTGATCCATATCACTGCATGTAGATGTAATTCATTTGTTTTGACTGCTTTATAATGCTCCATTGTGTCATCATGCGACTATATCACAGTTTATTTATCCACTCCTCTGTCAACGAGCGTTTGTGTTCTTTCCAGGTTTTGGCTGTCATGAACACCATTGTATATGTCTCTTGTTTTTTTCTTGTTTATGTTCCAAGAAATGGAAATACTAAGACATTCAGCATTTCAAAATAATGCCAAACTCTTTTCCTAAGAAGTTGCACCAATTAAATTTGCTATTTAACCCATCCAGTGAATTTTTAATTTTCAGTGACCATATTTTTCACTTGTAAAATTATTATGTAGCTCTTTACCAAATTTGCTTTTACTTTTCCATACTGTCTTTTACTGTCATTGTAATATTCATTCCTTTATTTATCTCTTAATATCAGCTTAAACATTACAGTGCAATTGTCTCCAGCTCTTTGAGGTGGTAAGTCTGTCACTTTTACTGAACAGCTGTACACTGTAAATTGTAAATCGTACATTGCAAAATGCATCCATAATGAGTAAATAAGTCAATGAAGAACAGCATCTCACAATGCATCATCTGGCATCACCACCTCCTAATTCTCTTTCCAGCAAAATCTCAGAAATCTCAAGACATGGAGAGAGTTGTTCAAAGTCTTAGAAGTCAGCCAAGGAACTGGACAGAGAATTTGGGAATCTTGAGCCCTCTGGGATGAGAGGACAGCTGTCACACAGAATCAGTGTGTTGGGCACTTTATAGGCTTTTGTACACTTTTGCCTGTTTTCAACTTACTGAACCAGGGCTAGTGACATTTCAGGAGTGCAGAACACCGGTCACTCTTGAGCAAACTCTCCCACCCTCAGTGCTGGAGAGCTTTCCTTGCTCTGCCTGAACATTCCTGCTATTCCAGTCATGAATGGAGATGTCTAAAGACGCAGTGCTTATGTTCTAGAGTCAGCATGTGTGTGTGCTTGCCACATGTGAACACTATGTGTTAGTGCCTGTGTGTTTGGAAAGGGAAAAGTAGCACACTGTGCATAACTCTGCCTTAACACCAAACTACATTAAATCTAGTTACATGTCTGCCACCCATACTAAATTGTGAGTTTCTAAAAAGTAGGGAGTATGCCTTAATTATCCTTGTACCCTTAATGCAAACAGAGCAAATTTTTGCTAAACCAGATTGCCAGAAATGAAGCATGGGGTGCAATGTCCCCACACATTCCAACCACTTCTCAGTGCCAAGATCTGTGTCTTTCAGGTTATCCCAAATCTCTGGAGAGTCAATGTCCCCCTTACTCCTCTCTCCAACAGAATGGGCAGATACAAACCCAACTTCCTTCCACCTTACTTACTCCCCTGCTAGCTTTGTGCCTGAAACTGACATAGGCCGATTCCAACCATTGGTAGCCAGAACCAGTCTGAAGCTTCTTCATGAGATATGTGGCAATGGTGTCCCCAAAAAGCTTGGGGTGATGAAAGAAATCGGCTTGGGAGAGACACCTCCCTGTTTGTCTTCTCAGCTTTGGGAGTGGGGCCCCCAGTAAGGCTCTGTCCTGGCGTTGGCTTCTCTCTGCCCAGGGCCACGAGGTACTGAGAGGTTGCATTGTGACTGTGTGAAAAGAGCAAAGGGAGTATGAGTCAGAGAAATAATTCCTAGGGCCAACCTCACCCTAGAATTGTTTCATCAAAAAGGGGAGCCAGGGAAGGGGGAACAAGCCCTTTGCCAAAGTCTTCACACTGTTCCAACTTGCCTTTGACTTGAGGACTCAGCAAACACTGACACAGGGCTGACAAACCAAGAACGGCTTGATTTACAAAGCAGACATCTGTCCCAGGAGGGTAGCAAACACTGTAAATCATTGGGCAATGGTGGAGGTTCTAAAGGGCTCATAAACAAGATGAGGTGACCTTGTACCTCTCTCTGCCTTGTGACCTCGAATAGAATTTCCAAGGCGGCATGCCCTCCAAAAAGGCAGGAAGGAGAAGACATTTTTTGACACATAGTCATCAGATCAGTTGATCATTAAACCAGTTGCTGTCTTCTTCAAGCAGGAATATCAAGTTCATTGTGTGGAATTTCCTAACAGCTTCTCTTCTGTCCCCAAGGTTTGGGGGGAGTCTTCATTAATACTAGGGGTTATGTTGTTAATGAGAAGGAAGAGAAAACTCTAGATTTCCATAGCTTGGCCCTAACAGCACAAATATTGGAGTTTCTACAGGTATTTGCAGTCTGTCTGCCCAGTGAGCACAGCCCCAGCGCAATTGCCAAGAATACTGAGATGTCCTGGATGTTTCCCTCTCACCAGAAAAGTCACTATCTCCCCACTAATTGGGTAAGGAAGATTATATGCTGGAGGGAATTCTGAGAAGTCTTTGAAAGACAACAGGGGAGAAGCATGGCACCCAGGGAGGAAAAGACGTGGTATAGGAATGGGTGGGAGGCAGGTTGGAAAAGTTCACCTAATGAAGATCAGCCTTTCCCAGAACCTTAAAATATTGGCCACTTGAGTTGAGAGGCTGCCAAGCTAGCTCTTTCTCTCATTATTCAAATGTGTCTGGAAGGAATGATCTTTACTTTTTGCACGTGATACTAAAATTCAAGGGAATGTGTTAAATCTACTCTCACTCTCTCCCTAAATTTGCACTGACCTCTCCACATATTTCCATTTCAGTGTCTTGGTAAATTACACCTGTTAGTGGACTCTTTCAGCAAACAGACCATGTACACGACAGAAGAAGTGCGAACTACTCCAGCCCACCCCCTTTCATGCAACAGATGAGAACTTGGAGTTCCCAGAGTTTGTAAAGCCTGCTTGGTCAGTGTCTCTGGGAACACCAATCTCCTGTTTTTCAGCGCCATGCTGGGTTATGACAAGCCCTGGGTCGTCCTTTCCAACCTTCCCATCGTCCCAGTCCCCTGGGTACTCAGCCCTCACATTTAGAGAATCCCTCCTGGCCAACTCTGGCCCTTGGGCAGCAGAGAGAAAGAAAACCAGGTTTTCAGCGGATAAAGTCGTGGGAAGAATAGAGAAAAAGAGGAAGCAAAGAAAGGCTGCAGGCAAATGAAAATTACCTTGGGAACCTAAGGTGAATGAGGTTACCTTGATTATACTGATTCTGAAGGCAGCTCACCAAAAGGAGTGTCAGAAATGTCCAGAGCGGGCCACGCTGTTGAAATACAGCATGAACACACAGCTCCAATTTGCTTAAGGGGGAAGAAGTCGTTTTCGTTTAAGGATTCGAAACTATTCATACTTGTAACTTATCTTTCTTCCTCTCTCCCTCCCTTCCATGAAAGTCTACTTCTCTATTAGAGGATTCAATTCAATTCTAGTTGCCAAAGAATTATTTCTCGATTCAGGATCCACCCAATGATATGTATCTGTGAGTCCGGCTGCTTTTTCAAGTCAGGAATTGAGAGCTCTCAACACCCTGAAACAATGCAGTGGGTGATAAAATGATGGCAATTTCAGTGTAAACAGAGGTTAGGTTGTGCATTTTAAAAGCATATGTATTTTTTTTTAATAAAAAGCATGCTTGGCATAAGATAAACAAATTTACACCACATGTTGGCAGCAGAAGCATACATCCCTGGGTTTATTTCTCAAAATATCACCCAAAAGTCCAAAGTTTTATCCAAAGATTCCTATCAGAATATATCCAAAGATTCCCCAGACCAAGACAATTTCCCTCTCTGGTCATTGTGGTAAATATAATAAAAATCATTAAAAGACAATAATAACAGCTTTACTTGATTATTATACTCTAGTAGTTACTGTCCATATGGTCTTGTTTGGTATCTATACATTTTGTAAAGCATTATATTGAGTTGTGTACATATATAAACTCTGCCTCTCATTAATTGCGGCATTTGTGGTCATTTTTTATGAAAAGTTGGTCAAGAAGCCGTTCCTAAGGCATGTGGCATCATTTCTACAGGAACATCTGATTCAACTTACATCATTCCGCGTTCTAGTACCTTTGCCAGGGATGAAATCTTCTGCGAGTATAAGGCGGCCTGTTTTTTCCCAGGTCTGTAGAGGCCTGTTGTTTTTAGTGGGTTATGTGTAGGACAGAAGGATGTGACTCACCTATCCACTTAACAGTCATAAAAAAAAATAGTCCAAACAGCTCAGCTTCAGTCATAATCCTCATTATACAGATCTTATCAAATGTGCATTACCATTTAGTGTTTGTGATTTTACAGGAAAATGGGCATTTGGTGCCCAGTGAACAAACCAATGATCTATTAAGTATTCCACATCATCGATATGACTGTTTTCAGTGACCATAAGACCAGTGCACGGGGCAATCTGCTGTCAATGGGAGATCCCTCTCCCCCCTTCTCATGTCGCCCTGCTTTGTAGAAGAGAAGCCAGTAGCTACATGTCCTAGAATCCTCTTCTCTGCATGGCTCTGGGATGGACCTTCCAATAAGAGGTCCTCATGGGAAGAAGGAAGAAGGGAAGGAGACCATTATTCTCCACAGGCAGATATAAGCAGATGCAGGGAGAAATTAAGTTTCAGAGCAGCTTTCAGGTGAACTTTTGGAGAACTGCCTATATTGTGCTAGAAGCTGAGATGGTTGGTGGGAGCATCTTAGTGATACATAAGTTTTGTGGCATCTCCCAGGTGAGCTCTTGAGAAGCATGTGCGTCAAATGCTACAGGCTTGAGTGTCAATGGTGGCTTCCCAGTCTTCACATTCACAATAGTTGTTTAAGCCTTAATTCCCTGTTTTAAAATCCTTAATAATTGGAATACATAGAGTGACTTCTGTTTTCCTGATAAAACCCTGACTGATATCATATGGAAATATTTTTAAATTAATGTAAAAATAGGAAAAACAGAATAGGTAAATCATAGATGAAAATAAACTGCCAATGGGCCACAGGTCATATAAAAATAAGATAGTCACAGGCTGATCAAATGAAAGAATGAAACATATCAATTAATCAATTAGTTATCAAATAATATATTAATAAATATTTTATATTATAGAATGTAAAATTATATTAATATATAAAGTACAGTCTATAAAATTATGTTACGATATAAAATACATTCTATGCAAACATATAACATATTAAATATATACAATTATTTTGTGTTGAACATTTATTGTATTTAGGTAGAGGGCACCATGATGCTCCTGCCTGGGATATTGCTTTGTCCAGGGCAAGAGGTAGAAGGGGTTCAGGCCCCAGGTAGAGTCCAGGACCTATAACACAAACCAAGCTGTCAAAAATGAGAACAACTAGAAATCTGGCTTCATTACCATGTGATTGGCACCTGGAAAGCAAACAGGAAGTAAGGGTTGGAAACACAGGAAGTTGGATTCATTTATTTATTCATTCAGAAAATATTTCTGAGCTCTTACTCTATCCCAAGCACTGTGCTGAAAGTTGAGGGATGTATTAGTGAGCAGAATACACAGGGTACCTGCTGTTAAGGTGCTTACAGTCTAGCTGGGATGGACAAGTAAATAACCAATTATAATAGAGTGTGATGTGATCATAATGAGAGAAGAACTATTGGCACACCCATGAAGGGAACCTAACCCAGAACGGTGGGTTGGGAGTAAGCCAGGTGCTTGGGGAAGTGGTAACTTAGCTGAGACTTGATGGATGAAAAAGGATTAGTTGGTCAAAGTGCATGAGTGGCATGAAAGGGAGCTTGTCTTCAATTTGCACAATGACCTAGAGACTAGAGGGTGCTCAGAGAGATTCCTGGTAGGCACCTTATTGGAGGGTGGAGGTAAATCCTAAGAGCATTGGAGAGATACAGCCAGGTTTTAAGTAGTAGAGTGACATGCTCAGGCTTATGACTTCAAATCTTCACTCAGTGTAGGATGGAGAATGGTTTCTGAGATGCAAGATTGAATGTGGAGAGACCAAGAAGGCAGCTGCTGAAATGGTCCAAACAAGAGATGTCCAGCAGTCTGGACTTGGAGACTGGCAGTGGGGATAGGGAGAGGTTAGCAGATACAAGAAATGCTTAGTACATGGTTGACGAAGGGTTTAAGGAATAGGAGAAGTCAAGAATGACTCATTTTACAAACACGGAAACCGAAGCTTAAAGGGATTATATAGCTTGCCTGAAATCACACAGCTAGGAAGCAGTGAAGTCAGGATTCAAACCTCAGTTTATCTGACACACAAACCAGAATATAGTCACAGATGTTTAATTTTTAAAAATTAGAATGAGGTTCCCATGGCACCTGAGATTAGCATTTTGTGTTCATGTAACATGTGCTACTGGGCTCTCTTCTCTTATTCTATATAGTATTCTTTTTCCTAATTCTTATCTCATAAGATTTTTTTCTCTACAATTGTATAAATGTTGTTGTAATTAAAGGAAAGGAAAAAAGATTGTTTCCCCCTCCATCCTCACTAAAATTTCTTCTATATTTATTTATTTCTCTCCTCTTCCTCCCCCCCCCCCCGCCCCCAGTTGTCTTGCTCTCTGTGTCCATTCGCTGTGTGTTCTTCTGTGTCTGCTCGCATTCTCGGTGGCACCGGGAATCTGTGTCTCTTTTTGTTCCATAATCTTGCTGCATCACCTCTCCATGTGTGCGGCACCACTCCTGGGCAGGCTGCGCTTTTATCGCATGGGGCGGCTCTCCAAGCGAGGTGCACTCCTTGCACATGGGGCTTCCCTACACGGGGGACACCCCTACATGAGGACACCCCTGCATGGCATGGCACTCCTCATATGTAGCAGTACTGCGTGTGGGCCAGCTCACCACACAGGCCAGGAGGCTCTGGGTTCAAACCCTGGACCTCCTATATGGTAGGCAGACACTCTATTGGTTGAGCCACATCCACTCCCCATAAAATTTCTATTTCAATTTAAAGTAAGACCACAGGGTCTTTCTCCCTCACTTTTTGAAGCCTATACATTTGTACCTCTGGCAGTTCTAGAGGCTAAAATCCATAGCCAGCTGTCTCATTTTGTTTGCCAAAATGACTAAGATAATGAGTAAGGTTGAGAAAGCTGTAAAATAATTATCCCTATTGCTCCCAAACACCCACCTGTTTTGTTATATTTCAGATGTGTTAAACAAGTCTGAAATAGCTGGGAGCAGATACTGACATGCTCTAATCCAAACTCTCAGCTATTTGCAGATGAATCTCCAGCTTCCATATCCAGCCCAAACCTCTTTCCTGAGCTCTGGACACTGGAGGACATCACCAGCCAAATGATTGTGTCTCCGTAAACTTCGCATGTCCTGCAAATCTCAACTAAACTCACTAAGATCCCTCACCACCTCACATGCCTTTACTTCCTGAAACCTTCATCAACCAAGTCAATAAAACCAGACACTTAGAAGTCCTTCTAGATTCCTATTTTTCTCCTATTTCTCACATCTAATCAGCCACTAAATCTTGATGATTCTACATCTAAAAATCTCTTTAGCCTTTTCTTTCCTCTTCATTTCCACTGTGACTGCCTTAGTAAAGGCAGAGTATCCAATTTCCCACATACTAATCTTTTTTTCTTTTAAAAATTTTAAAAAGCTTTAGATTACATAAATCTTACATCAAAAATATAGGGGATTCCCATATACCCCACTCCCTCCCCATTCCACAATTTCCCATATTAACATCTTTCATGGTACATATGTTATAAGAGATTAACACATATTGAAGCATTGTACTAGCCAAGGAGTATCGTTTACATTATAGTTTACACATTGTCCCACACAACTTTATAGGTTTTCACAAAATGTATGATGGCCTGTATTCATCTTTGCAATGTTATGCAGGACAATTCCAATGTCCGAAAAATGCCCCATGTTGCACCTATTCTTCCCTCTCCCTCCCCTCCTAATCTCTGGTGGCCACTGACTTTATATCAGTGATACAAGTTCTTCCATTCTTAGAATAATACTAAATCTACTTTAGTCCATATTTGCCTTCCACCCTTGTATTTGTTCATTCCTCAGTCTTGAGGATTTGGGGATGGTGATGCCCACCTCGTCTCCGATTGAGACAGGGTTTAGGTCTCATGGGGCAGATGGATGGAAATATATTGCTTGCAGTTGCAGACACTCTCTGCTTCTTGGGATAGGTGTTGTCCATCATCATCCTTTTGTTAATTGTCCTGGGTGAGTTCAATGAACAGATGAATAGGTGTTGCAACTCTGCTAAGACTCAGGGCTCAACTGGCATATGAACAGACCAAATATTTAAGTCTCTGGGACATATATTTAACAAGAGTAGTAGTAATTATAGGTTCAAACAAAAGGGGCAGAAGAGCCAGGTGTAGGGAAATTATAAATGAGTCTAAGTCTATTACATGGGAGAGCATATATTCCAAAGTAAGTTCCATTGACAGGGTGCTGGATTCTTGAGATTATCTGCCCTGCTTATCATGTTTAGAGCCCGTAGGAGACCCACTGATAGAGGCACTGTTTACTGTGGCAGGCAACGAGATCCTGCTTAGGACATGCACAAGTATAACCTGTGGAATAAACTCCCAACTGTCTTTGAAGTCTCTTAGCCATAAAAGTTCATTTGTATTTAATATTTCCCCCTTTTGATCAAGGTCTTTTTCCAAATGCATTGCTTGTTAGTGCTTGGTAATAATCCCTTGGTGCCAGGTAGGTTCATCCCTGGGAGTCATAGCCCACATTGAGGGTAAGGTAGTGTGTTTATATACTGTGTTTGGTTTAGAAAGAGGCCATATTTTAGCAACAAGGAAGCTTTCAAGAAGTAACTCTTAGACAATATATAATACTAGGCTAAGTTCCAATTTCACTAGAAAAGGTTCATAAGTACAACCGTCAGTATTAAGAACCTGGCATAATGGTCTGTCTTCCTTTACTAGGCACTGCCCATGTACTTTAGGGATTCTTGTTACTCTATTAGAGAATGTAGCAGGACTTCCCAGGATGGGAATTCAACATTCTTTCCATTATTGTGTGGGACTCCACCCATAGAGACAACTCCCATGACTACTTGAACATATTCATATGCCATAGCATGACCCTCCCCACACAACACCCTATCACTGACACCCTCCACCAGTGATCCTCCCCTACTACAGTTTTGACCCTTCTATGATCCAAAAACTCCCCAAAAACAAAGCCAAAAAAATAAACAAATTTCTTCAATATTTTCCCCCAGTATCTCATTTTTTTGCTTTATCTTTAAAGAATCTTTAGGTTACAGAAAAGTCACAAAGTAAATATAGGGGATTCCCATATACCCAACCCTATCCCCCTCTTCCCTTCTCCCCTATTAATAACATTTTACATGTGTATGGTAACTGGTACATTTGTTACAATTCATGTACAAATATCAAAGCATTGCTATTAACCATAGTCAATGGTTTACATTATGGTTTACATTTTGCCTGTACACTTTTATAGGTTTTGACAAAATTTAAAATGGCCTGTATCCATCATTGCAAGATCATGCAGAACTATTCCAATGCCCTGAAAATGCCTTGTGTTCCATCTATTCTATTCTTCCCTCCCTCTCCCCTTGGAGCCTATGGTAACCATTAAGCCTCAATTTTTGAAGAATAAGTTTTATAGTTACATGCAATAATACTGAGGACTTGACATTTTGGTGTCTTTTCTTTTATTAAGCACTGCCTAAGTTCTTGAGAGATTCTTGCCCCTCTAATCGAAGGCATAGCAGGACTCCCCAGGTAATATTTTCTTGTTTATTGTGTGGGCCTCCACCCACCAAGATAGCACACTTGAAAAGATGAACATTTTCATATTCCACAAAAGCATGCCCCATGTGAGCTCTACCCCATGTTCCATATTAATCTTTGTGATTCAGAAAGAAGAAATTAGAATTCTCAAGAATTCCCCAAATCATGTTATTCTGTGCTTATGTATTTTTAAATAATAAAGATTGACCATAATAATAAATAATAAATCGTTTCACATGACGGGGTTACAATAAAAGTTTCCTAGGTTTTCTGTTTAAAAAGATATATTAATAATTACTTGGTTATTATTAGTTTTTAACCAAAACACTGTGACTAAGTTGTATGTTTCAATAACATATAAAATGACCTTTACCTGATGTAGACATTTAATAACAGAAAACATTAAAAGAAAGGAGCATTGAGAGGTGTCTGCTGAGGGGTGGGGTTTTCCCCTTTTTGGAGTGGTAAAAGTACTCTAATATTGCTTGCAGTAGTGAATGCACCACTCTGTGATTATACCCAGAGTCACTGAATGTGCACTTGGGATGGATTGTATGGTATGTAACTTAGTAAAGTCAAATTGCTTTAAAAACAAAACAAAGCAAAACCAAAAAAGACAGGAATATTAAAAGAAAATAAATGCCAAATAAAAACCATTTTTAAATTGAAAGCTAATACCACAAATATTTAATATTTAAAATCTATCATTCTTAAAATTTAAAAACATACCAGCATGCCCAATAGTCTTAATGTTTGTTTTGGGACAAACATTCCAGATGTAGAAAAATGTATTTATCTCGTGTTTGCATTGGTTGAATTGGTTGGTTGAAGATGTATTCAAAAAGCATCTTCAAATTGGGCATTAGGGAACACATTTCTTCAAATAAGCTCATTTTTTTTTTAACAATGAAAATATTTTATCTCCTTACCCTGGTTTTAGTTTTGCTGTTCAAATTGCTTTTGCTAATTTAGAATTTAGATCTGTTTCTGTTTTGTTTGTTTGTTTTATTAGAGGGTTATATAGCAACATTCATATAGTCTTCTCTTTGCATTTCTTCTGTTAAAATACTTAAAAAGAGCTATAATTTACAGTGTATATTCAAACACTGGAAAATGCCAGTGAGCACTACTGGGTCATATTTGTATAATGTAACATTCATACCTTCTAATGAAGTTCAAGGCACCTCACGGAAATGTATGTTGAAATAGCCAATTTAGGGACTTATTTTGTTTCCAAAAACTAGTTATTTCTTGGAATACCATCCACAGAATTTTTTATAAAGTATATTCTATGTATAAATTTGTTAATACTTATTTTATTTGCAAGAGACTTCTGGTTTGGGGAATATGGTAGATTGAGACAACATGAAAACTCTCCCACTACAAATACCTAAAAATGTTAGATAACATATAACTACAAAATTTACAAACAGCTGAACTCACAAGTAAAAACAAGCACATCTTTAGATGCCAGAAACAAACAAAACCTCTGAAAGCTGGAGTGATAAGCATTGAAGCTGACATTGAAACAGCAGAGGTGGGGGTGGGGGAATGGTGAGGGGGGTCTTGAGGAAAGGAACAGGAATTCCTTTTAGACCAGGAATTAAGCTTAGGTTTTAATAACTGTACGAAGACAGAAGACAAGAGTATAGGCCATTCTACAGAGATAGCAAAGACCTCATTACTCTCAGGAATGCTGAGTGAGGAGAAAATTTATTTTATAAGAAATTGAGGGCCAAACAGGTACCATGCACAGAATTGATCCATGTGGTTTAGGAATTCCCAGGCTGAAAAGTCAACACAATATTTGGAATTGGGCCAGTGATAACTCTAGTTCATTTGGCAAAGCAAATGCAAGACCCCTCTGAAGAAATACCTCCATAACTCAGGTTGTACAGGATGTGCATCAAAAGAATAATCCCACTGAAGATGAACCTACAATTAAAAATTACAAAACACACAAGAAAATAATCTATCATGAATGAGAGTCAGCAAACACACTAAATAAAAACAAAATGCACCTAGAAACTGGACTACATTGAAAAGTCAAAAGATTATAGAGCTAAAAGAAGGAATAGAAACTGTAAAGGAAGAAAAATACACTATTTGAAAAGAAAAGACAAAAGTATACTTTCTAAAAATCAAAATAAGTTATTGAAATGAAAAATTCAACAGATTAGTTGAGTGACAGATTCAAAACAATTGGAGAGAGAATTAGTGAACTAGAATCTAGAGCTGAGAAATTACACAGAAATGCAGGACAGTCAGATAGAGGTGGAAAATATGAAAAAAAAATGATTAAGAGACCATATAGGATAAAATGAATAGATCCAGAACACATTTAATTCTAAGTCCAGACTGTGAATTATGGAGAACATATTTAAAAAGATAATGGCAAATAATTTTCCCAAAAAAGGCAGAAATGCTTAGAGTAAGGAAAAAGGCTAAATAAAAACCAGTCTATTCCAAGACACATCATAGTGAAATCTCAAAACAGACTAAAGAAAATATTTAGAGCAAACCAAAATCAGATTTTCTACAAAGTAACAATTCAACTGAAATCAACGTCTCAGTAGCAAGAATAGACAAATGGAATAATATCAGCAATGGGATGAGGAAAAATAATTGTCAGCTTGGGTGCTGGATATTTTCAGTTTGCCATTCCCAACCACTTCCCCTTTCCTGCACCCTGCTTTCTGCCCCAGGAGGCTGATGTTCCATTACCCAAGCTTATTTGTTTTCTGTTTCTCATTGGGTTCAGCCCCTGCAAGGGCGGCGATGGTTGGATATCAGAAGTGGGAGGTGAGAAAGAGCAGGAAACGTATCTCCCTGTCAGTACCACCCTTAGAGCCAACCAAACAGACCCCTATCCTGGACCCTGCACCTCAAGGGAAGGGGGCATACTTTGGAGTGTCTCCCTCAAAACTTTCTAAGTCCCCTTTAGTGCCTGGAGTCATCTAGGATTGGCAAAGCCAACCAAGCAGGGTGCCCTGAGCTCATGTGTTGTTTGGTGTGGTTTCTGGTCAAATGAAGCACCTACCTCATACTTTTCCAGGCAAGCTGCTGAGATCATATCCCACATGGGTCCTGATAGTTGGAAGCAGCTCACTCAAATTTTTCTAAGCTTTCTCCAGTGCCTGGGACCTGCTGAAGCCAACAGAGCAATCTGGGCAGGGAGCCCTGAGCTTGGCCCAAGACCTTCATGGGCCCCAGTCCCCATTTCTCTCCTATAAGGCACTTTTGACCTTTTAACCCCCACACAGGATTGGGCCACCATGATGGCACTGATGGGCTGATCTTGGGTGGCTCTTACATCAGACAAAGGATGAGTTCAGATTCTGGGCTACTAGACTGTTGCCTCTGGGCTTATACCACTTGGAGAAAGTGGATCCATGTGCCAGTTTTGACCTACCTGTGCTCCAACTGCAGTGCTGACTCTGATCTTCAGTACTCAAGGGCAGTGGGGGTTGTAGCAAGCATCCTAAACCTTAGGCACCCTCTATCTGCTCTGTGTCAAATGTGAGGCCATCTTCTGGGAGCAACAGTGCTTGTCTTCTCTGAAGGTTTTCCAGCCTGCTGCCTATGTTCAGGTCCATGTCCTCTGTTGCCTCTGATGGATGTGATGTCATTGTGCTCTCCCAGGTCAGTTCTAAACCATGCTGGATGATGGATGGACTTTCCATGCACAAAAGGAATTGCCCTTCTTTCTCAGGCCACAGGCCTCTTGCCGGTGCTCCCTGGTGGTGATGGTTTGTGCCAGGCAGGGGTGAACTCCATATTGAAAGAGATCTCATTCCAAGAAGGCAGTGATTATGGCCTAAAGGGATCAAGAGATGACACAGTGGGAAGATCTACTGTTTATGCTTTAAAATTCTGAATAGTAAATTCAGTAGGACCAAAAAACAAATTATCCACAGGCTGCATACTCTGGATAAACTTGCACTTGTGGTCCTCACAAATGAAGCATAACAATAACTTTTGAGAGGGTTGTTGGAAGCCAATAACCATGGATAGCATGGTGGGTCACGCAGTGTCACAAATAATGGCATAGCCAACATTAAATACATGGGTTAGGGAATTCTGGAGGCAAGCATATCTATATTGTTTCCATATAAACAGATTCCAAAGAACCATGCAATGTTATAAATTACTAAAACTGACATGCGCATATGGATTTTGCAATGTATTTTTTAATTGAATTGTTCATGTAGACAAGAGTCCTGCAAAAAATATTTCCTCAGGATCCTGGGGGTGGCTCTGCCACTAGCCCTCTCTCAGCTAGTTCCTATTTTACTGTGTTTGCTCCCTTCCTCCCAAGGCCACAGCTCCTATTAAGTGGTCTTTCTGACACAGCCACAGTCCCCACCAGGTCTGGCAAGCATGTCTCTTCCCCTATCTTACCTTTCAAATTGGTGGGGGTAGCAATGGCTTCCAACTGTTCTAGTCACCTGGCCTCAGCTGCCTCATGATCTCTTTTGGTTCCTTCAACCTATGTATACCTTCATTAAAAGTCCCTTCATTAAATTCTCTTCCGTGAAATCTTTGAGTATGCTGTTTCCTGCCAGGACCTTGATCGATGCGATTAGTACCAGGAGCAACACCAGGATGCTGATTCTCAAAATAGACTCTGGAATGGGCTGTTCATTTATTTTATGAATGTGAATGGGGATGAGGCACCAGGAATCTGTAGCCTGAAATGGCGTCACAATCACTCAAATTACCACTGTGGTGGCATGGGATGTAGGGCGGCATTAAGAACTGCAGCTGTGGTACTTGGTGGCTGTGATGATGAAAGGCCCCATACAGAGATTGTGGGGGGCAGAATGGCTACTTCTAACTGCACTAAGCAAATACACAAAGGAAAGGATAGTTTGATACCCTCCAATTCCTAACTGAAGGCAAGGGTGATGTACTCATTTTCTATCACTGCCATAGCAAATTACTACAAACTAAGTAGGTTGAAACACACATTTATTAGCTCTCAGTTTCTGTAGGTCACAAGTTCAACATAAATCTTATTGGGCTAAAATCAAGGTGTTGGGAGTTCTGCAAGCCTTTCTGGAGGCTTCCAGGTTCATACAGGTTATTGGCAAATTTCAGTTCCATGTGGTGGCAGGACTGAGGATCCCATTTCCTTGCTGGCTATCAGCTGGAGTAGTTCTCGGCTTCTAGAGATTGCCCACATTTCTTGGCTCATGGTCCCCTTCCTCCTTCTTCAACGCCAGTAATGGCAGATCAAGTCCTCTGAATCTCTCTGACTTCTCTTCAGTTTCATCTCTCCTGCTTTCCTCTTCTGCTGCATCTCTCTGACTTCAGCTAGAGAAATTTCTCTGCTTTTAAGGACTCAAGTTATTAGACTGGTCCCACTAAGATAGTCCAGGATAAACTATCTTAAAGTTCATAACTCTCATTACATCTGAAAAGACCTTTCACAGTAGCGCCTGGATTAGTGGTTGATTGAATAAGCAGAGAACAAGGATCTTGGAGAAACATCTTTAAAATTTGAGCTACCACAGGTGGAAAATCAAAAAGCCTCTGTGGTTTCATTTAATATAATCTCTTATCTTGCTTGCTGCAGAGTAGATACCGCTGAGGATAAACCTGGTCCTGACTATACTGGCTTGAATTGCAATTAAATTCTAAGATGAGTGCAGTGGTCGAGAGGAGTGCATTCAGAGTATGGCATGGAGACATTTGGTTAGATATAGATGAGTCTGAAAACTTTGAATTCCAAACCCCTGCTGAACCTTTCTTGTATTGAAAGTAGCCCCATCCCATCCTATGTGAGGGAACCAGCTTTTTCTTGCATGAAAACATTTCAATACATTCATCTGAGCAATTGCCTCTTGAAGAGATGCCAACGTTCCTAGGAAACCATGCCTGTCTCCACTTGATGTCTATAATGAGGGTTCGATTCTAGCATAGCTCAGATGGAAAATCTTAAGGTCTTCTTTGGATGGAGATAGTTTTTACACAATGATATGCTGGCACTATTTTGCACCAGTTTGTGGAAATGACTATGTGCATCTTTTCCCACCTCCATGTTCACTAATGTTATATTGGAGCTTGGAACTCACAATGCTTGAAGTATTTACACCATGGAAATCATAAATGTTACAAATCAGGTGCTTTTCTTGCCCCAGAGAGCTAGCTTACTAGCACACCACTGCTTATACACTTAAGGAATTGCAGGAACTGGAGAATTTATATCATCTAGACAGAATGAAGAAGAGTGGATTATAAATGGTTTAGACCTGGGAAGATAGAATGTAATATTGAACCAGGCTGAACTTATTGATATTTCTGCACTCACTTTGGATTCTGAATTTAATGTATTGACTCAAACACCTGGAATCTATAGTGGCCTACAGCAAAGATCCTTAAACTTTAATGTGCAGAAGATATTGTTAAATACAGATTCTGATTCTGTACATCTGGGGTGTGGGCAGGGATGATGCATTTTTGGATGTGTTCTGATTCGTGGATCATACTTTGAATAGGAAGAATCTACAACCAATAATGTAGAGAAAGTAGGTGAAGGCTGAGAGATACTGGAATGTTGGAGTGGACCCACCATGATCAACCAAGTTATGACTTCCAACCTCGACTCTACAAAGTGATATTTGACCTACATCTTTACTTTTTGGTTTAGCTCTCAATTTGTTCAGACCCACATAGGGAATAGGGTATTACTTACAGGAGACCTTCTCAGAAATCCAGTGGCAGGCAATAATGTAGCCTTAACTATATTAGAGAGAGCAAAAATGCACAGACCTGTGAAGAAAAACTGAGAAATTCCCAATCATTTTGAGAAATTCAGAACAATGCAGCTATTAAGCTTGATCTAAATGATAGAATTTAGGACTTGGCTCCCAATAATTTTAAAACGTACATTCTTTCAAGCATTCTGGAATGTTTACAAAAATTTTATCATGTACTAGGCCACAAAGCAAGTTTCAGCAAATACCAAAAAACAATTGATATAATTAAGCCATATGCAATTGAAACTGAAATTAATAACTTAAAAATAGCCATATTTCACCACTCTCTTACATGGAGACAATTTAAACACACTTTTGATTAATTCATGATGCAAACAAGAAACCATAATGAGTATTAGAAAGTATTTATAATTGAACAATAATCAAAACAGTTCATTCAAACCTGTGAGCTGCAGCTAAGGCAAGGACTAACAGAAAATGTGTATTCTTATAATCATTTTTAACAAGAAGAAAGATCGAAAATCAAAGAGTTAGCGGTCCACTTCAAGAACTTAGAAAAATAAAATAGGAGAAATTTCCGACTTAAGGGATTTTCACAGTTTTTAGGTGATCTTAAAATTTATATGGAAGGATAAAGGGTCAAGGACGGCTTTCAAATTTCTTCTCATTCAAGAAGAACAAGGAGGGAAGACTGACTCTACCAAATCAAAAGACTATTACAAAGCTACATATAATTAAAACATTGTGATTTTGGTGCAAGGGTAGGTAAATAAACCAGGGGTCAGGAAACTATAGCCTGTGGGCCAAATCTGGCCCATGGCCTGTTTTGTAAATAAAGCTTTATTGAAGCACAGACATACTCATTGCTTGGTTTCACACTGTAACAGCTGAGTTGAGTTGTTGTACCAAAGATTCTATAGCTCACAAAGCTTAAAATATGTATTTTCATGCACTTTACAGAAAACATTTGGTATACTTGAAATAAACCAGTGGAACAGAAAAATGCTAGTAATAGATTAGTGAATATATAGACACAATTGGCATTTCCAAACAATAAAATAACTATAAAGGAAAAAAGTGATAACGTTGATTATATTAAAATTTAAGGCTTCTATACAATAGATATCTCCATAGACCAAGTTAAAAGACCAAGACACAGAGAGAGAGTGAGAGATTTACAATGCACACAGCAGGGAAAAAGTTTAGTATTAAGGATCTGTAAAGAAGTATGAATCAGTAAGAAAAAGACAACCCAATATAAAGACAGACAAAATGTATTTCTGGGCAGGCAATTCAGAGAAGGAACTCTGTGGATTATAGAAAGTTTTTTTAAAAATTTCTCTCCCCTTTCCCCACCTCTCTCCCCAGTTATTTGCTCTCTGTGTTCATTTGCTGTGTGTTCTTCTGTGTCCACTTGTATTCTTGTCAGCGGCACCCAGAATCTGCATCTCTTTTTGTTGCGTTCATCTTGCTGTGTCATCTCTCCGTGTGTACAGCACCATTCCTGGGCAGGTTGCACTTTTTTCGTGCTGGGTGGCTCTCCTTATGAGGAGCACTCCTTGTGCGAGGGACTCCCCTACTTCACTCCTTGCATGCATCAGCACTGCACATGGGCCAGCTCATCACATGGGTCAGGAGGCCCTGGGTTTGAACTTTGAACCTCCCATGTGGTAGGTGGACGCCCTATCTGTTGGGCCAAATCTGCTTCCCACAGAAAGATTTTAACCTCACTGGTAATTAGGAAAATGAAAAATAATGAGATGCTCCTTCACAGTCTTTAATTTAGAAAAAAGAAGGTAATCTGATTATATTAAGTACTGGCAAAAATGTGGGGAAATCAGAAGGTTTTATATTTTACAGATGGTACTATATATTGGTACAACCAATTTGAAGAAAAATTTAGCAAAAACTGGTTACAGTGAAAATGCACAAACCCTTTCCAGGAACCTCCTCTAGAAAATCTTTTACATGCATGCCCAAGCAGCCATGTACCAGCATGTCCAAAACAAACAAGCAAGCAAAGAACAAACAAACAAACAAAAAATAATCCATTTGCCAAACGTTAGGGAAAAGTCCATAATTTCCCTCAGTGTAAGGCCTAGGGGTCAAAGAGGAAACCTAGAAACTGAAGTGTTAGAGGATAGATGGTAGATGGTGGGGGGTGAGGGGAGGAGGACAGAAAGGGAGTGATCAAGTCTTCCTAAGGGAATTAGATGGGGATACTCCTTAAAGGAGATGATATTAGGTACTCTTATAGTAGGAAGAGATTGTTGAAAGGCAGAAGAAAGACGAGAAAAACCAAAATATGGAAAGGAAAATCCAAACAGGGGGAGCAGGATGATAGGGAGGCTAGAGACACCTAGAAAGCTGAAATCCAGTTCTGAAAGGACTGTGCTGTTTGGGGCAGGAGTGGGGAATGGTGGGATGGTGATAGGAAAGCACTGAGAGCTGAGGCTAAATTGGTGGAAGTGAAATAATGAATGCTCTAATTCATTTGCTGTGCAAAGAACTGGAGCTGTAAACCTGTATGTCAGTAGTTCTCAACTTTGTGTTACATGGGTTATATCTACTGATATTTATTATACTCAAAACTGAAACTAGGAATTTTAAATATATTATTATTCATTTAAAAATAAAAACAATATGTCAGTGATGGGAGGGGAGAAGTGTACCTGGAGCATGACTTGATGTGATATGAATATGTTCAAGTAGTCATGGAGTTGAGACCCAGATAATAACTGAAAGAATATTGAATTCCATCCTGGGAAATCCTGCTACATTCTCTACTAGAGCAGCAAGAATCCTTGAGTACATGGGTAGTACCTAGCAAAGGAGGACAAATCATTACACCAGGCCCTTGATATTGATAGTTGTATTTATGAACCTTTTCTAGTGAAATTGAAACTTAGCCTAGTATTACATGTTGCCTAAGAGTTACCTCCAGAAAGTGTCCTTGTACTCAAATGTGGCCTCTCTGTAAGCCAAACTCACCATATAAACTCACTGCTTTATCCCCACTGCAGGACATGACTCCCAGGAATGAACCTCTCTGGCACTGAGGGGTCATTACCAAGAGCTAACTAGCATGCATTTGGAAAAAACCATGACCAAAAAGGGGAAATATTAAATATAAAGGAGCTTTTATCGCTAAGAGATTTCAAAGTGAGTCAGAAGGTCATTCCATTGTCATACTTATGCACATCTCAGCAGGATCTCATTGACTGCCATAGTAAACAGTACCTCAAGCAGGGGTGCTCCTGAGGGCTCTAAAGACATCTATACACTATAAACAAGGCAGACAATCTCAGGAATTCAGCACCCTGTCAGTGAGCCTTACTTTGGAATATATGTTCTCCAGTGTAACATAGTTAGATTCACTCATAATTTCCTTACACATGGCTCTTCTGCCCCTTTTATTTAAACCTATAATTAGCACTATACTTGTTAAATATATGTCCCAGAGACTTAAATCTTCAATCTGTTCATATGCCAGTTTAGCCTTGAATCTTAGCAGAGTTGCAACACCTACTCTCCAGTTCACTGGACTCACCCAGGGCAACTAATAAAAGGATTATGATGGTAAAGTCCATTCCCCAAAAGGGAGAGTATCTACAATTGCAAGCAAGACAGTTCCATCCATCTAACTCATGGAATCTAAGCTTCCTTTCAATCAGAAACAGATTGGATATCACCATCTCCAAATTCTCAAGATTGAGGAATGAACAAACATTAGTGGGGAATGCAATTATGTACTAAAGTAGGCATTATTATTCTAGCAGTGGAAGAATTGTAACCTATAAAGGCAGTGGTCACCAAAGTTTCTGTGGGGAGGGAGAGGGAAGAATAAGTGTAACATGGAATATTTTGAGACATTGGAATTGTTCTGAATGACATTGCAATGACAGATACAGGACATCACACATTTTGTTAAAACCTATAAAATTGTGCAGTACAAATTATAAACTATAATGTAAACTATAGTCCATGGTTAGTAGCAATGCTTCACTATATGTTCATCAATTGTAACAAATGTACCATACTAATAAAAGATGTTCATAGGGGAAAGTATGGGAGCAGGGTATATGGGAATCCCCCTATTTTTTTTTTTTTAAGATTTATTTATTTATTTAATTCTTCCCCACCCCACCCCCCCGGTTGTCTGTTCTCTGTGTCTGTTTGCTGCGTCTTGTTTCTTTGTCCGCTTCTGTTGTCGTCAGTGGCATGTGAAGTGTGGGCGGCGCCATTCCTGGGCAGGCTGCACTTTTCTTTCCCGCTGGGCGGATCTCCTTACGGGTGCACTCCTTGTACGTGGGGCTCCCCTACGGGACATCCCTGCGTGGGCGCGGCACTCCTTGCACGCATCAGCACTGCGCATGGGCCAGCTCCACACGGGTCAAGGAGGCCTGGGGTTTGAACCGCGGACCTCCCATGTGGTAGACAGACACCCTAACCACTGGGCCAAGTCCGTTTCCCTCCCTATATTTTTAATGTAACATTTATGTAATCTAAAACTTCTTTAAAAATAAAATAAAAAATAACAACAATAAACCCATTATGTTACCATAAATAACACAGAAAAAAATGTGGGAAATATCTGCTGAAAGAGAAGATAGCTGGATCCTCATATCTGCATTCAATTGTTTGTGGTATGTTACAAAATCCAATGTTGTTTTGGTTGGACTATACGTAGAAAATCTTGCCTCACAAAGATATGTAGTTGGAAAATGGAGGAGTATTTTAATAGACTTTTTAGAGGATTGTGGATGTTATTTGATACTATGCCAAAATTTGGTACATGGTAGTTTATTAAAAGTTATTGTAATATGTAATCCGAAGCTGTATTAAGGAAGGTTTCCAACTCTGTTATACTAAAATCCATTGATCTATTTTGTACCATTTGAATAGATCTTTTTTTAACCCATGTGTTATTTATTTTTCTAATGTCATGTAACGGTCATTTGGAAAATATTAGTTCACTGAGTTATGAAGATCTTAGAAATGTTGACACCCTTTAGTACACAAAATTTTTAAAAAAATTAAAACAACACAATATTTGTTAATATCTACCACTGATCACATCAGAAAAGTCTTTAAGTGTTGGGTAACTGTCAAATGTCTGGTGGCAGATGCAGGTTTTCCAAAATTGTCATTTTTGCTTGAAAGATCAAATTTCATCATCTGCAACCAATAACTGTGAGTTGTTTTCCTCAAAGTGACATGCTCACTTATTTCATTTTCAAGTAATTGTCTGCCAAATACCCAAGTCCCAATGACTACAGTTTGTCTGTCAGTCATTCTTTCAGGCGAAAATGTTGTCAACTGGGGGAAAAATGTTATTCAGCCTGCAGCTGTTATTATCACACAAGTGGAGCTTCTTGAGAAAACCATCATGTCTGTTATGGCGCAGAATTGCTTGATGCATACTTTCCATTTTGATATACAGAATATTAAAAAGATGCTCATTCAAGGGCTGTGATTTAAGAAAATTATTTTTGGACTGCTTCATCCAGGTCATTATGAAGTGAAACTGGCTTTTTTCTTTCTGGTATACATGGGGTGAAGAATGCCACTCCTTGCTCATAGTACACTATGGTTCCACTGCTTTAATTTCTGCTAAGGCACATGCAGTCTTACCCACCATTGCTTATGCAGTGCAAATGCCAACTCACTGAAAAATAATAATGTTTTGTTACTATTTTGAAAATAATTTTTACTTCATGGACCTTCTGAAAGTGTCTTGGGATCCTATATTATGCTTCAAGAATTGCTGATACAGTAGATCACAACTGATAGCTGGGTGGAAGATGGGTTGGATGGTGTTTGTTTGGAGGCCAGATGACCATGGCAATGTTCCAGGGAAGAGATGCTGAAGGTTCTGAACCAAGAAGAGGTAGCAGTCACAGGTAACAGAGGGATCAGAAAAATGATGAGTCCAGGAGGACTACTTTCCATGACTGCATGGTGGAATTCTTTGAGGAGGAGAGCTCAGGAGAAGGAGCACCTTGGGGGCAGAATTTTTGGAGTTCAGCTTTGGTTGTTTTGACATTGAGTCACCTTCCATGGGGAGATATCCAGGAGACAGCTGATTTCATCTAAGAACTAAAATCAGAGGAAAGGGTGAAATCTTTGAGGATGAGCCTAGAGCCTAGACTAGAACCTAAATTAAGATCAGGTTTTAGTCCCCCAGGTGCAACGGCAAGAACCAGGAAGGAAGGAGGGCCCAACAGTGGGCTCCTGATACTAATGGCTATGCTTTTGAGCCTATACACCTGCAATAAGAACAAGGCCTAGAGTAGCACTGTGCCTGGGAGTTTCCTCCTGACAGCCTTCATGTTACTCAAATGTGGCCACTCTCACAGCCAAACTCAGCATGTAGATGCAGTGCATTCCCCCCAACGCAGGACATGACACCTGGGGATGAGCCTCCCTGGCACCGAGGGATCACTACCACATACCAGCTGAAGATGAAACTAGAAAATGACCTTGAATTAAAGGTTCAATACGGATCAGCAGAATATCCCTGTCTATATATAATAACATGACTTCAAAATGCTGTTTGACCTAATGGAAGGGGAAAATGGAAAGGAGAAATGAGATTATAAGGCTATGAGTCTCTAAAAAAGAGTCTGGAGGTTGTCAGAAGGAATGCCCTTATGCACAACTGAGCAGAGTCTAAGAGACAGATAAAGTAGATACAACCCCAGGTATTGGTTCTTTTGAGGGATAAAGAGACCCACGGGTTCTATGATCATGGCAGATGGGGTTCACTACCATGGCAGATGGCCCTTCTTTGGAGCTGGTGTTTCTGCGTGATGGAATTGGACTCAGAGGGGATCTCTTTTCACAAGACTTGCATGCTACTTTATTGGAATTGTAGTTGGTGCTGGGGTTTAAGATATATTTAGGGGATTTGAATCTCTGGACTGATAATATGACACCCAGGCCCAGAGCCTCAACAGACTTCAGCTCCTACACTTTGATTTATTGGACTTACCCCACTCAGCTAACATGGAGTTGAAGAAGGTCAACCACCACACCATGGAGCCTAGAGTGTCTACAACTGAAAGCAGGAGGAGTGCATCCAGTATCCATGTGGAATCTAAGCCCCCACTTGACATAGATGTGCAATGGACACAACCAATCCAATGTCCACAGAGAAAATGTGGAATGGGTGTGGGAAGGGTAGCCATGGTGGCTGCTGGGTTTGGGGAATGGGAGGAAGAGATGAGATGTGGAGGCATTTTGGGGACGTGGAGTTGTCCTGGGTGGTGCTTCACGGCCAATTATGGGACATTGTAGATCCCCCCAGGGCCCACTGGATGGAACGTGGGAGAGTGTGGGCTATGATGTGGACCATTGACTATGGGGTGCAGTGATGCTCAGAGATGTACTTACCAGGTGCAATGGATGTGTCACGATGATGGGAGAGAGTGTTGCTGTGGGGGGAGTGGGGGGTGGGGGAGGAGGGGTTGAATGGGACCTCATATTTTTTGAATGTAATTTTTAAAAATAAATAAATAATTTTTAAAAAATCAGGTTTTAGGAAGAGGAAGAGGAATCCACAAGAGAGACTAAGAAGGAAACATCAAAAAGACAGAAGGAAAACCACAGGAGATTGGTGTCATGAAGGCAAGAGAGTATTTCCTGAAGGTAGAATGCAACAATGGCAAGTGCTGCAAAAACCTAATCCACTAAAACAGAAGCTCCAAAAAGGCCTTTTCAACCCAGTGCCTGGACCAGTGCCTGGATCAGAGTAGATGCATAATAAAATTTGTTGAATGGATAAATTAGTCCATTGGATATGGCTGTGGTAGTTCAGTTGGGTGGAGAGATACAGGTTGGCAGCAGTATGTGGAAAGTGGGTGGGAGTAGGGTGAATGGATATTCTTTTGAGACTTGGTTATCAAAGGAAGGAAAGAGAGAGAGATACCTTGGAAGTATCACAGAGTGAGGGAGGGTTATTTAGGTCAACTTTTTAAGAGATGGAGACTTTTGAGTATGTTTTATAAGCTTTGGGGAAAGACACTCATGATGAAATCTAATCCTTTCTGCATAGCTCCCTGTCTTCTGCAACATGCAGAGACCCCAAAGTCACAATTTTTCAAATGGTTCAAAGAAACAGAGATGTTCCCTGTCACAAAGCATATTTAGGGCAAAACTTTTGACCATGCCTATCGCCCACACCGAAGGCACTATTGAGACATTTTGGCTCCAATTGTCTCCTCCTGTGCTTGCAACAGACTGTATTGTGCTCTGTGGATGCAGCTCTGCAATCTGTCTAGACACAGGGGCTACTTGCAGCTCTTCTGGAGTGCCTGGCTCTTGCTCACCTCCGGGATTCCCCTCCTGCTACACTCACTTCCCCTGCATCTTGAACTGGCTACGTTCTCCTCACCCTTGAGCCATAGCGTAGACATTCTGGGCGGAACCAGCGCTTGTCACACTGTCAACTTCTCTTTACAATCCTGCTCCCTCCACTAGACTAGAAAGCAAAAAAAAAAAAAAAGTGCTTTATCACTGCCAAAGGTTCAAAAAATAACTACGGGATGTAGTTTTATAAGATATGAGTAAGATCAAGTATTTTTTCCCCTAATTTTCTTCAATAGCAAGGAGAATTTAGTCATGTCATTTAACCAATCCGTGCTCATTTATTCATCCTTCTGAACACTGGAGAAACAACTGGGTTGTTTTTTAGGATGAAATAAGATAAATGTGCCTGGCCAGAATTTTTTTTTAAAATAATGCTTCCCTAATTGGTTAAGCTGTCTTTTTGTCTGTTACTTTATTTTTTGAAGTTGAAATAAAGTTTACTTGAAAAAAAGACAAATGTGTGTTGAATGAATGAACAAACAAATGGGTCTATTCCTTCTTTTTCCTCCTGACTCTCCTCATGGAGAAAGAGGATTCAGGCAAAGCAGGAAGAAATAGGATTCAAGCAAAACAGCAGACGCGGAAACGGAATCCCCCGTGGGGAGTTAGGTGTCTGCAGTTTCCCTCTAGGGCCTAATTTTCTCTAGCTGCTGAAGCAGTCAGCAACAGCCTACAGACGAGGAGGCAGTGAAGACTTTGTATAATAGCCGCCTATTAAACCTCAAAGGGAGAAAAATTTTAAAACATGAATGGAGCTAATTGCCAGCAAATTGGTTCCTGGGCACTATAAACAGGTTTAATAGTTGGGTAGATCCCGTAGTGATAGGGATGGGTCGGTGCCATGTACAAACACAGATGCAGAGAGATGCGGAGATAACCAGCGAGGCTGTGACATCATCCCTTCCCAGCACTCTAGCCTAAAGGGAAGACTTTTACCTCTTCAGGGTGTTTGGCATAATTGTCTGTCCTACAAAGTAGCCAAAACTGACTCTCTTATTGAACAATCGCCTTACCTACAGACATGGAGGTGAAACAAATGAAGGAATGACTTACCATCCTGGGCTAGGATCAGGTTGCCTGGGTCAGGAGCCAGCTCGGGGGGTGCCTGGAGGCTGCCTGCCTGTCACTCAGTCCACTTCTTGTTGTACCACTTGGGCTGAGCCGCTCACTTATCCACTTATTCGGTGCATGTTTATTAAGCATCTGCTATATTTCTGGCACAATCCAGGAACGGTGCATACCAAAAGGAATATGACGAAGTCTCTGTCCCTGAGATCACGGTAAGGACAATGCAAAGAAATCTAAAGGACTTCACGTGGCAGTGCTGCTAAGGCAGAGATTCAGGTGCTGGAGGGGACAGAAGAGGGAGGGGCTAAGCCTGCCAGAGAAGATGGGGTGCAAGTTCCAGAGAGGAAGAGCTCTTGGAATGGGGCTTCACATGATTAAGAGGAGTTTGCCAGGCAGAGAAGGAAAAGAAAATACCACCCAATAGCAGGAACAGCATCAATGATGGCCAAGCAGGACATGCTCAGTGAATAGTGAGTGTCCGGTGAGGGTAGTTAGGCTGAAAAGGACCTCTTGGGGTTAGTTAAGAAGGCTGTGGGGAGTGTTTGGGCATCCCTGCCCCTCCTTTTCTGGCATATTTTATTTTATTTTATTATTTTATTTATTTATTTTAAAAGATGCTTTAGACTACATAAACATTACATCAAAAATGGAGGGAGGAAACAGACTTGGCACAGTGGTTAGGGCGTCCGCCTAACACATGGGAGGTCCGCGGTTCAAACCCCGGGTCTCCTTGACCCGTGTGGAGCTGGCCCACGTGCAGCGCTGATGTGCACAAGAAGTGCCCTGCCACCCAGGGGTGTCCCCCGCATAGGGGAGCCCCACACGCAAGGAGTGCGCCCCGTAAGGAGATCCGCCCAGCACGAAAGAAAGTGCAGCCTGCCCAGGAATGGCGCCGCACACATGGCGAGCTGACACAACAAGATGACGCAGCAAAAAGAAACACAGATTCCCATGCAGCTGACAACAACAGAAGCGGACAAAGAAGAACACACAGCAAATAGACACAGAGAGCAGACGGGGGGGGGGGGGGGGTGGGGGGGTGCGGCGGGGAGGAGGAAGGGAAGCGAAATAAAAGAAAAAATGTAGGGGATTCCCATATACCCCGCCCCTCCCCCTCCCCCACTTTGCCCTGTCAACATCCCGTCAGTGTGGACATTTGTCACCACTGATGAGCACATACTGGAGCACTGCTACCAACCATGGTCTATAGTCTACCTTATGACCTACACTTTTCTGGACATATTCTCTTATAAGCAAGAAAGGCGGTGGTTCCCAAAACTTTAGTGGCATCAGGATGGCCTGGGGGTGCTTACTGGATCGCACCTCCCAGAGGTGCTGCTTCAGTGGTCTGCTGTAGGGCCCGAGAACTTGCACTTTGAATAAGGTCCCAGGAGACACGGAGGCACCTGGTGTGGGAACACACAGTGGGAACCGCTGCCTCAGGGCTATGAGAGCAAGCAGATTGGAAGGGAAGACCGAAGTCAGAGGCGAGCTTGTAGGGGGATCTAGAAATAAAAATTCTGGCAACTTTAGTAAATCAAGAGACCGTGGCTCAGCTTAAGTCTGATGTTTATGTCCTTTATTAGCCTGTTACTGGTGTCTGCAGTTTGTACCATTAGAGCTCTCTTCATTTGGATTATGAATTGTTTCCTATTTCAATACAAATACTTCTGGAAGGCGCAGCACATGAAACCACTCTCAGCCATTTATTACAGAGTGTTAATTTCACCAAGGGCTTCTTTCCTCCTGGAAGGGATGAGAGGAGAGTCCTTTTCAATGAGCTAGGAGGGGAGATGGGCTCAAACCCTGGCACTGCCCCAGTGTGGTGGTGTCACATTAACCGAGTCACGTCACCACCCTGTCTCCAGTTCCTCCTTGGTGAAATTGTGGACAATGGTGACACCTACCTCTATTCGGAGGACTGTGCTGAGTGAGAGAATGCAGGTAAGGGCTCCGGGAGTAAATCACGAGCAAGACACATACTTATCTTCTAGCAATTCTTTTAGCATGTGGAAAACTCCAGAAGAGACAGAAACAGACAGAGAGGATTGAGATTAGATAGGTCAGAAAGGAGGGAGCAGGCTGCTAATTCCGGTTTTACTTTTTGGCTCCCGGTCTTACTTTCAATGACTTTTTAGAAGAGTCCTCAAATTAAGACAGATCAGGACCCTGTAATCCTGCAGTCAGGGATTTCTCCTTGCTATCAAATAAAAACACTTCCTGGGGCCTTTGAGGATCTCCTGGGGTGTCTGTGGAATATTTGCACCATTTTCCACAAACCCAGAAACAGGCAGGATTGATCAGGCTCAAACTAAATGCACACAATCCCCTTCAACGAAGACATGTCTAGCCAGTTCTGGGAAACCTTTTCTTAACCTTGGTGTAGTTCTCCACCTGCAGATTATTGACAGGCCGGGATGAAAGAGCTCCTTGAGCTAAACATGCCTGAAGTGTTCCCTTCACGAGGAAGGGCTGCACAGGGGAGGTTACATGTTATCCTGGAGGGTGCTGGCAGGCCGCGCTGGAGCGGCAAGCTGTCGGCTTACCCTTCGGGTGAACAATTATCCCGGTGGCGTGGTGAATCGCCGTGGCTTCACGGTGGTAAAAAGAAAAACAACACCCCTTCCATGTTGTCCCAGGGAAAAGAAAGGAGACCGGGACCAATTTGTAAGAGGATCATTTCCTTCTTACCCCCCATGAAGTAGGTTCTTTCTGGTGGGGCCTTAAATCAGGTTGAGAAGGGTGAAATCGGAGCCTTCCTTTAGGGATGGAACATCTGACCTGGCAGGGTTAAGTTTTTCAAGTAGTGTTTCCCTCTACAGCTAAGGCAAGACTATCTTCAGTTCCTGCATATCCCGGTGGGGGGCTGTGCAGGGGGCGGACGGCCGGGGCTGGGGGACTCGGGGTGGGCCACAAGGGGTGGTTGAAGCGCTGGGGACGCTCCCCTCCTGAGCGGAGGCTCCAGCAGAATACGACTCAGAACCCACGAATTAGTGAATGCGGAAAAGGAAAGCCTGCCTTCGTTTTCCAGCAACCATTAAACTCCCCCCAGGGTATTTTGTGAAAAAAGGAGGGGTCTTTTGATCCTGATGATCAAACTCTAACCCATCCCCAAGCCACACGCGGGCACCCAGGCTCCAGCAAAAACACCCTAACAACCTAACATTTATGTAGAACCTCCCATGCGTTCTGGACGTTTCCCGCCTTGACTCTTCACAACAACCCAGTGAGGCCAGCGTAAGAGCTGCCATTTCACAGTGGGAAACTGAGGCTCACAGTCTGAGTGCCACCTGGAGGAGCTGAGGGATGGTGCTCCGGCGCACCCATCGCACTCTGTGTTCCCCAAAGAGGCAGCCACCCTGCAGCTCTATTTGCAGGGTGCTGCTCCACCCCCCTCTCCCATGGAGGCCAGCTAGGGGCTCCCGGCACCGGCAGGCAGTGAACAGGCCAGGCCAAGAAGGTAAGGTGTAAAAATAAACTTGGACCAACCCAGACGTGGAGCAGGGTTGGCACTGGAGGGATAGCTGGGCTACACCAAGAAGGAAAGAGAAGGAGGTGGGACGTGGTTTGGTCCCCCCCCTCTCCCCAGTTCCAGAACAGCCTCCTGGAATCCACTCACTAATTCAAAAACTATTTATTAAGCACCTCCTGTGTCCCAGGTACCTTACTCGCAAGGCAGATAGAGCAATGAACAAACAGAAGTCCCTGCCCACAGGCGCTTGCGTTCTAGGGGCAGGTATCCTCGGTGGCTCCAGGCCACAGCCTCGTGTGCTCAGAACTCTCTTCTGGGGCCTCCTTTCTGATTCCGTTTCTTTACACACACAGGCACGCAGATATGCACGTGCACATACAAAGACACACATGCACACACAGACAAATGCTCACACACGCACACAGGCACACTGTCGGTCAGGAGGAACGACACCTAAGGAGGTGACACCCGACTCCAGGCAAAGCGTAGCTGCCGCAGGCCCTGGTGGAGAGACATTTCCCTCGGAGAAGAGACACAGCAAGCTCAGCTTCGCTAGCCCGCGGGGGTTCCCCGGAGCCCGGGGGTGTCGGCCGGGGGCGTGGTCTCTGCACAGCACCCCTCTCTCGGGCTCAAAGGCTGCCAAGGTGGAGGAGCCCCACGCCCTCCCCGCCAGGGACAGCCGTACCACCGGGGAGGGGCGCTGTGGACTTCCCCCCAGATCACGTCTCCAGCGAATGCTGACAAATGTCCCGGACAAACGGAGAAGGAACAAGGAACGGCCCTCAGCTTCTAGGGGGTGGGTTTGTCCCCACCTGGTCCTGGGCACAGGATGTATCTATGGGTCCAAGGAAAGGGGTAGACAGGCCTAGAGTAGCCTGTGTGCTACCCCCCCACACACACCCCCCCACACACACACACAAAGGCAGACACGCACACGCGAAGTCCGCAAATGCACGCCCCCATGCACACAGACACGTGCGCTCAAGCACGTGCACACGTGCACACACACGCACCCAGTGCTAGACACCGGGTGCAGCGAGCGTGTCGCGCGGCGGAGTGCCGGAGGGCGCTCAGCTCCGCCCCGGCTCAGTCCGCAAGCGCCGGCTGGTCCCCACCGCCGGTCGTCCGCGGGGCGTGGCGCCGTGATCACCCCGAGGCGGGGAGGGTCGGCTGGAGAGTCCCAGGAGGTGGACTCCTCCGTGGTTCCACCTGCCGGCCCGAGAGAGCGCCCTGCAGAGGGCCAGCGCCGGGGTCCCACCCCGGACACGCGGCAGAGCCGTGGGGGCAGAACCCAGCCCTCCCGGGCGCTCCCTCGGCGCACACCCACCGGATGTCGCCGCGCTCTCCGCCCCGCAAACCGGCCCCGGCTCCCCTCCCAGACTCCGCCCGCCTGGCTGGATTGATTACTCCCTGCGCAGTAATTATTTCTGGGGCCCAGCCTGGGGGAGGAGAGAGGTAGAAGGTGACCCAGTGCGCCTTGCAGTCGTTTTGGGCAAGACGCAGGTGCAAAACAATTATCAGGCTCTTTGGAAACAGCCTCGGCCCTGGGTCTGTGGCAGAAACTTGGACCCAGGGGCCTGAAACCGGCCTGGGAGCATGGGCGGCGGCGCGGGCCTGCCCCTCCTGTGCTCCTCGGACATTCCTTCCTGGCAGAGGCAATCGCAACGGGCAGGTTGGTTGTTTACAACCCAGCGATTGCCTAGGGGCCGGTCCTTGTTATAAACACGACCCAGACCGAGGCAGCGTGGAGGACAACCCTCTTTCCTGTCTCTGGGTTCAACCATTCATGCTATTTCCATTGGGGCCGGCTCTTAACCCTGCCACCCTTTGGCTCCTGGGGACTGTCACAGCTTTTGAGAGGTTCATCCCTGGTCGTTTCCACCTCCGTATCCTCTCAAGGAGAAAGAGGGGTGAGTGGCAAGGCAGGACTAGGACAGGTGCCCCCCCCCATGGATTCTAATTCAGAAAAGCCTAGCTCTGCAGGACCCCATTAAGCTGGAGAGATTTATTACATCCTCACAAGGTGACGAGGTGCAGGGCACAGTCTGCCTTGTAGAGTTGGCCTGAGGCAATCTCCTCCTCAGCCCCTTGTGGAACAATGTCATCAGCAAGTCTGGTTCTCCCTCCTTAGTAGGGCACAAGTTCCAAGAGAACGAGAACACTGGCCAAATCCTAGGTGAAGGGGTAGATAGTGTTATGGAAAGAGGCTAAGCAACTCCTAACCCTCTTTGGAAGGTAAGGTTGATACTTGCTCCTGGGAGAGCATAGAGGACCTTCTCTGAGAGTGCAGAGGACCTTCTTCTCTGAGAGCGTGGAGGACCTTCTTCTCTGAGAGCATGCAGGACCTTCCTTCTCTGAGAACATGGAGGCCCTTCTTCTCTGAGAGCATGGAGGACCTTCGTTGAGAGCATGGAGGACCTTCTTCTCTGAGAGCGTGGAGGACCTTCCTTCACTGAGAGTGTGGAGGACCTTCTTCTCTAAGAGTGTAGAGGACCTTCTTCTCTGAGAGCATGCAGGACCTTCCTTCTCTGAGAACATGGAGGCCCTTCTTCTCTGAGAGCATGGAGGACCTTCGTTGAGAGCATGGAGGACCTTCTTCTCTGAGAGCATGCAGGACCTTCCTTCTCTGTGAGAACCTGAGCTAGCAATTAGACAGGTGGGACTCTGAAGGGAGACGCGCCCTCTGTTCCTGTCTGTTGGCATTTGTCCCTGGGGGCCTCCACATGCACCATCCTTCCTAATCCTCTCTGTACCACTGTTAGACTGGTATTTATCATCCCTATTTTACAGGTTGAGGGGACTGAGTTCAGACAGCGATGTGCCGAAGTTCACATACAGCAATAAATGTGAGACGCAAAATAGGATAAACCAGACCATCTTTCAATCGTTTGTTGTTGTGTTTTTGTTGTTGTTGTTGTTGTTTGCCAATAGGAATGCATTTTCCACGTTCTTGCAAAGCAGTCACTAAAGTTGGGAAATAATTTCCACTCTCTCTACTGCAATCGTGCCCACCTTGCCTCTGCCCATGAATAGTCTGTATTCTTTCTTACCTCCTGGTATCTCCTACGTAGTTCTCCCAGCTTGAAATGCTGCCCTCCCTTCCACCAGTGCAACTCCTACATATCTGTCAAAACCCAATTGAAACACCCGCTTCCTACATGAAGCTTAAGCACTCATCAGTCTCTCTCTATTCTCTCCTCCAGCCTTTCCCTTCTGGACCATAAAGTCTAATCCATCATGATAAAATGCCTTTTACAATTCTCTCATAGTTTGGATTTCATCAGTCTCATCCGTCAGCCAGACTGATCTGTTTAGGGGCAAGGATTGTGGGCTCCACTCTTCCCTTATACACCTCACTGTCCCCAACATGGTCCTGGACAGAGAGTAGCACTCAGCGACTCTCATTGTTTGCCTGACTGAGCAGTTACAGTCTAAACCTGGCCAAACGTGCTCTGAGGAGCTTTTGCTGTGAGACCACGGGGGTGGATAATTGGGTTTGCAGCCATTAGTCAGCAGCGACTCCCCCTCCTGGCCAGCTCGCCCGCCTGGTTCCTCGGGACCGTCAAGCAGGACTGCACCTGCACTACCTGGGGAAGGGAGACAGAGCCCGATTGTATTCTGTGTTCACACTAAGACAAGCCAAGGACTGCTTAGACCAAGTGACACTTTTTATTACTACTGTGGTGTGTGGCGATCAAGGGCAAGCGAGTGAACCACTAACAGCTATGTAAATTGCACGAAAAAGCCTGGACTGAAATGGAAATAAGACAAACAAAAACACCTTAAAACAGAAGGCAAAAGATTGCTTTTCTGAGGAAGACTCGTCCATGTTTCCTGTTGAAGGTTTTGAGGCTGTTCAAATACATCCTCGAGAAGGCCAACGCTCTCTTTGTTCCTATGACTTTCTCAGCATGAGTGTCCATCTCTTACCACTGCAGTTTATAGCATGTTCTCATCATCTCGTTCCTCACAAAACTTTAAGAGGGGATAATAGCAACAACGGCAACAGGAATGGTCACTTAAAATGTCTGTATTTATTTAATACCTTCTATGTACCAGGCACACGCTAAGGACATTTTTAAATGCATTTTAATTCATTCATTCTTCTTGGTTTTACCAATGCAGACCTTGAAGGCCAGAGAGTAATGATTTCAGACCATACCTCTTTCTAAGTGGTGGATCTGGACTTGAACCCATGTCTCTTGAGCTACAGCCTGGCAATGCAAAGAGAGTGACAACTGCCAGGTCCCCCTTCCTCAGGCCTATGGATTCATCCACTTCTTGTTTAACTCCTAACATGCTCAGGAAATGCGTCTCCCGTGCTGGTCAGTGAGAGAGCCTAGGTTCATTTCTGTGGATGGTTCAGTTATTGGCGCTGATTTCAAGGGCAGAGAGATGAGATGGCTGGGATGAGAAGGAAGTGACTGAGCTCCAGATCTAGCTCTGCCACTTGCCAGCCAAGGATAATCTTGATCGAGTTCATTTAGCCTCTCAGAGCAAAAGCTTCCTTATCTGCATATCTGGAATGATGATCCCAAAATACTTTGCAAGATTACTGCATGGATCCAATGAGAGAACATAGATATAAAGCACTCTTGGTAAGATGTCCCTCCACTCCTCTTTGCTGCATGGGCCCAGGTGGGTCTCTCCTGGATGGATGGATGGCTGGCTGGCTGGCTGGATGGATGGATGGATGGCTGGATGGCTGGATGGCTGGATGCTGGGTTTATTGTATGGGATCGGGACAGTTATCCTGGTGAGCTGTAGAATGAGGAGGCCACACTCCTGAATGTTAGGGGTCCAGTTCCTTCTGGGAGGACACTTATTCCTACTCTGGGCAGAAGGTTTGTTCTCAAATTGGAAGTAGGAACTCAGAAGGGGGGTCTTGGGTTGGAGAGGGACTCTAGTACCTCAGCCTCTTCGTCTCCAGCCTGGGCCTTGCAGACTTTGGACAAGCTACAGGGGTCCCTTGGAGACAGGTGGGCTCTGGCCTGAAAGGGGTTGGCGCCAGGCCACGAGGCACAGAAGGGTCAGTGACCTCTCTCATCCCCTGTTGGCGACTTGCCCGCTGCGCTGTGGTTTGTGTTCCCTTTGCTTTCCCCCAATGAGTCACATCTTGTTGAAGAGCTCAAGCCTGTTTTACCTGTGCCACCGAGGAGAGCAGGGATCCACGTTTGGACCCCATGCTTTGGGGAGAACAGCACCCGCAGGACAGCGGGTCCAGGGTTGATGGAAAGCTCTGGAAGGACTTAGGTTGAAGCAACCACCCAAGGGGAGACCCTCTTTCCGGCGCCAGTGGTCCTCCTGCCAATAAACTCCTCCTCCCTTCCAGCGTTTTCCAAAGGGGTCCATGAATGATGAGCGCACCACTGAAAGGAAGAAGATGCCTGGGCACTGGGTAAGGAAACTCACCTAGAACACCTACTCTCTGGCAGGTGAGGCCGCTGTCGTTGCAGGGGGCGTTCTCACCTCCCCTTCGTGCTAGCTGTTGTCACCTTCCCCCAGGGTTGAGGAAACTTGGCCTCAGACAGGCCAACTGGGCTGTCCCAGGCACCCAGCTAGAGCAGCGGCCGAGCCGGCACCCAGGGCCAGTTCTGCAGGTGCACATGCCCTGACTCCATCCACCATCCCACGCCGCCTGCCTGGATGGCTGGGCCCTCTGTGGCTCTTTGTCTCCCTTTGAGAGAAGGGAGGCAATGTTTCTTTCACTGCCTGGGTTGGTGAGATCTTTATCATCCTCCAAAAGCATGCATTAAATCTCTAATTGTACATGGCACTGTAGCAAGGCACGGAATTATTTTGTATATGAAAATAATTAAGAAGAGTGTACAGGTAGGGGCTCTGCCCTGGGAACAGGACCCCCAGCACGAGAATCTGGGGTAAAGTCTTCACTTCCCGGGATTTGGACTCAAGTGCCAAGCGTGAGTCAAGGTCAAGTGTGAGTTAAGATGAAAACTGCCATTCGCAGGGAAGGTTCTCCCCACTTCACAGCCACTGGTAGCAGTCCCTTCCTCAGCCAAAGCATGTCCTGGCTGACAAAGGGAAATGACCCAAAGGGGTGGAAGAGACTTCTGGAACCCATTGCCACTTCCGAGGGGTTAAGACTTCAGAGTCAGAAAAAGGTGGGTTTGAGGTTCGTGATCTTGGACAAGTTATGAACCCTCTCCGTGCCTGAGTTTCCCAACCACAGAACTGGAGTTGTGGCCGCGCCATTCTCACAGGCGTGCTGAGCGTTTGAAACGAGATAACATGTAAACCACTTACACAATGCCGGACAGAGTAAGTATCAATAATCAGGAGCTATTATTACAGCAGTTGAGTACGTGACTGGTATCCAAAACAGGTTTTAGGGATGAGGGAAAGCGTGGTGCATAAACTGTGTTGGGAAAGGGGACTTCCAATTGCACAGAGGAGAGAGACCCCCTCCGCTACTCGCGGCTCTGCGTCTGTAACGGGACGCAAGGTCTTTGTGTCCGCTCTTTGTGTCCACTCATTCCCCTGCGATGGCCACGAGGCTGCGCCCCGCAGGTGTCTTGGGCTAATATATTTCTTGATCCCAGATAGCTGCAGGGCTCTCGATGCAAAAGGCCTTGAAGGAGTGGTAGAATGAGAAAGGCTGAGCAGGGCATTCCGTAAACTGCCTGCAGTAGGACTGACTGCAATCAGCGCTTTCCCCAGACCCGCAACGGAGGTGGCTGCTGTCCTGCCACCCGCCGGCGGACTTACAGGACCGAGTGATGACTCCCACCCCGCACAATCCCGGGGCTGCGGCGGGGCGACCACGGCAGGGGGGACGCACGAGATTGCGTGCTCCCCCTGGGAGAGAGACTCAGCCCCTGCTCACCTTGGCCTGGACAGGGCGCGACCTCCAGGACACACACTTCAGAAAGCCTCTTTTGTTTCGTGCTGGCAGGGGCCCTGGACAACACAGCTTCGTGCCTGATGGCCTGTTCAGTAGAAGAAAAACAAACCAGGAAAAAAAAACCAGCAGAAGAGCTAAGGGAGAAAAAGATTAAACTAATAATAAAACCAAACCCAAACAGCACTGCCCTCCCTCCCCTGCACGCCCGCCCCCCACTTGACAGTGTTTGTGGACTGTCTTGAAGCCAGTTCCCCTCCTGGGCAAATAATATTGATTCCAGGAGGCCCTGACACACCGGTCCAGGCAAGACAATGCTTGATTGTTTCTTCCTGCCCCCCTAGCAGCAGCTGATGGGCTGAAGCAAAGGAATGTGTGAAGGCAAGGAGAAGCACAGATGGACGGATGTTCTTCTCGTGGGACCAAGCCAGGGGCGCTGTCGGAACAAGCCTTCGATAAGGCGGGCAAGGGGGCGGCAGTCGGGAGATGAGTGCTACTGCACCCCGGCTTGTTCCCAAAGTCTAGCTCTTTTAGCAAAGTTCTGGCAGCCGTGGCCGCTTAAATGGCATTTCCTCCCATCGACAGCAGTGTCACTAAGTCCCCAAGCTTAAGGAGGTTCCAAAGGGCCCCACAGTTCTCGGTGAAAAGTGCCAATTCATGTCTTGGTGGGTAAAAATCCTGGAGATTCTGACTAAGTCAGCGGTGAGCTGCTCTGGCATTAGGGACTGACGGCTGACCCCAAAGTGACCCCCTGCTAAAACCCAAGGCCTGAGTCAAAGGCTCTAGCACTTGGAGGTGCAGGGAGAAGGTACAAGGTGAGTAATCACAGAGAATGGGGTAAGAGTTTCCTTGCATTCTCAGCTGGGGTCCAGTCTCTTCAGGCCAGAAGGGTCCAGAACAATCACTTATAAATGCTCGTGTTGTCCAACGGGTCCCATGTCCAAGGCCGGGGCAGTTGTCACATTGTCCCAATCAAAGTTTCCTTCTTCCCAGATCAGCTCATGACCCATCACAGGCCAGGGAGCTCCTTCTTCTGTCCTGGATGGGCAGAGACAGGATGATGCCGAGCACAGCTGGTTGGATGTTTCTAGAAGAGAGGAAGGGCAAATGATAACCCCAGCCCTGCCTTCTTTCTCCTCCCTCATGGGGGCGCCCACCCTGGGGCTTGGCAATGGTCCCAGTTGGCTGAAGCAGTCGGGGTGCTGGGACACCCCAAGGAGCCAATGAGTTCTTCTGTGGGGTTATCATCAGCTTTTCAGGGCTTCCATCATTTCTTATAGCTTATTCAACTCTCATCATTAAGTGAAGTGAGCAGGGGAGGTATTAGTATCTGATGAAGAAACTGAGGTTCAGGGAGGGTCAGTGACACCTAAGCAAGTGTCCAAACACCCTAGGACTTCTGACTGGCGGGCTAGTGCTCTTTCCATGGTAACGCTATGAGCTCTGTCGTTACAACAGAAGTAAGGGGGCTACAGGAAGGACGCTGTGGAACTCATGGACTTAGCTTCCAACTGGTCTTTGTCCACCTTCCAGCCCCCCTCCCCCTTTTCACCTGTCAGGACCCTCCTGTCCCCTTCACTCAGAGCCTGGCATTGGAAGGGAATTCCCCCCCTCCCCCGCCCCCACTTCACTGCTGTTGGGGTAAGACGGGGATGGATGGGGCCAATGCCTTCTCAAGGACGGTGTGTTTTCCTTCCTTAAGCCACCTCATCAGCTCTTTCCCTCTTTTGTCTCTTGGGGCTGAATGGGAGGGATTTACTGCACCTGCACAGAACTGGGAGTGTAAAGGCTGTGGGAACCGGGCGGGACATTCGCCAGAGGGGGGTGGGGCGGCGTGGGAGGGAGTGGTTTAAAGCACAAGCCTCAGCTTCCAGGAATAGTTGACTCCCTGTGACTCCAGCACCAGTTCTCAGCGGGGAGAACATTTAGCCTCACCCCTGCCCAGTAGATGGACGAAGTTTGTTGGGTCTCAGGTCAGGAATACTTCTCTTGGCAGGAATTCTGGCGGGCGCTGTGATCCAGCACGAGAATGTTGGAGCCCAGCGGGAATATGGCTATTGTCTGGCTTCCCCTGGTAGACGAGTCATCCTATCACACTTGTATCTGTTTGGGAAGGGAGGGGCAGATTCCGTATCCCATCTGTTGACACCTGGGCTGCAGGGCAGAGGGAGCTGCACCTCTTTTGCCCAGCCCAGCACCCAGGCTGTGGCACTCCCTGCCATGCCAGCCTGGCTGCTGGGAAGGGCACCTGGAATGTGAGTGATGGGAGACCCTGCAGTCCGCAGCTGCCGTCTCTGCCCAGGGGTGCGACCATCGCTCGGGGGCATGGAAGGCCCAGGCAAGAAGCCTGAGAACACTGTTCCAAACAAGTCTTCCCTAGGCACATGCCCTAGAGTGGACCTACCATTTTTAGGGAAACCAGGTTCATCGGCTCCCAGAAGCTGGCTCTCCAAGCGTGCCGCTGAGCCCTCTCAGCATTTCTTTCCATGGCTGTGTTAATTTTGACTTCAAGACCAAATGCATAGAAGATTCCAGAGGTTTAACAACTTAGATTAGAGATCTGAGCTGTGCAACCCTCACACACACCTCTGGTTTCCACCTGCCATTTCTGTTCAGAGGTCAGGAAAAGAGGAAAAAGTTGTCAAACGTTTGAGAGATGGTGATTTACTTGGTTTCAAGGAGGCATCGAGGGATGAGTAATTATTGTAGGAACTATTGGTGTTTGGAAAAAGCACTGGATGGGAGCTTAGGATACGTGGATGTCAGTTCTTGCTTGGACACCGATCAACTGTGTGGCCTGGATCAAGCAAAGGAGACTTTCTGGATCTCTATCTCCTCACCAGGAGACAGAAGAAATTGGAACATCAGTTCTCTGAGGGACCCTCCCAACTCCAACATTTTACAACAATACAACTACTAAGCTCAGGATTGGGGACCTTTGTGTACAAAAAGAGAGCCCCTGAGACCCCTCAGTTGGGACTTGTGCTTTAAGTGGCCTTCTTGCCATAGTGATAGATTTGCAGGGCTTCAGCCCATCCCTTTTGTCTGCAAAGGACCCATAGAAGAAGGCTGGCTCCACAGCCTCTGCGTTCCTTCAGAGTTCTTCAAAGGACTGCACCCACCCCACACAATTCCGACCTCAGGAACTGACTTGCTGGGTGGCCCCAGGGAAATGTAGCTTCTCCAAGCCCCATTGACCAAATGGGTGAATAATCCATCCTGGGAAAGCACTCTGAGACGCTTCAGTGGAAGAAGCAAGAGGAGTGTGAAGCAGCCTCATTGTCAAGACCGCATCTCTAAATCCTGAGCTTTTGGGAGCCAGTGACCCTTCACTAATGGGCACACTCAGCAGAACGTTGGTGGTTTCCCAGTCTGCAGGGAGCTAAGCCTCGCAGCAAATGCCGGGTGGCTTGTTCACATGTGTTGCGAGCGGGGATCAAGACGCCCTCTTTTTGGATTAATTCTGAGCTGGGTTTTAAAGCTTCTTGCTGGGACAGTGAATGGTTTTGCAATGCGTTTCAGTGAGTTTTTTACAATCTCACTCATCGGGCCTTGGGGACCTATGCCTAGCTTCAAGACTCGGCTTGGATGCCCTGGTGGAAGCTCCTGAGTCACACGGACAGAGGCCCGTTACCTGCCAAACATGGCTTTCCTGGTGTGATGAACCCAAAGGATTAATGTGAGAGCTCCTCCCTCTTCCTCCACCTCCACTCCCTTCCTGGCCTCCCCCCAGCTTTTACTCTTCCCATGAGGAAAGATGGGAAATGAGCTGGGAGGGAGAGAGTAATTAGTCATCTCTGACTCTAAGACTTTCTACCCAAGTCAAGGCAGGCTGATAACCCTGAGGTGAAGCATGCCCCACTTGGCCGGAGACCCCTTAAGGGACATGGGAATTAATAAAAGGTCCTCCACAGCCACATAGAACTGCTTGAAAATTACTGAATCTACCAAGTTTTCTTAGGACTCTTCCACCTGCCTGAAATCCTCTTTATCTTCACCTGTCTGGTTAATTCTTACCTGTTTTTTAAGATTCACCTTATTCAATAAAAATTCATTAAGTACATTCTAAGCACCATCTATCTATCCATCTATGTATCTATCTACCTACCTATCTACCTATCTATTAATATCTGTCTATCCATCCATCCATCTACCCAATCATCTTCTATCTAACCTACTTACTTATCTATGTATTTATCTAATATATAGTCTATCTCTCTATTGTTTATCTATATCACCTATCATCTATTTATCATCTATCTATCTAGATATCTAATATCTATCTAGATAGTATCTATACTATCTAGTAGTTGGGATACAACAGTGAACAAGGGTCCAGCCTCCATGGATATTAGAATGAGGTAAAAACAGACAGATCCCATAGATACATAAATATATAAGCTATCAGGTGGTGATATGTGCAATGAAATATATATATAGCCAGTTAAGAAGATAAAAAGTAAAAGAGCAGAGTTTTGGTCAAAGAAGACCTCACCAAGGCAGTGATATTTAAGCAAGAGCCTGAAAAAATTAGGGAGTGAGTCATATGGTTAGCTAAACATTTCAGGCAGTGGAAATAGTGATTGCAAAGACCCTGAGGCAGAAGGGGTTTTGATATATTTAGGAAAAGCAACAAGGGTAGGGGAGCTGGAGATGAGCAAGTGAAGGGAATAGATGTATAGACAAAAGGTCAGTGAGATAAGGGGAATAAGATCACATAAAGCTTTGTGGACCCCTGTAAGGATTTTTGGCTTGCATGGGGAAGCCACTGGACATTTTAAAATAGAAGATGACATAATCGAGTCAGGTTTCAATAGCATCATTCTTTCTGTGTTATAGAGAATAAATAGACTTAGGGTACAAGGATAGAAGCAAGAACACGAGTACAGAGGTGATTAGAGTAATCCAGGGCAAAGATAATAGTGGCTTGAACTAGGGCAGTAGCTCCAGAGGTGAAGAGGGGTGGTAGAATCTGAAAATATTTTGGGGGCAGAGCCAACAGGATTTCCTAAGAGATGTAGGAGAGATAGAGAACTGAAGAATGGCTCCAAGTTATCTGGTCAGAGCAATGGAGAGAATGAGTTGCATCAACAGAGACTGAGAAGGTTGTGAGAGAAGCAGGTTGGGGTGTGGTGGGGGAGTTGGATAAGGAGTTCCATTTTGGCCAGGTTTGGTTTGAAATGTCTGTTAGACATCCAAGTGGGATGTAGAGTGGGCAGTGGGTAAGCCAGTCTGGGATGCTGGAGTGGACAGATGTGGAGAGATGAATTTTGGGGTGGTTGGCATATGGGTTGTATTTAAAGAGGAAGGGCTAGAGAAGATTGACTGAACCTAAGGGATCTCCAACATTTCGAGGTCAAGGGTATTGGGAGGGAACCAAGGAGCAGCCTGAAAAGCACAGCAATGAGGTAGGGAAGAGTGATGTTCTGGAAGTCAAGTGAAGACAGCACTTCCAGAAGGAGAGAGTGATTGTCAGTTGCAGCTCAGTATCAAGGCCTGGAAACCAACCATTGAATCTGGCAGCACAGAAGTCATAGGTGACCTTGGCAAGAGCAGTTTCAGAGGTTCAAGAGAAAATTAGAGAAGAGAAAGGAGAGAGAGTTCATATAGACGACTCTTTTGAGGAATTTCGCTACAAAGGTGATAACAGTGGGGCACTAGATGGAGGTATATGTGGGTCAGGCAGGTTTTAAAAAATTCAGTAATGAATCATGAGGGTTAATGCTTCATATTTCAAGGGCTTAGCCTTGGGGCAAAAGAGGATATTGAGAAAGGTTCTTTTCTTCTTCCCCCCATTAATCCCTGACCATGGGCCCTCATTGCAGATATGCTTTCTGTCTTTCACTAAACGGTGAGAGATGTGGTCATTTTTGTTTCGACATTTTCTGCACACTTGTCATCTCTCCAGTGTTTTGCAGAACGAGGAGAACACCTGCCACTTCATATAAGCTCCCTTTCTGAAATGCCGTTTCACCTTGTTTCTAGAAAACTGGCATTGGGCTATATACATCATTGATGCATTGATAACGTCTGATTCATGCATTCAGATGTAATATGGTAATTATGTGGTAAATGTTGAACCACTTGCATGGTACAATATGGTTTGTAATCTTGTACTATAATCAGTCAAAGATTATTTTGCACTAGGGAACCATTTATTCTTTAGGTCACTGGAGTTTAGTGTCGAGTTCTTAATCTTTCTCTGAATATTTGCTCAGTGGCTAACACTCTTCCAGGTGTGACAGAACAGGCATACAAAGACATAGTTTCTGTTCTCAGGGAAGATAGAATATCTATGCCAAACACTATGTATAAATCAGTGAAAACACATACAAAGCATAGATGAATTCTGGAAGGACATAGTAGTAATCAGTAACATCAATGGCATAAATAACCCTAAAAATGGAAATGGTGAACACATGTGGGAGTTGATTGGGGATGGGGTTTGCTCATAACAAAGCACATGTATCCCTTTAGAACCTCTTAATTCCAACATGCAGAGAGACATCATTCTTCCTCTACTTCTTGGAAATGTAAAGAAATAAGGTGCTGGGATCAATCAGATCTACATTCAGATCCCTACTTTGCTGTTTGCTAATTGTGTGATCATGAGCAAGTCTCTCTGAGGTTTACTTTCCTTATCTATAAAATGGGGGTGGCAATAATTATTCACAATTAAAATATGAAATTCCATTTAAATCCAAAAGTCAGTTGCCTTCTATTACATCTGGCATAGAATAGACAATTCATGATAATAATTAGTAGAATTAGCAGTACCAGTAGTGGGAGTAGGGGCTGGTGAGGTTGGCACCGATGAATAGTGATGGGCTGACTTCCACCTTTCTCTTCTCACTCTCAAGTTTAACAGCAGATAGAAACAAAGTTTGTGAATGAGCCACATCATGGGCCCATATTGGCTTTCACTGATCCATTTAATACTTTTTTTATGAAAAGCCTTCTAAATTCCAAGCAACAAAAGTCTCTGTCCTCATGGAGCTTGTATCCTGGTGAGTTGTTGGGGGGGAAGTGAAGGATGGGAATCAAGGTCATCTCAGATTTAACACAGCTCTTTCAGGTCTCCCAATATTATTGTCGGATCACCAGACCAACTAGCTCCAGGTAAGAACCAAAAGGGCAACTTGAGGTCTTCCACAGACACACAGCAGCCACAAGTGCTTTTCTCCTAGTGCCAGAGACTTGCTAACTTCCATAGTTTGCTTTCTTCTAAACCTATTTTATTTTTTTCTCAGAGTGGAGGGAATTTTTCTGATTAAGTAAGGTAGGACTTCATGCTTCTCTCACTATAATTGGATTTGGAGCAGACTCAGAGTCACTGTACAACTTTGGGCTGAAATTGCCACAGAATTTTTATATGTTTCCCCCTTTTTTATGGGGGAAAACAAAGGAAACCTGGGGACTCAGCAGAGAAAAGCGCTGGCAGCCTCTGGAGTAGATGATCAGGAAGCAGGGACAAAGAGATAGGCCCCTTCAACTTTAAACTTCCATTTTGAAGTCCCTGCTCTCCTGGAAATAGGGTGTAAAGTTATTTTTTTAAAAATACCTTAGCAGGTGATCACAGCCAGGTGTTTCTTTCTTCAGGTCTCAAGCAGGAATGTCTGTCTCCCGGGTGTCAGTGTCAAGGTAGTGCAAACTTTGGTCCTGTCAAGTGTGGACAGTGATGGGATATGGCAAAATAGCTTAGCATCAACTTGAACCCTTCACCGAAAACTCAACCCTAGGGATTTCTGAGCTGTCGAAGAAAGTTTGATGCCTTTCCTTATTTAATCAGGCTTTGCTAAGCTCCCTTGAGGCTAAGTAGGGAAGAAAGGACCATGAATTCTATGACTTTCTGTGGGAATGTATAATTTCCAAAAACAACTCTTCCTCCAAATGAGCACATCATCAAAGAAAAAAAACGTTGTCTGCTATGTAAATATTGTAAAAATATCCTCCTGAGAGCCCACTCCCAACAAAAACACAGAGACCTCCGTTATAGAAATTCTGGAATCTCCATGCCATAGTGTAGTAGCAATATTCATAGAAGATTTTAACGTATGTGTTAAATTAAATCAAATTAAATTTAACTGGTTCCACCCACCCCATTTCTTTGTTACATGTCATTTACTTCCTCAACGCCCACGGAATAGCATCTTTTGTTATTCTGACTTGATACCCACAGGAACATCAGAGCAGGCAGGTGCATCTTTACCTGAATACCAATAATTAAGGACTTAGCGAGCTTTTTTTGTTTTACAAACCCTTAAGGCAATAGTCTGCTACTCATTTATTGGCACATTTTCTCTCTGGTGATAATTGTTGCTCTTCCCACAGGTAAGTTGTTTTAGAAAAAAAATCAATTTAATTATTGCATAGCTTTAGCCAGGCAAAGCTGGCTACCTCCTACCTCCACTTGATTCTAATGAAACTGCAAATTAGCTTCTCAGAACAAAAAAGACTGCCTAAAATTTGAGCTAATTACTGCCCCCTTCCCCAAAAGAGAGGAATAGTAATTTTTTCATATATTTCAGGCATTATTGAATAGTATTTAAGATCTTGGGCTCTAGAGCCAGGCACAACTGAATTTGGATCCTCACTTTGAACCTGTGTGACGTTGACCAAGTTGTTTGGATCTCTATTTTCAAGGATGTTGCTAGATTTGTATAAATAAGACAACATATTGCAGTGTCTAGATGATAGTGTTCAGTAATTTAAAATAAAATTATTTTTATGATCTTGATTCCAACTAGCATTAATATGGGCAGCCAACCTGACGATATTTGTAAGCCAGCAGGAATTCACACAGCTACACTCTAAGACCACCAGGAAAAAGTAAAAATATTTGCTCTTTCCCTCAAAAGACATGAGCTCCCATCAAAAAAGACCACAGACCGTGTGATTTCATCTATTGTGAAATGTTCATAGTAGGCAAATCCATAGAGACGGAAAGTAGATTAGTGGTTGCCGGGGGCAGGGAGGAAGGGGGGGGGAGTGGGGCATGATTCCTTATGGGTACAGGGTTTCTTTTTGAGGTGATGAAAATGTGCTAAAATCGACTGAAGTAATGGTTGCACAACTCTGTAAACACACTACAAACCATTGACTTGTGCACTCTAAATGGGGAAATAGAATGGTATATGAATTATTATCTCAGTAAAGTTGATATACAACAAAATATTAGCTCCCTTTTATTACACAGTTAATTCTCGATTTTTGATAGTGTGAGCTAGGGATCCATTTTCAATAATTCCCATGTAAAATTGTCGCCATGTCCAGGGAAGGCAAGGTTTAAACCTAGATCTATCCAACCTAAAAACCCATGCTCTTAACTGCTAGGCTATTCCAGGGGGAAAATGATGTGGGCTAATGGCTAGTTTAGATCCCTCTGTTCAAATGATTTCTTCCCTTTCTTAAATTTCATGATACCATACTCCAGGTCATCTATACGCATTGAAAGTTCCACAGAGGGTTCTTATAGTAAGCACCAAGTCTCACTTCTTTATTCTTTGTTTCCTTCATTTCCTGGAGGTTTATGTGATTTTATGAAAAAGAGCCGGACAGATCCGGCTTTAAGATTCAGTCCCACCATGCCACTACCTGGGGAAATGAAACCTCGATTTCTTCAACAATAAGATAGGAATAATACTGCTTATCTCCCAGTGTTGTTGGGAGGACTGCTTACAGGGCAACATAGAGAGGGGACTCAACAGATAGGAATTATCTTTTTTCTTTTTTCAGTATATTATTTTTTATTTTAAAGATGCTTTAGACTACATAAATGTTACATAAAAATATAGGGGATTCCCATATGCCCCACTACTTCCCCCTCCCACATTTTCCTACATTAACGTCCTTCATTAGTGTGGTACATTTGTTAAGATTGATGAACACATATTAAAAGCATTGCTACTAAGAGTTTACATTATAGCTTATACTCTGTCCCGTACAATTTTGTAGGTTATGACAAAATATATAATGGCTTGTATCCATCATTGCAATGTCATGCAGGATGATTCCAATGTCCTGAAAATACCCCCATATTTCACCTATTTTTCCCTCTCCATCCCCTCAGAACCTCTGGTGGCCACTGCCTTTGTATCAGTGATAAAAGTTCTTCCATTGCTAGAATAATAATGTCTATAGTAGAAAAATAATAAGTCTACTTTAGCCCATTGTTCATTCCCCAGTCTTGAGGATTTGGGGATGGCGATGTCCACTCTGCTTCTAATTGAGAGAGGGCTTAGATCCCATGGGGAAGATGGGTGGCACTAACTTGCTTGCAGTTGCAGACACTCTCTATTCCTTGGGATGGTGTTGTCCATCATCACCTCCCTGTTAGTTGTCCTGGGTGAGTCCAATGAGCTGGAGAGTATGTGCTACAACTCTGCTGAGATTTAGGGCTCAACTGGCACATGGACGGACCAAAGATTTAAGTCTCTGAGACATATATTCACCAATAGGTTACCAAGTAACACCTTTTCTTCCCTTGTCTCCTATCGATTTATGCCAACCATTCTATTTTCTGTCACTGTCCCACTCAGGCTTCATCACCACAGCCACCTTCTAGGTCTCCCAATCTGTCGTGTAGGGAGCAGAAAATGGGAGTGAGATCTAGAGTAGCCAGCAGTGTCAAGGCCATGCATTGAGACAACATTCCTTCAAGACTTATGGATCAATTGCCATCAAGCCCATGACTGAAGAGGAGGGGGCAGAACCTGGTAGCCCATACCCCCACATTTTTGTACACTGCCCAAACTTCTCGAAATTTCCTCTTTCCTTTCCATGCAGCATATAACCACAAGGGAACTTTCCTCACCACAAGGGCACTGTACTCTAAAACTTCAACATACTCCCTGGAAGCTTACTCCAATCTCATTTGTAACTCTTCTCTACCCAGTTTGGTCTCCCCAGGATCACTGTCTACTGGCCTTCTGTACATTCCTTTCTTAAAGATATAATCGCTAATAACAATGATAACATTTTATTCTTATGTGTAGGTGTCTTTTATGAGGCACTTTCATATCTATTATCTTATTATATCTTGAAGAAGAAGACACTCAGGTGTTATTATCTTCACTCTATTCATTAGACTCTAAGGTGGAGCTGCAGCACTGACAAGCTACAGAGCTAGTTCTTTAACCTAGAACCAGGGCTTGTCTCTCCAAGGCCATTGTTCTTTGCACACTATCCTTCTAGCATCGGTTAGCATTCTTTGTTTGCAAGCATAAAAATGGACCCTGACTAATTTGAGCAAAAGAAACTTACTGGAAAGAGACTAGAGACTGAATGGCTCATAGAATTGAGTAGAAACAGGTAAAAAGTCAGATCTAGGGGGCCGTAAAGAACCAAGGCAACCAAATATCTAAGTGGCAAGAGGACATAGATCACATCAGCAGCCATAGTCCTTAAAGGGCACAACTTGACTCTCCTCTTCCATGTTACTACTCAAAATTCAAATCCTCAGTAGGAAAGGGAGCTCTCTTCACTCCTCTGCTAGGGGTTGGGGGCCAAGGGAATTGTAATGGCCAACTTGACCAGGACTATCTACATTGTGGAAAGGTGGGTCCCCAAGGAGTAGCCAAGAAGTTTCAGATGTCCACTACAGCCTCCTGGGACACTATCTTGTCTGATACACTCTCCCCGTCTTTTCCTAGCTTTGAGTATCTTGTCACATCAGCTGGTGTGTGAGCTCCTGGTGAGCAGCCCTCCTGCCACGACTTCTAGATATTTCACACACAGTGCTGGATGCTCAGTAAAGACTTCATAAATGCTCTGTGAATAACCGAGTGAAGAAGAGTCCTGTTCTCAGGGTCTTGGTCTTAAGAGCAAGACTTTTGGTTTTGTTGGAATTTGCTTTCTTAGTGAAAACAAAAACAAAGCAATCAAAAGACAGCTATCCAAGACAGAGAGGAGAGAACAGCCTTTCTCCACATGCTTTCCCAGGTGCCTCTAGCTTGGCTTTGAGAAGCTTGGGTGTGATAGACGGACTCCCACGCGTGTCCCTAATTGATCACCACCCCCCGGTTGGAATGTTTACTGCTCTTACATCTTCCCCCTCGGCAGGGAAGATTCTCTAGTTCAGCATAAACAGCAAGAGTAAGAGGCAAAAACAACCACCCACACACGCTGCTCAGTACAACACCTCTAATGCCGCTGTGGAGGGAGCTCTATGTATAGCCTGATAATTAATCAACGAGTGATGAAGTGCAGAAACATCGTGGGTCCTGTCACTGCCCAGGGCACTTTGTAATTGTGGCGTACATTTTTCATCCAAGCTAAATAGAGCACAGGGTGGGGTGCTGTTTCTTGCCCTATTGATGGGCCCCTGGGATTTTTCCTTGTCCCAATGGACTGTGAAGGGAACAGGCTGATTCAGCAACTTCCTGTTTGAGGCCATAGGGTGCTGGGAGGGTTACCTGAGCCTGGGAGACTGAACCAAAGGCCAATGAGTTTTAAAGGTAAGAAGAGGGGTTAAAGAGAAAGAGGTGTGTGGGGGGGGGGCGGGGGGGGTGGTTGGTTCAACTAAACCTAAGCCTCATTTAAAAAAAATTTTTTTTTTCTAATTTTCCAATTATGCTGCTCAACAGAGCAAAAGCCTTAGAGGCTGCAAATGAAAACAAGCTGGTGACACCTAAAGCCAAAAATAAACCAAAATTGATCTTAGATTATTTAACCTCAGGCCACGTGGAGATCAGATGATCAGTGTGCTAGAATCTCAATTAACTTTTTTTTCTGCACTCAGAAAACTCTAGAACCTGATATTAGGAAAAGTGGGTATACGTGTCACATGCACCACCTCCTCAGATGTGCCCCTGCTCCCTCCAAGGCTTGCTTAGAGATTCAGAGTCCTTGTGATTGGGAGCTCTCTGAGAAGCAGAGTCCCATGGAGATCTGTGTCCCACGGGGCTGTCCAGATGCCTCGTTGACAAACTTTGTTGTTATCCTATCCCCTTTTCTCTCATATCCTTTATTTTTACTCCTTCAAGCTTTCTGTTGTTCTTCACTTCTCACCAGGTACTTCTCTTTGAAATTCCTTTTCCCCCCATTCTAGACCTTGATTTGCATTTCCCACAGGTGTTTCATGGATCACCCAAAACGGCCTACAACCAAGAGAGTCCTAAGGATAAATCAACTTGGACAATAATGAACATGGTAAACCCATTTCAGAAAGTCTCCATTCTCCTGAGCATAATAAGGGCTCCAAGAGGTCTCATGGGAAGAAAGCTGGTCTACCTTTGCCCCTCAGTTAGTTAGCACTTTCCGAACTAATTTGATCACAGAAAACAGTTTTCAAATGTCTTCTATTAGTGGCCCTCCAATGCCCCTTGAGAAATGCTGTCTTAGGTGACGATGGCAGTGACAATGATGATGGCGATGGTGATGATGTGAAGAGGAAGGCCCTTGACTGAATGCAAGGCACTGTGCTAGTTCTATACAAACATTTGGCTCCCACACAAATCCATGGGATGGGTAGAGTTACGCACAGTTAGAAATTAAGGCTGTGATTAAAACCCAGGTCTAGAGTGCTCTCTTGTTCAAATAAGGAAAATTTAAACCCAGGTCTAGAGCTCTCTGTTGTTCAAATAAGGAAAATGAGACTCAGGAAGAGGATCTGTATTTTGCCCAAAGTCCCAAAGCTAGTAAGTGGTGGAGTTGAGCCTCAAACCCAGGACTACCTGACTTCAAAGGCCCGGCTCTTAATCATTACACACTCTGCCACCTACAACAACAGGTGCGGGCCTGGCCATGGGCCTGCCTTCACTAGGGCCTCCAGACGGGAAGATTGTTGAAGCATGACCTCTACTCTAGAGTCGAGATGGCACAAGACAGAGTTGGATCTGTGAGCCGCCCCCTCAGCAAATGGCCCACAGCAGTGCTGGGTCTCATGCTGGACAGAAAAAGAAACTCAGACTCAGGAGACGGAGCGGTTTTTTAAGCATGATTTGACCAGACCGCAGCCATCTTGAAGCCTGGAACGTTCTAGAATGTATCCTTTCAACAAATCTAGGCTCTGTCCCCCCAGCTTCAGGGCTTCCGTCCTGGCTTCTCAAAGCTCAAAGCTGCATAGGTTGCCTGGCTGCTTTTCACTAATTGAAACCTCAGGGTGCTGTTTGGATGCCTGTTGCTATAAACACTTTGCCGATTTGCATAAATATGTGACATTGTAAAAGTTCCTAAAAGATCTTATCCACATTGTTGGCACAAGGCCCAAATTAAAAGCCCGGTAGAAAGACAATGTGTGTGTTATTTAAAAGGGAAAAAAAAGTTTCTTGTTTTTGTTCCTGCGCAGATAAATAGGAGAAGAAATGGAAAACATTAACCAATCCCAAAGCAGAGCTCTGTAGCTTGCTTTGCCTTGTTTTGAAATTATCTGAGCTATATTTTTCTCATAGCTCCTGAACTGCCAAATACATTGGAAAAGCCTCAATAGGAACATTAAAATTGTATAAATAAGTCTGTGTTCAGGTTCTGAATGCTGGAGACAAAGGGACCTCACAGAGCTCCACGTCCAATGCCATCACCCTACCGTGGTATGAACCAGAGGCTGGCCATCTGGCCAAGAGAGCCAGAGAGAAGGCCATGGTGGCCTGGATTGCTGACTGCCACACCTGGGCCCTCACACTTTCCAGAAGGCTCCAGAGTTAACCAAACTGCTCACCCTCCTCTTGCACAGAGTGAAACTCACTTGGGTGCCACAGGACAGAATGAAGCCTCCCTGTGCTGCAGAGCCCAGCTTTAGGGAGTCCACCCCACCTCCCCGAGGTCCCTCTAATCTCTCCAGTTTACAGCAGCAGCTCGCTCTTCTTGACCCCCAGCCTTGAGCAGGGGAGGTATTGCGTTCTTTAATACACAATCTCTTTCAACCTTCTCAACTCCCCTAGCACATGGATGTTATCCTTGCTTTTCAGATGTGGAAATCAAGGCTGAGAGAAGTTAAATAATTTGCTCCAGCGACAAAGCTAGAAAATGAGACTGTGACTGAAGTCCAGGGCTGGCTGGCTGCGAGCTTGAGTTTCATCCGCTTCCAGGGTTGCTGGGAAGATTAAACAAGACAATACACATGAAGCTCAAGTCCAGTGCCTTGCGCACAGTGGGGCTTTATAAATGTTAGACCTTACCCTGAAGTCCTTTGTCCTCATTTAAATCCAAGAGAAATAGATCTACAAATGCAGATTTGTTAGTTCCTGGTTCACCTAAAATTACCTTTGCCGTAGAGGGATTTGAGGACCCACATCAATAGCTCCCCAAACACTAATTTCCAGATGTGCTCTGAACTGCTAGCACTTGGTTGGTTGGATGGTGGTTTGCAACAGAGTGGATTGTCATTCAGGAGACCAAGAAGCTGATGGATTATCCAAACACTCGACATTTACAGGGAGGAATGTTCATCCTGTCCCATCTCTTAGCCAGGTATAAAAATAGGCATCCATCTCTCCTTCTCAGGTAACCTAGCTTGAACCATGTTCTTGTGAAAATTGCTTGAAGCCCGCCAACTTGTCTGCCTGGAGGTACTGTTAGAGGCCTCCTATTTAGTAATTAAGCAGCAAGACCCAGTATGCAAGAGAGTTTGAGTGAAAAGGGGAGGAAGGGAATAAGGAATTCACAAAACTGAGGAAGCCAAGGACTTGGGCCAGTGAGAGGTCACTCTGTGAAAAGGTTGGGGAAGTTCAGCTGTGTCTTTCCCCTGATTTATCATGGGGCTTCCTACAGCTCCCTCCAAACAGGGGAGCTGGTTCAGTCTGCCTCCCATGCTGGTAACATCACCAGAGCCAAAGGAGAATGTGCTGATCCACCACATTCTTCCTTCCCCCATGCCCACTGCACAGGTACCTCCAGGGCAGGCCAGCCTAAAAGACCAGTGTCCGGGGGCCAAGGAGGCCTATGTCGAAGCAGGGGGTGCAAGGGGACTAGCCACAGGACCACAGGAGTGGGGTCAAGATTCCTGGAGGGAAAGGAGATAATGGAGAGGAGAGGGAAATAATGTTTACTGAGCACATATTATGTGCCAAGAACCTGACGCATATAATCTTACCTAATCCCCACAGAAATCCTGTGAGGCAGGAATTATTATTTCCTTTGTACCACTGAAGAAACAGAGGGATAAGCAAGGTTAGCTAACTTGCCTGGGGTCGCATGACTCTTGGGGTGGAGCCAGAATTCGAGTGCAGGACTTTTTATTCCAAATCCCCCTTTCTTCCCACTGGCATTAGCATCCCCAGAGATCAGTTTCATAGTGCTGACACTGTCATTGGCCATGTGACCTGGTGACCTTGAGCAGATTGTTCTACCTCTCAGCTTCCTCATCTGCAAAATGGGGATAAACATAATACCACCCCCAGATCGTTGCAAGGATTGAAGGAGAGAGGGCACATAAAGTGCTTAGAGCAATGGCCAGAGTGTAAGGCTTCTATGGCAGATCAGCTCTCGTTTGTATTTTCACTCCTGTGGTTTGTATTTTCACTCCTGTGGCCCCGCTGTCTTACTCCCTAGGGCAATCCACTCCCCCTGGCTGTGACAGCTAAGTTCCCGGGTCGACTTGGTGAGGTTCTGGTTGTTTGGTTAAGCCAGCTCTGGTCTGACTATTACATGAGGGTATTTCATGGATGGATTTGCAAGTTTAGTCAGTTGATTGAATCTATGGCTAATTGCATTTACAGTGGACGAGGGAGACTGCCCTTGGCAATGAGGAGTCTCATCCTCAGTTGGCGGTCTTACAGTCAGAATTGAGCATTTCCCTGTCAGAAAGAAGAATTTCTAGGTCCTCTTCGGGAGGTCGGCTTTCCTGGGGAATTCAACATCACCCGCACTTAGCCTGCCCTCTGGAATCTGGACTTGCCAATCCCTGCGGTCACGTGAGCCAATTCCTGAATGTTTGCATAGATCTAGCCTGTCGGTTCTGGTTTTCCTTAGAACTCTAACACTCAGGGCTGTGCCTTGGTTTTCTCATCTGAAAACGAGTGGACTGGCCTGGCTGGTGCCCAGCCTTTCCAGAAGGAAGACCCTATTACCCTGCATGACATGTGGGTTCCAGGACTGGCTAGTCCAAGTGTCTACACAGCCTGCCTCCCGCTCAAAACCAGCCCTAGGGGGTTCCTTAGTGCCTACACCAGGCCCCTTCTCTACTGCCCAACTTGCTTTGGTCTCCGCATCCTTCCTTCAAGCCTTCACTCTGCCGAGCACCCCTCCTTGATTTTCCTGGGCTCCCTGTGCCCATCTGGACTCTATACCTCTTTCAAGGCCCGCCTTAAAGCTCAACTCTTCCATGAAGCCATCTGGGGCCAGCTCCACCCTGAGATCATTCCCCTTCCTTCTGAATTCCCTCAGCTATTATGCACAGCGTCTGAGTCACGCTGATGCCAAATGGTCTTATTGTCTCCTTAAGTCTGTGTGATTTACCCAATTCCCTAAAAGCAAATTCCCCAAGGCCGAGGACCTTGTTTTCGACGGTGGTGCAGCCTCAGTCGTGCCAGCTCAACCTTGGGTACACGCCTGGTGAATGAAGGGGCCCACGTGTCTGTGCCCGTCAGCGGCTTGTCCGAGGAGGTCGAGCACCCTGCTGGGGCAGGGGCTGACTGCAGGAGGCTAGGGATTTCCAAGAAGAGTAGGAGGTCACCTCTGCCCTCGAGGAGGGCACTAAGGGAAAGAGGCAGACTTGTCAATGCCACCGATGACAGAGCCATAGGATGAACTCATCACAAAGCGTCAGAGAGGAGCCCCTCTGCCTGGGGAGCAAGGGGGCATCTCTGACGATGCGCAGCTGGCAGCTCTGTCCTGAAACACAGGCAAGAGCCACCAGAGAGAGCAGGGAAAGGCCATGTGCTGCACCACACGCCCAAGTGCAGAAAGCGAGAAGATGCAGCATATTCAGATTGGTGGGACTGGGCTAAAGGTGACTTTTAGGGGAAGGAAGCAAATCAGGGACGGTGGTAGGACTCGACGTGGGAAGCGTTGTTTTGGGTTATCTAAAGGCATTAGGTCTTTATCCCCGGGGTCCAAATGCTATGGATGGTGTCAAAAATGGGAAATTTTACTTATTTATTTAAAAATGTCCTATTTTTTTAAAAAAGAAATGATGAGATCTTTTTGTTGTTGTTGTTTATTTGTTTTTCATGTTGTATTGTTTTGCTTTCACACCCTTACTTGACAAAATAAAGATTGGGCAATTCTATGTCAGAAGGGAAGTTTCCAGGACCCTACTCCAAAAACCAACGTGAGATGGGAGATGATCGGAAGCCACTGACATATACAGAAATACCAGGAAGCACAATATGAGTTTCAGCTTTAGGAGAGCAGGTGTGCATCTAGGTCTTCTACCTAATTTCTGCTGATGAGGACAGCAGAGGTGGCCAAGCTTACGGCAGAGGCTTCTGGGAAGCCAGGGGCTCCGGTTCAGTTCGTTTTGATGGCTTTAATCCGTGTTCTGTCTCGTGAGGGGTGGGAACCATGCACGGTGTCCCCCAGTCTCTCCTTTCTTTGTGCCCCTTCCTTCTCAAGCTGCTTCCATCCGGCCATCCCTCCCTCCCTGGGAAGGAATGGAATGCGTCCTTCTTCCCACACAGCCTCTGGGGAAGCAGGGAGGGGACACCAATCTTCCTGTCTTTCAGAGTGAGGGCTGACAACCGTGATTTCTCATCTGCAGGTGCGAAGGAAATTGCCCCTTCCTTCTGCAGTGTCTGCAGGTCTCCATCCCCCACCCGGAGGGCGGCTCCAGTGCGTGTCAGGGGAATTTGCACTAATGAGATTAAGGTAGGTGTGTTGAAAGTTTCGAAAAAAATTTTTGCCCCGATCGGTTCCAAATTCCTTAGGTAAGAACTTGCCCGCATCAATAGAGGAGTTAATTTCAAATCTCGAGCTGTCCGTCTCAAGGCCTTTCAGTCATTTTGGGGCAATTAAGGCAACAGTGGAGGGAGCCCTTGAACAGAAGGTGGTGAAGAGGGGTGCGGGTCTTGGGGGGGCCGTCCTCTCAGGTGGAAATGTGTGACGACATGCGATTTGCTCAGTGACTTCGTCTTTTAGTTGGGAGTTTACTTCACAGGTGGCTTGTCCAAGGCCCCAGGCAATCTGGGCTGAAAAAAAACCAAGCAATTACTACTGAACCCAGAGGCTCCTGGATGGCAAGGGAGAGGCACGACTTGGAACTTCACAGACAGAGTGGGGTTAAGGAAGGGATAACGAAAGAGGGGAATTCAAGAGAAAATTCTGAAATGGGATTTCAAGGGGACACGCTTGGAGAAGTGGGCAGAGTTATACTGGTGGATGCTTTGGGAGGGCTGGGGGTTGGAAAGGGTGAGGAGAATGGAGATTCCTTGTTGCTGAAGTGATCACGGGCTTAGAAGAAGAATCGGAGGATGGGGAAATAACACGCCTTGTCTCAGCTCTATTGTGTGACCTTGTGAGGCCACCCTCGGGGCCTCCGTTTCCCCAAAATAAAATGAGGGCATGGCACCACTGAGGTTCCTTCCAATTCTGACATCTTATTCTGCGAGGCTAAGCAAACAAATTGAATTTCCCACTTTTGCTCCCCTCCTGAGATATGAGCTATCTCAAGTCTGGAGCTATAACTATGTTCTGGACAGTGCTTGGCTAAGCTGGGCTCAGGGTACTGGAAGCAGGCGAGGTAGGGAAGAGGGGCTGAGCTAACTGTAGCCAGCAGCTGGCCAGGTGTGAGCGCACGGACACCAGACACTGGCTTCCAGGAGGCTAAGACGAACCTGAGATGATGAATGGTGTGCAGCGAGCCAGTTCTCTAGAACAAATGCTATCCAGAGACTGCGTAAGTGCTGGACGTATGACCAGGGACATTTAGAAAACTAGCTTCAGAAGCTGTTACCCATCTCACACACACACACACACACATACATACTGTTGTAGAAGTTGTGAGAAGTTCAATTATTTGCGTATAGAAAGCCCAGGACTCAGAAATGATTCTGAGAAGGAAAAATGATGTATTGACCGCTGGCCCGACTCGGGAACTTTCTGTTTCAAACCCGAGCCCTGAACAAGATTTTTGAGTCCTTTTCCTGAACAAGATTTTTGAGTCCTTTTATACAGAGAGGAAAGGCCAAATGGTTCTTTTGTTTCAGTTCTCAATAGGCTTAAATTAGCATATATCTTCCAGATCCTAGGTAAGCTTTTAACATGGACTTCATACATTCTAGATAAGCTTTTAGCACATTTGGTTTGCATTTTCCCTGAATATTTAAAGTTTATAGAGTTTGCATTGATAAACTGTTTCTTGGGGCTGGAGTCGTTGCCATGGTTACCAAGGGCAGGGCTGCAGCCTCTCACCATCCCACACCCACAAGTCAGGACAGACAGCTTAGGTTAAGGTTATCTCCAAAGAGACGAAGAGCCTCCCACCCATAGCCCACATCAATACAACAGCTTCATGCCCATGTCTACCTGGATCTTTGGTCATGTTCTCCTATTTATGGAATCCCTTCATTTTCCCCCAACCTCTCCCAAAATCTATTCATAGCTGAAGAATCAAAGCACCCACCCCACACTCATATGTCCTGTCCCTGCAATGTAAAATATATTTGCCTAAATAAATTATTTATTGTCTGGTGGAGTTAAAAGTAGAATAAGAAGATAGATGGTATTTCCCTGTGGTTTCGATTTGTATTTCCTGGATGTCCAGTGATGTTGAGCATCTTTACATGTGCTTATTAACCATTTGTGTATTTTCTTTGGAGACAGTGGCTACAATTAAAAAACAGAAAATAATAAGTGTTGGCAAGGATGTGAAGAAATAGGAACTCTTAAACATTGCTTGTGCCACTGTAAACTGGGGCAGCCACTGTGGAAATCAGTTTGGCAGTTTCTCAGGAAGTTGAAAATCGAATTACCATATGACCTGGAAATCCCACTTCTTGGTATATAACCAAAAGAATTGAAAGCAGAGACTCAAATTGATATTTGTACACCAATGTTTATAGTAGCATTATTCACAGTTGCCAAAGGGTGAAAGCACCCCCAGTGTCCATCAACTGATGAGTGGATAAACAAAATGTGGTGTATACATATAAGGTAATATTATTAGCCTGAAAAAGGAATGAAGTTCTGATGCATGCTACAAAATGGATTAACCTTGAAAATATCATATTGAGTGAATAGCCAGATACAAAAGGACAAATAGTATATGACCTCACCTATATGAAATGCCTAGAAGAAGCAAATTTCATAGGGACAGTAAATAGACAATTATTAAGGGCTCGGATGAGGGGAGAGGGAGTTACTATTAATGGGTTTATCTGAAATCATGAAAACATTGTTACAATGGATGGTGATGATGATAGCACGATGTTGTGATTGTAATTAATATTAGTCAATTGTATACTTGCAAATGGTTAAAATAGGAAATTTTTAGGTGTATATGTGTTACTACAATAAAAAGTTAAAAAAAAAAATAGAAGGAGCTTCATGCCTCCCACAAGACACAATGATTACATCCTCTACAGGTTAAACTAATCAACTAATTAACTAAAGATTAGTTTTCTTCCTCCCCCAAATCTGAGAGAGTGACCAGCATGGAGTACTCCATGAGAAAGAATTAGGCATTTTGTCAAGGAATTTAATGTTTTGTTAGGAATAAAGGAAAAACATACTGTCACTATCATAAAGTTACACAAAATAAAATAAAAATTTACCAATTCTTTAAATGTCCAATTGTGAGCAGCATTTGTTGGACACTGTATACACTGTCTAATAGAGACATTCATCCTAAATCCTAGGCAATGAAACAAAACAACAACAACAATAAAGCAAAGCATGGACTGACAGAAGGATATAAATGGTTCTCAGAAATTGGTTATCTGCATACAGTCCTGTTTTCAAGCCCATCTAATTGTTCTGGGTCATTATTAATCACTGACCCTGATGTCTCTAGATTCAACAAATGCAAAGCACTAAATCCCCACACAAAGGAACCTGGTTTTACTGTCCTCCTCCTGGCTCCTTGAGCCAGGTTATCCGGAAATTCTGGAAGCACTATAATCTTTTGTTTATTGTGCTTATCAGGCCTGGTGACTTTCCATCTGCATGATTAATAGGTGGATTTCAGGATATGTTAACACACAGTTTTTTCTTTTCCCTCTCAATGTCAAAGGAAATTCATTACTGCTTCTTAATCTCTGCTCATCTACATTTTGAAAACTTTGGCTTTCTTCCAACATATACTTGTTTCTTATTTGTATAGACCCAAACTTATAAAAGTTATACCTGGATCTTTATTTTTCAGAAATGTAAAAAAAAAGCACTCAAACAGCACATACTTAATACACGTAGACTCACTTGGTTCTGGAATTTTTAATTCTTGTCTGTGAGGTGGTCCCCCATGGGTCTTGCTATCCATCAGCCCACAGAACAGTGCCTTCCTGGCTCAACAGCATGTAAAAGAGTTGGTGATTTGCCAATACATAAAACTGAGATTAAGAGGAGGTGAGTTTGGAGGACGAAGTGAGAGAAGAGAAATATTTGGCGTTGGTAGGAATGTGAAACTGTGCTTTCATGGCTAAGAAAAGAAAAGGGGACAATGAAGCAGAGAAGGAAAAGAGACAGTAAATGGAAGTTGAGAATTGCTAAGTAAGTGATGAGCACACTTCTTCTGATGCTGCCAGTTCCAAATGTGAATGACTCATGAGCCATCCACAGTACTGGAATTCAGCCAAAACCAAAGTTCAAGTGGTATGACTGTGAGCACAGGCCTGGTTACCTGGGCTGTGGGAAATGGAAATCTAACTTTAACTTTCCACTGCATTCTTGACATGGATTCTAAAGATTTTCAGTTGACCAAAATGGCAACATTGGACATCCCTCACAGAATCTTTGAACAACTAGCAAAAACTGGGAAAGTATTTTTCAAAACTCCAGAAAATAGTTAAAAGCTTTCAGTAGCTGGGCAAGCACCAGGGAAAGGGGGAATTGCAATTTTAAAATGATAGGAGAAGCTTAGGGTGCACATGCTGGTGCCTCTCTAACCTCCTCCCTCACATAGAGTGGAGCCAGGTTGCACTCCCATTGGGGACCCCTAGTCCTGTTCCAGAATGAGCAGAGTAACCCCCATGTCTTCTGTGTCAGTGCCAATCTAGTGGGTGTCAGCCTGAAAGACTGAATCAAGAAAACTCATTTCTGGCTCACCTTCCCAGGACTTGCCCTGCAGTCAGAAGCTGCTTGCAGACAGCGAAAGCAGTATAAGGAACAATTAAGGCAAAGTGGACTGTAAAAAAAGATTACCTACCTTAAGTCATACAATAGAACACCCAGGAGGGGGAGAAAGTCATTTGACAGGAAGTAGAGGGAGCATTCAAATTCTTGTAAACAAGAAAAGCAAGCACAAGTTCAGGAAAAGATGAAGCTGAGAAAAGATGAGACAACCCTGCACTTCACATTTGCCTTGACCTGATCTTGATAAGAATGCTAAATTCTGAGGGAGGGCACCAGCCAAGGCAGAACCAATTTGCAAAGACTGTAAAAGGTGCTTGTTTTTGCATTTGTTTGTTTTCATTAGCTCCTGGCATGTATGGAAAACTTTTTCATTTCACCAGCTGGATACAAACTTAAGAAACAGACATCTCAGGGTTGAAATGCCAGAATAAACACAATAAAATATTAAAATGTGCACTGAGAAACAAAAGATTACATGTCAAATAGAGAAACAGGAAATGATAGACCATCCCAAGGAAAAAGATAAAAATCCAGAAGCCATCAACAAAGAAGGCTTTGGATATACAAGGCAAAGACTTATTAAAAAATAATCCTCAATATTTTCAAGGAGATAAAGGAAAACACAGAGAAAGAACTAAAGGATATCAGGGAAACAATGAATGAACAATATGAAAATCTCAAAAAGATACAGAAATTTAAAAAGGAACCAAAGAGAAGTACTGGAGTTGAAGTCCAAAAAAACTGAAATGAAAAATTCCTTAGAGGGTTTGAATAACAGATTGGAGCTGGCGGAAGAAAGAATCAGTAAACTTGAATACAAGGCAATTGAAATGATTCAGGCTAAGGAGCAGAAATTTTACAAAGTGCAAAGAGCCTAAGAGAAGATAAGGTCTAAGATGGCGGCTGAGTGAACTTCCCGGTTACTAGCTCCTGGAGGGAATCGGCTGGGAGGCATCGGAGACTCCTTGGGACCGGGCTGTTTCAGGATTTTTCCTGGTCCCAAGGTGTTTAGACATCGATTTGGAGGGAAGGTAACAGAGAGGATCCATCCGTGAAATATACACGGAGATCCCAGCTACGTGTGGAGGAGTCCCTCCTTGGGTAGGCAGAGCCGAGGCAGCTAGCACCGCGCCGAGCCCCGGCGGGCGGCGGCCAGGGTAGCCTAGCTGGGCCGCGGTGGGCAGCAGGCGGGGGATCCGAGCCACGCCGCGGTGGGCGGCAGGTGGGAGAGCCGAGCCGCGCTGCGCCGCGGCGGGCGGCGGGCAAGGGAGACGAGCCCAGCCTAGCTGGGCCGCGGTGGGCGGCGGGCGGGAGAGCCGAGCCGCACTGTGCCGCGGCGGGCGGCGGGCAAGGGAGCCGAGCCCAGCCGAGCTGCGGCGGGCGGTGGGCGGCGGGCGGGAGAGCCGAGCCGCGCTGTGCCGCGGCGGGCGGCGGGCAAGGGAGCTGAGCCCAGCCGAGCCTAGCCACGCCGCGGCGGGCGGCGGGCGGGGAAGCCGAGCCGGGCCGAGCCCAGCCGAGCCACGGCGGGCGAGGGAGCCTAGCCCAGACGAGCTCGGCCGAGCCCAGCCGCGCGGCGCCGGGCGGGAGAGCCGAGCCCAGCCGAACCTAGCCAAGCCCAGGCAAGCCCAGCTGAGCCGCGGAGGGCAGGGGACCGGAGCCCAGCCGAGCCCAGCCGAGCCCAGCCGAGCCTGGCGGTGGGGTTTCTGTTCTTTGTTTTTTGTTTTTCTTTGTTTTTTTTTTGTTTTTTTTTTGGTTTTTTTTTTATTTTTTATTTTATTTTATTTTTGTTGCTGTTGTTGTTGTTTTTAATCCTCTCTTTCCTGTCCCCAATATTCTTCTTATACTATTTTATCTTAACAATACAATAGGTCCTACAGGAAATACCTCACATTTGCTGGGTTTCCCTCACCCTCCACTGCCTCATTTTTCTGTGAATAGATTTAGCCTATCTACACTATCCCCTTTCCCCTACAACTTGATATCCTCCACCATCTGCTATCTCTCCTATATTCCATCTCCCTTTCTTTGATCCGCAAAGTATCTAACTCTTAATTTCTAATACCTTTGTTTAGTTTTCCATCTGGTATTCGTCCCTGAAACTATTACCTTTCTTTTCTCTTTCCCTCTCTCACGGAAACAATAGCCTCTTAGTACGTACCACATTCCTCCCATATTCAGTCGTCTACCTCATTATAGGTACTTTCCTACTACTATAACTCTACACAATTTACATGATCTAACCTCCATCCTCCCAGAACTCATATTGTTGCTTTGTTAACATATATCACCAATACTACTTCACACTTTTTCCTCCCTTACACAATTGCCTTTCCCCAGCACTAATACTTTCCTTTAAAGTGAGCTTAACTAGCAATAAGAAATTGGAATAAGAAGAACAAAGTGACAAAGAGAAGATATAACACTTACGCAAAAACAACAGCTAATTAATCTCCAAGACTAGACAAAGAAGCTAAGGAACTGATTAAACCCGTCAAGAAAAAATGTTGACAAGACAGCAACAAAAATCTACAAACCAAACCAGTAATCAGGAAAACATGGCTGAATCCAATCAGGAAGGGGGGCAGGACTTCACACAAGCAATGAAAGATCTCAGATCATTTATCACCGACAAATTTGATGAAGTAATGAAAGAGGTTAACAGCATGAAGACAACACTTGGAGGGGAAATTGCAGACATGCGCAAAAAAATAACAGATATGATGGAAATGAACACCACAATTCAAGAAATCAAAAATACACTTGCAGCAAATATCAGCAGACTAGAAGAGGCAGAGCAGAGAATTAGTGACGTGGAAGACAGTGCATTGGAAATCAAACAGATAATAGAAGTGGTCAATAAAAAGGTAGAAAAAATCCAGATAGGACTTAGGGACCTGAATGATAACGCAAAACGCTCAAACATACGTATTATAGGCATTCCAGAAGGAGAAGAGAAGGGAAAGGGGTCAGAAGGAGTGTTGCAGGAAATAATGAATGAAAACTTCCCAAATCTACTGAAAGAGACAGATGTACATATCCAAGAAGCACAGCGCACTCCACTGGTCATAAACCCCAACAGGCCCACCCCAAGACATATACTTGTCAAATTATCCAATGCTCAAGACAAAGAAAAAATTCTAAAAGCAGCAAGAGAAAAGAAAACCATCACATACAAGGGAAACTCCATAAGATTAAGTGCTGATTTCTCATCTGAAACGATGGAGGCAAGAAGGCAGTGGTATGATATAGTCAAGGAACTAAAGGAAAAAAATTTCCAACCAAGAATACTCTATCCAGCTAAACTAGCATTCAAAAATGATGGAGAGTTCAAAATATTCACAGATAAACAGAAACTGAAAGAGTATATCAACAAGAAACCTCCCCTTCAAGAAATTCTTAAGGGAGTTCTGCAGGAAGAAAGGAAAAAACAGGACAGTCAGAGATGGAGGAGAGTGTAAAAGCAACAAGAAAGACAAAAATAGAAGGGGAAAATAAAATAATACAAACAAAATATAACAAACACAAATCCAACCAAAATATGGCTACCATAAATAACTCTCTAAACGTAATAACACTGAATGTCAACGGACTAAACTCACCTATCAAAAGATTCAGACTGGGACACTGGATAAGGAAATACGACCCATCTATATGCTGTCTACAAAAGACACATCTTAGACCCAGAGACTCATGGAGGTTGAAAGTAAATGGCTGGAAAACAATCATACAAGCAAAAAACAACCAAAAAAAGGCAGGAGTAGCTATATTAATATCAGACAAAATAGACTTTAAATGCAAAACAATTGTGAGAGACAAAGAAGGATACTATATTTTAGTGAAAGGGACAATCTGTCAAGAAGATCGAACAATCATAAATATTTATGCCCCTAACAAGGGCGCCTCTAAATATGTGAGGCAAACGCTGGAAAAACTAAGTGAAAGAATAGATGCATCTACAATTATAGTGGGGGATTTTAATACACCACTATCAACTCTGGACAGAACATCTCAAAAGAGAATCACTAAAGAAACAAAACATTTGAACAGTATATTAGAAGAGCTGGATCTAATAGACATATATAGATCATTACACCCAAACACAGCAGGATATACATTTTTCTCAAGCGCACATGGAACATTCTCCAAGATTGACCATATGCTAGGCCACAAAGAAAGGCTTAATGAATTCAGAAAGATCGAAATCATACAAAACAATATCTCTGACCACAGTGGAGTGAAGCTGGAAATTTGCAAGGGACAGAGAACCAGACTCCACATGACAATTTGGAAATTAAACAGCACACTCTTAGAAAAACAGTGGGTCAAAGAGGAAATCTCAAAAGAAATCAATGACTACCTTGAAACAAATGATAATGATAACACAACATACCAAAATTTATGGGATGCAGCAAAAGCGGTACTGAGAGGGAAATTTATAGCCATAAATTCATATATCAAAAAAGAAGAAAGAGCAAAAATTGGAGAACTAACTGCACTTTTGACGGAATTAGAAAAACAACAACAAAGTAACCCAACAGGAAGAAGAAGGAAGGAAATAACAAAGATAAGAGCAGAACTAAATGAAATAGAAAATAAGAAAGCACTTGAAAAAATAAACAAGACCAAGAGCTGGTTTTTTGAGAAGATCAACAAAATTGACAAACCTTTAGCGAGACTAACAAAGAAAAAAAGAGAAAAGATGCAAATACACAAAATAAGAAATGAGAAAGGTGATATCACCACTGACCCCACAGAAATAAAGACTATCATAAGAGGATACTTTGAAAAACTATATTCCAACAAAAACGACAATTTAGAGGAAATGGACAAATTCCTAGAAACACATAAGCAACCCGTACTGACGAAAGAAGAAATTGATGACCTTAACAAACCAATCACAAGCAAAGAGATAGAATCAGTCATTAAAAATCTCCCAACTAAGAAGAGCCCAGGGCCAGATGGCTTCACAGGTGAATTCTACAAAACATTCCGGAAAGAACTAACACCAATCCTGTTGAAACTATTCCAAAAAATTGAAACAGAAGGAACACTGCCTAATTCCTTCTATGATGCCAACATTACCCTAGTACCAAAGCCAAACAAAGACACCACAAGAAAGGAAAATTACAGACCAATTTCTCTAATGAACATAGACGCAAAAATACTTAACAAAATACTTGCTAATCATATTCAACAACACATTAAACAAAATATACACCATGACCAAGTGGGATTTATTCCAGGTATGCAAGGATGGTTCAACATAAGAAAATCAATCAATGTAATACACCATATAAACAGATTGAGAGAAAAAAACCACATGATTATATCTATAGATGCAGAAAAGGCATTTGACAAAATACAGCACCCCTTCCTGATAAAAACACTCCAAAAGATCAGAATACAAGGAAACTTTTTGAACATGATAAAGAGTATATATGAAAAACCGAAAGCCAACATTGTTTATAATGGCGAATTCCTGAAATCCTTCCCTCTAAACTCAGGAACAAGACAAGGATGCCCATTGTCTCCGCTCCTATTTAACATTGTCTTGGAAGTACTTGCTCGAGCACTGAGACAAGAACCAGATATAAAAGGCATTCAAATTGGAAGGGAAGAAGTCAAAATTTCATTATTTGCAGATGACATGATCCTATATATAGAAAACCCTGAGAGATCTACAACAAAGCCCCTGAACTCATAAATGAGTTTAGTAAAGTCGCAGGTTATAAGATCAATGCGCAAAAATCAGTAGCATTTCTATACACCAATAATGAGCAAGATCAGGAGGAAATCAAGAAACAAATACCATTCACAATAGTAAATAAAAAAATCAAATACTTAGGAATAAATTTAACTAAAGAGGTAAAAAACTTATACATCGAGAACTATACAAGATTGTTCAAGGAAATCAAAGAAGACCTAAATAAATGGAAGAATATTCCCTGTTCATGGATAGGAAGACTGAATATTATTAAGATGTCTATCCTACCAAAACTGATCTACACATTCAATGCAATCCCAATAAAAATCAACACAGCCTTCTTTAAGGAACTAGAAAAACTAACTATGAAATTTATTTGGAATAGAAAGAGGCCCCGAATAGCCAAAGACATATTGAAAAAGAAAAACGAAATAGGAGGAATCACACTTCCTGACTTCAAAACATACTACAAAGCTACAGTAGTGAAAACAGCATGGTACTGGCATAAGGAGAGACACACAGACCAATGGAATCGAATTGAAAGTTCAGATATAGAACCTCATGTATATAGCCATATAATATTCGATAAAGCCACCAAACCCTCTCAACTGGGAGAGAATGGCCTATTCAACAAATGGTGCCTGGAGAACTGGATAGCCATATGTAGAAGAATAAAAGAGGATTACCATCTCACACCTTATACAAAGATCAACTCAAGATGGATCAAAGACCTAAATATAAGAGCCAAGACCATAAAGACCTTAGAAAGCAGTGTAGGGAAACATCTACAGTACCTTGTAATAGGAAATGGCTTCATGAATATCACACCAAAAGCACGAGCAGCAAAAGAACAAATAGATAAATGGGACTACCTCAAAATTAAAGCCTTCTGCACCTCAAAGGAGTTTGTCAAGAAAGTAAAAAGGGAACCCACACAATGGGAGAAAATATTTGGCAACCATATATCTGATAAGAGACTTATAACTTGCATATATAAAGAACTCATATATCTTGAAAACAAAAAGATAAACAACCCATTTAAAAAATGGGAAAAAGACTTAAACAGACACTTCTCCAAAGAAAAAATACAAATGGCTAGAAAGCACATGAAAAAATGCTCCAAATCTCTAGCAATCAGGGAAATGCAAATCAAAACTACAATGAGATACCATCTTACTCCCATAAGATTGGCAGCCATGAAAAAAACAGTAGAATACAAATGCTGGAGAGGATGTGAAGAAAGGGGAACACTCATCCACTGCTGGTGGGAATGCAGAAGGATCCAACCATTATGGAGGACAGTTTGGCAGTTTCTCAAAAAACTAACCATAGATTTGCCATATGACCCAGCAATACCACTGCTGGGTATATACCCATCAGATCTGAAAACAAGGACACAAACCGATATATGTACACCAAAGTTCATAGCAGCATTGTTCACTATCGCCAAAAGTTGGAATCAATCCAAATGTCCATCAACAGATGAGTGGATCAATAAAATGTGGTATATACACACAATGGAATACTACTCAGCTGTAAGAACCAATACACTACAATCGCACGTGATAACATGGATGAACCTTGAGAATCTTATGTTGAGTGAAGCAACTCAGGCATTGAAGGACAAATACTATATGACCTCAATGATATGAAATAAGTTAACTGCCTCAGAGAGCTAGAGTCTGGAAAAGTGGCTTACAGGAAATTGGGGGGTGGAGGAAGGATGTGAGTTAATGTCTGCAGGGGTGGAATCTGTGATGAGCTGGCGGTAAGTATGAGCACAAAGAAGGGACAAAATGGGGGCAAGGGGTTACCTTCGGGTGGTGTTTTCTGGGTTTCAGGGGGGCTGGGGATGGGAAGAGGGGTAATATTGTCCAAGAAATAGGTGGGAGGGAGGGGCAACATACGAATATGGGAGAGTGTCAGAAGTTCGTTGAGAACTAAATGTTGAGTAAAACGTATCAAAGTATAAGTAGGAGGGTTACCTGGTTAGGACGCTCAGGGGGTATGGTCTGATGCGTGACGGACTCCGGAGGGAATAGCTGAAGGCTCATTTTGCCAAGGTGGGTTCTACCATTGGGTGGGGTGGACCCATATCCTGGGGAAGACTAATGCCGTTGAATAGAGAGAACTGTATCTCTCGTGAGAAAGGACGGCTCCCAGGGTATTAGATTGGCAGGCGTTGTGGGCCCTAAGGGGAGGGGAAAATGGATGTGGAATGGATGGAACAAAGGTAAATAAGGGGGAAAAAGAGGAGTTATGTGAGAGTACACGAGGATGAATATAAAACAGCTAATATTACACCAAAAACATATAGGGGACGACAGACTGATAATGAAAACCATAAGACAAAACATAGGATAACTAAAAAATTTAGAAAACTGTACAGCCTAAAATATGGACCACATAGTAAGCACAAATGTCACCTTGTTTGAAAACTATAGTGTTGGAATCTGTACATCAGTTTCAGGAAATATGATATGAATAAGTTAAAAGATTATTGCTGTGCAAGGGAAAAGGTTTTATGGTGGATCTGGGGAAATATTGTATATTGTATATATGAATTTCGGTGATCTAAGACTCTTCTGAAGCTGACATTATGTTGGGATTCACTTTACGGGAAGTTTTGGATCACAGAGTGGTTCAACAATGGCAGCGGAGGAATACTGATATGGGATGTTATTGACAGGATATATATGGTTGACAGGGAGTTATATAGGGCATATGCCCAGGGTATATGGTAATGTCTATATATACTCATAGTGGAAACAAAAACAACAGCTGGGGGGGTACTGGGCTCCTGGCCTGGGGGTCACTGTTGTGGGCCCTGGGAGAGCAGCGGCAATCCTCCAGGTGCAACGGCAAGAACCAGGAAGGAAGGAGGGCCCAACAGTGGGCTCGTGATACTAATGGTTACACTTTTGAGCCTATACACCTGCAATAAGAACAAGGCCTAGAGTAGCATTGTGCCTGGGGGTTTCCTCCTGACAGCCTGCATGTTACTCAAATGTGGCCACTCTCACAGCCAAACTCAGCATGTAGATGCGATGCATTCCCCCCAGCGTGGGACATGACACCCGGGGATGAGCCTCCCTGGCACCGAGGGATCACTACCACATACCAGCTGAAGAAGCAACTAGAAAATGACCTTGAATTAAAGATTCAATGCGGAACAGCAGAATATACCTGTCTACATATAATGACATGACTTCGGGAAGCTGTTTGACCTAATGTAAGGGGGAAATGGAAAGGAGAAATGAGATTATAAGGCTGTGAGTCTCTAAAAAAGAGTCTGGAGGTTGTCAGAAGGAATACCCCTATGTACAACTGAACAGAGTCTAAGAGACAGATAAGGTAGATACAACCCCAGGTATTGGTTCTTTTGAGGGATAAAGAGACCCACGGGTTCTATGGTCATGGCAGAAGGGGTTCACTGCCACGACAGATAGCCCTTCTTTGGAGCTGGTGTTTCTGCGTGATGGAATTGGACTCAGAGGGGATCTCTTTTCACAAGACTTGCATGCTACTTTATTGGAATTGTAGTCGGTGCTGGGTTTAAGATATATGTACGGGATTTGAATCTCTGGACTGATAATATGACACCCAGGCCCAGAGCCTCAACAGACTTCAGCTCCTACACTTTGATTTATTGGACTTACTCCACTCAGCTAACATGGAGTTGAAGAAGGTCAACCACCACAACATGGAGCCTAGAGTGTCTACAACTGGAAGCGGGAGGAGTGCATCCAGTACCCATATGGAATCTAAGCCCTCACTTGACATAGATGTGCAATGGACACAACCAATCCAATGTCCACAGAGAAAATGTGGAATGGGTGTGGGAACGGTAGCCATGGTGGCTGCTGGGTGTGGGGAACGGGAGGAAGAGATGAGATGTGGAGGCGTTTTCGGGACGTGGAGTTGTCCTGGATAGTGCTTCACGGACAATTACGGGACATTATAGATCCCCCCAGGGCCCACTGGATGGAACGTGAGAGAGTCTGGGCTATGATGTGGACCATTGACTATGGGGTGCAGTGATGCTCAGAGATGAACTTACCAGGTGCAATGGATGTGTCATGATGATGGGAGAGAGTGTTGCTGTGGGGGGAGTGGGGGGCGGGGGCGGTGGGGTTGAATGGGACCTCATATTTTTCATAATGTAATTTAAATAAATAAATAAATAAATAAATAAATAAATAAATAAAAAGAGCCTAAGAGACCAGTGAGAGACCATTAAGCATACCGATGTATGTATTATGAGAGTCCCAAGAGGAGAAAGAAAAAGGGACAGAAGGAATGTTCAAAGAAATAATGGCAGAAAATGTCTCAAAAGTAATGGAAGATGTAAATATGTGCATTCAAGAATCCCAACATACCCCAACAGGATCAACTCAAATAGTACCAATCCCAGACACATAGTAGCAAAACAGTCAGATGCCAAGGACAATGAGAGAGTTCTGAAGGCTGCAAGGCAAAAGCAACATATTAGGTATGAAGGAGTCCCAATAAAACTAAGTACTGATTTCTCATCAGAAAACATGGAGGCAAGTATATGGAGGGATGAAATATTAGAAGCGCTGAAAGAAAACAATTTCCAATCTAGAATTTCAAAAGGAGGGATAGTTTGAGATATTCCCAGATAAACAAAAGCTGAGGGAGTTCATCACCACTAGACCTGCCCTACAAGCAATGATGGAAGGAGCTCTTCAGACTGAAAAGAAAAGACATCGGGGAGTAGATTAAAGCAGCATAAAAAACTAAAGACTCCCAATAAAGCTAACCAGATGGTTAACTATAAATGCCAGTACTATTGTATTGTATTTTTGGTTCATAACACTATTTTTCATGTCTTACGTTTCTACAGCACAAATACTTATATGGTAATGCTAAAACTGGCTTTGGACATACAACTTATACAGATATAATTTTGTTATAAATACAAGTACAACAAAAAGTTGGGGAAAGGGAGGGGAATAGGAGCAGTGAATGTGTATGCTATTGAAGTTAAGTTTGTGTTTCTGTTTCCTTGGCTGCTCAAGCAAATACCATGAAATGAATTGATTTAAACAATGGGAATTTCTTAGCCTATGGTTTTGAGTCCAGGAAAATGTTCAAATTAATGTATCATCAAAGCAGTGCTTTTCCCCACAAAGACCCTGGTGTTCTGGATCTGGTAGCCAGTGATCTTTGGTTCCTCTGTTACATGGCAAGGTGCATGGGGGTGTCTCCTGGTCTCTTCATTCTCTTCTGGGTTCCATTTCAGCTTCTTGTTTCCTGTGGCTTTTCTTTGTGTGTCTGAATGTCATTCTCTTACAAAGGACTCCAGTAATAGAATTAAGAACCATCCTGATGGAGGTGGGTCACACCTTAACTGAAGTAGTCTCATCAAAAGGTCTTACTTACAATGGGTTCACTAAATAAACTAAAAAATATTGAAATCATACAATTTATCTTCTCCTACCAAAATGGAATGAAGCTAGAAATCAGTATCAGAGGGACAACTGTGAGATTCACAAATATGTGGAGATTAAAACAACATACACTTAACCAATGGGTCAAACAAGAAATCACAAGAGAAATTAGAAAATATCTTGTGGCAAACGGAAATGAACACACAGCATTCAACAAGTTGGATGTTGCAAAGAATGCAGCAAAGGCAGCACTGAGAGGGATATTTACAGCTCTGAATGCTTACATTAAAAAAGAGATCTCAAATCAAAAAGTTAACGTCACAGCTGGAGGAAGTAGAAAAAAATGAACAAACTAAACCCAAAGTCAGCAGAAGGAAGGAACTAAAAATGATTACAGGGTGGATAAATGAAATAGAGAAAAAAAAACAATAGAATTTTTTTTAGAAACTCAGAAGTCGGTTCTTTGAAAAGAGCAATAAAATAAAAGAGAGAAGACACATTAGCTAAAATTAGAAATGAAAACATAATTATTGACCCACAGAAATAAAAAGAATTATAAGATGATACTATGAATAATTGTACACCAACATATTGATAGCCTAGATTAAATGTACAAATTTCTAGAAAAACACAAACTACCTCCACTGACTAAGAAGAAATAGAAGATCTCAGCAGATTAATAACAAGTACAGAGATTGCATCAGTAATTTTAAAAATTTCCCAACAAAAATAAGCCCAGAAACAGATGGCTTCATTGCCTGATTTTACCAAATCTTACAGGAATAATTAGCATCAATCCTGCTTAAACTCTTCCAAAGAAACTGAAGAGAAGAGAGAACACTACCTAATTCATTCTGTAAGGTCAACATCACCCTCATGCCAAAGCCAGATAAAGATATAAGAAAAGAAAATTATAGACAATACCATTTATGAATATAGATGGGGAAAAAAATCCTCAAAAAATACTAGCAAACCAAATCCAACAGCAATGAATGAAATAATTTTACACCATGATCAAGTTGGATTTATCACAGAAATGCGAGGCTGCTTCAACATAAGAAAATGAATTAATATAATATACCACAATAGTAGAATGAAGGAAAAATACTATATAATCATTTCAATTCATGCAGGAAAAGCATTTGACAAAATCTAGCACCTCTTCTTGATAAAAGCACTCAGAAGCCTAGGAATAGAAGAAAACATAAAGGACATATGTGAAAAGCCCACAGCTAACACCATACTCAATGGTGAAGGAATGAAATCTTTCCCCTTAAGTCCAGGAACAAGACAAGCTGATTTCACCTTTGCAATTCTACATTGTACTGGAAGTTCTAGCCAGAGAAGTTAGGCAAGAAAAAGAAATAAAAGGCATCCGAATTGGAAAGGAAGAAATAAATTTTTTCCTGTATATAGATGACATGATCCTATATGTATAGAAAACTTGGAAAAATTCACAACAAAGCTACTAGAGCTAATAAATATATTCAGCAAATTGTCCGGGTATGAGATCAACTTGCAAAAATCAGTAATGTTTCTATATAATACTAGTGAACAATGTGAAGAGGAAATTAAGGGAAAAAATCCATTTACAATAGCAATTAAAAGAATCAAATATTTGGGAATAAATTTAACCAAGGATGTATAGGTCACATACATGGAAATCTACAAAACATTGCAGAAAGAAATTAAAGACAACCTAAATACACGGAAGAACATTTTGCACTCACGGCTTGGAAGACTAAACACTGTTAAGATGCCACCTCTATTCAAAGTCATATACAGATTCAATGCAATCTCAATCAAAGCCAATCAAAGCTCCAATGGCATTCTTTGCAGAAATGGAAAAGCCAATCATCAGATTCATATAGAAGGATAAGGATTTCTGAATAGCCATAAACATCTGGAAAAAAAAAATTAGAGGACTCACACTTTCCAAATTTAAAGCTTAGAAACCTCTAGTAATAAAAACAGCATGGTATTGGAACAATGCACACAAATAAATCAATGGAATCAAACTGAGAGTTCAGAAATAAACCCTCACATACACTGTTAATTGATTTTTGACAAGAGTGCCAATTCCACTCAATGAGAAAAAAATAGTCTTTTCAACAAATGGTGCTGGGAAAACTGGATATACGTATGCAAAAGCATGAAGGTGGACACCTATCTCACCTTATATATATAAAAATTAACTCAAAATTGATCAAAGATTTAAATATAAGAGCAAATATTATAAAACTCCTAAGAGAAAACATAGGAAAACATCTTTATGACTTTTTGTTAGAAAACGGTTTTTTAGACTTTATATCAAAAGCAACAAAGGAAAAAAAATCGAGACATGTGACTTAATCAACATTAAAGACCTTTGTGCATCAAAAGACTTCATCGAGAAAGTAAAAACTACAGAATGGGAGAAAATATTTGAAACTATATATTTGATAAGGGTTTACTATCTAGAATATATGAAGAACCTCTATACCTCAATAAAAGACAATCCAATTATAAAATACACAAAAGCCTTGAGTAGACATTTCTCCAAAGAAGATACACAAATAGCCAAGAAGCACCAGGAAAGGAGCTCAACATCATTAGCCATCAGGGAAACGCAAATCAAACCCACGGTCAGGCCAGGTATCTTAGCAGAGTCGCTGAGTTTTTCTTGCTTCAACAATGCTTCAGCAGAACCTGGCACTTGCCCCTTCAGTCCTTCCCCCACCTCCTCACAGTGCCCCTGGACAATGCCACAATACTTCTACCCCTGCCTCTTTCCTCCTCCATCCATCCCAGGTGTGCCAGAACCACAACCAAGATTGGAAGTGGCTGCTATCACCCAGATCAACCTGGAGCTCTGTCATTCCATTTCTTACTACTTTGACTGCGATATTGAGACTTTGAAGAAATTTGCCAATTTTCTTTTCTTCACTAAAATCCTGAGGAGAGGGAATATGCTGAAAAACTTAAGCTGCCAAACCAATGACATGGCCGAATCTTCCTTCAGCGTGTCAAGAAACCAGACCATGATGACTAGGGAAGCAAGCTGAAACCAATGGAGCATGTTACACTTGAAAAAAAGGACACTCCTGGAACTGACCGCTGACAAAACAACCCCCACTTCCATGCCTTCATTGAAATTCATTACCTGAATGAGCATGTGAAATTAATCAAAGAATTGGGTGGCTACGTAATTAACTTGCTTAAGATAGGAGCTTCAGAATCTGCCTTGGCAGGGTATCTCTTTGCCAAGCATACCCTGTGAAACAGTGATGACAAGAGCTCAGCATTAGGCTGGCTACCTATGACCATGGGGGCGGCTTCCAAGGTCACCGTGGCAGTGCATGCATGTTTCTATAAATTGTGTCAACATTCACCCAGTTCTTTCACTTGTACCGTGCTTTCAAGTAAAGTAAATTTTTACCCCTCCCCAAAGAAATCTCACTATAAGATACCACTTCACACCTACCAGAATGGCTTCTATTAATAAAAACAGAAAATAACTAGTGTTTGAAATGATGTGGAGAAATAAGAACATTTGTACATTGTTGGTGGAATTATAAAATGGTGTAGCTATTGTGTAAAAGTTTAGAAGTTCCTCAGACAGTTAAGTATAGAATTATTATATGACTCAGGAATCTCCTTCTAGGCATATACCCAGTAGAATTGAATGCAAGGATTTGAACAGACATTTTCACACTGAGTTCATAGAGGCATTATTCACAATTGCCCAAAGATGGAAGTAACCCTGGTATCCATCGACAGATGAATGGATGAACAAACTGTGGTATATGTACATACAATGGCATATCATTAAGTCATAAAAATGAAGTTTTGTTTTTTGCTACACCACGAATGAACCTTGAAGAAATCATGTTGTATGAAATAAGTCAGGCAAGAAAAGGACAAATATTGTATGATTTCATTTATATGAACTAAGCAGAATATGCAAATTCATAAATTCAGAAAGTAGAATACAGGTTACCAAGGGCAGGGGAGATCAGGGGCATGGAGAATTAATGTTTATTTTATATGGAGTTTCTGTTTGGGGTGATGGAAAAGTTTTGGCAATGGATGGTGTTGAAGGAAGCACAACATCATAAATGGAATTAACACTGAAAAATTATACATTTGAAAGTGTTTGAAAGTGGTTAAAATGAGAAATTTTAGGTTGCATATATGTAACCATAATAAATTTAAAAAGAAAAACCATAGGACTGTACAATACAAACAGTGAACCCTGATGCAAACTGTGGACTATAGGCAATAGTATACTTATGAAAATATTGTTTCATCAGTTGTAACAAAGGTACCATAGTAATAGAATGTTAATAATAGAGAAAACTGGGGAGTAGTATATGGGAGCTCTTTACTTTCTGCCTGGTTTTTCTGTATACCTACAACTGATCTAATAAGGGGGAAAAAAAAGTTCATTGAGATCTGAAGAAAATGAGCCTTTCTCTCTGGTTCCTATCAATCTATGTCACTCCCATCATTGTTTTTCATTGGCCCCAGAAGCCTGTGGTACCCTCCTAATTAATTATCCTTGGCCTATGGGCACAGGTGTGCTTATGTAAAGATTTCCACATGTGGAGAAACATCAGACTTCAGCTCAGATGGCACCCACTGCTCCAGGATCCGATAGCCTATCTGCCTAGGACTCATCTGGGGTGGAGGGGGTGGTAATGGGTATCTCAATGATTTCAATCAGAGTTTATTGGGGACCTACTTCAGAGCCAGGAGTAACCCTGGTAATCATGTCATCCAGGACCTCTCAAATTCAGTGTGCATATCCTCTCCGAGGGATCTTGTTAACAGGCAGATGCTGATTCTGTAGTTCTCAGGGGAGATGGGACCTGGAATTCTGTATTTCTAGCACTCCCAGGAGATGTCAAGCTGCACATTCTTGGAGCACATTGTAGGTAACAAGAATCCAGGCCAGTGATTCTCAGCCCTAACTACACATTAGAATTACCTGGGCAGCTTTTGAAAAATATGACAGCTCACTCCCAAATTATTCCCTCCCAGATATTATCATGTAATTGACCTGGAACAATAGACTATCTTTATTTAAAACGCTCCCAAGATGATGCTAGTGAGCACCAAGTACTGAGAACTACTTATTATCAAATACCTTGCTTTTACATCTTCATTGAAATAATCGGAAAAATCCCACCACGTCTGTTCCACCTTGCCTCTCCAGTTGACCTGGGAGTTCATTTTCCATAGTGAGAAAATTATAATATTGTGTAAGGAAGAGAAATGGCATTTATTGAGCTTTCATTCTATGCCAGGCACTAAGTACATTATATTCAATTCTCCCAATTCTCCATGAAATAGATACTACTATTGTCATGCTCATCTTTTCTACAGATGTGAAAACTGAGGCACAGAGAGGGAAAGTAATTTGCCATAGTCACAGGGGTAATAAGTGATGAAGTAGGATGGGGACCCAAGAGCCAGCCAGCTCGTTTAGCCATTACATCGTTTAGCTTCCCTTTGTAATCCCAAAGGGAACAACAGGGTTGGACTTAGATGTGAAAAATGTGTTCTTCTCAATGAAAATCTGTTTTTGATGTTGAGATACTATTTTTATTTGGATTTTTGTTGTTATACATGGATCAAGCTCATTTTAGTTTCAAATATGAACACAAAGTTCTGTGTGTGCATATGGGGGGTGGCTAACTCTTGCTCTTCGATTTTTTATTCCATCCATCCACTCAACAGACCTTTGCATTGATAAATTTCCTTATCCAAGAGAGATATGGACCTTGGGTTTCAAACTGCACCTTCCCTTCCCACTCCTAGTTTGAAAATCCCACAGATGCTATTCTGGTAAGACTTAATTCTAGGTGGCCTCTCATCCTTCCCCCCAGTCCTTAGTATATACCTCTTCCTAATAGAGATGTTTCCCTATTCAGCCCAAAACAGGTCCATCTCAGACTAAGGTACATGAGTAGTTGCCAGAAATGCCAGGTCTTGCTCAATAACAGATTGCCTCTTGTAACATTATTAAACAGCATGGATCCAATGAGGTAAGAAAAAAAATTCAAATATTAGGCTAAAAAAAATATCACAAGGAAAGTTAACATAAGTTCCCAAACCAAAAATATGGTAAGATCAAATCCTATGGTTTGGGAAATTATTAATTTGAATTTTGTGTATTATTGTCCTCCATTAGTGCAGATGACCAAGAATTGATGGGTGCTTTCTCATTTTAAGGAAGCATAACTGACCAGAGAGGGGAAGAGTAGGCTGGGCTATATATTTAATGGCAATTTCATAAGGTTCAGTCGAAATAGATTCAAAGAATATCAGAATTAGAAGTTTTTTTGGGAATCCATGAACCCTCTTCCAATTGTCTGAATTTCCTATATGTCATCTATAAATGACTGGTCAACTTCGGCAGGACACCAGTAGTGTCAAGGAAGTCATACCTTACAAGGCAGTCAATTCCATTTTCAAATCATCCATGCTGCTAAAATTATATAGAATGAGTTCAAATGATGTCAGTGCAATTTCTACCCATAAGTCCTAGTTCTGCTCCCCAAGTCACACACACACAAAATCTGGTTCCTCTTCCATGTAGCAGCTTTGCTTTAAGGAATCTGTATAGCAATTGCTTCTTCCCATTTGTATTTTGTCTCCAAATGAATCACCTTTTTTTTTAAGATTTAAAAAAAAATTTATTCCCCCCTTGTTGTGTTCTCTGTCTGCTCTCTGTGTCCATTTGCTGTGTGCTCTCTGTGTCTTCTCATCTTCTCTTTAGGAGGCGCCAGGAACCAAACCCAGGACTCCCATGTAGAAGAGAGGCACTCAGTCACCTGAGCCACCTCAGTTCCCTGGTTTGTGTGTCTCATTGTCTTTTCTCTTTGTGTCTCTTTTGTTGTGTCATCCTGCTGTGTCAACTCGCTGCGCCTGCCCTCTGTGCCAACTTGTCTTCTCCAGGAGGTACCAGAAACCAAACCCGGGACCTCCCATGTGGTAGGCAGAAGCCTAATGGCTTGCACCACATCCACTTCCCTGAAGCATCTTTGTACAGATCTCCAGGACATGACAAGCCTTTCACTCCCCTGGACTCTCTCTTCTGGGTATCTGTCATGTTAACTGGGATTGAGTTAAAAGCTCAGTCTGTCCAGTGTGGTGTCAGCTGGAGCTGCAACCTCATTTTCCATGGATACCCATTTGAATATGTATTAATGATACATATTCAAGAGCATGCAAACCAAGAATCCTAGAAGCCCAAGCCCACATCTTCCCTTTGGGCATGATATTCTCATGCGGAGAGGGGAGTAATTAGATATCTCATTTTACACCTCTGTATTAGTCAGCCAAAGGGATGCTGATGCAAAATACCAGAAATTGGTTGGTTTTTATAAAGGGTATTTATCTGGGGTAGGTGCTTACAGATACCAGGCCATAAAGCATAGGTTACTTCCCTTACCAAAGTCTGTTTCCACATGTTAGAGCAAGATGGCTGCTGATGGCTGTGAGGGTTCAGTCTTCCTGGGTTCCTCCCTTCCAGGGTCTTGCTTCTCTCTGGGTTCAAGGTTCCTTTCTTCCCAGGACTTGCTTCTTCCTGAGGTCAGGGTTCCTCTCTTCCTGGGGCTGGCTTCTCTTTCCTTTGTGAGCTTACTTCCCAGCTTAAGGCTTCAGCATCAAACTCCAACATCAAAACTCCAGCATCATAAGCTCTCAACTCTGTCCTTTGCCATGCCTTTTATCTGTGAGTCTCCACTTACCAAGGGGCAGGGACTCAACACTCTAAAGATGTGGCCCAATCAAAGCCCCAATCATAACCCAATCATGCCCAGGTACAGACCAGATTACAAACATAATCCAGTACCTATTTTTGGAATGCATAACCATATCAAACTGCCACAACCTCCCCCCACTGCTTCTTCTGGCTGTGATGCAGCATTGATATCCAAGGGATTTCAAGTTGGCAACTTTGTGTAGCAACAATATGGGGCTCCAAGAGAAGAGCTGCTCCTCTTTATTGGCAGACACCTTCCAGGAAGCTCAGCAAACACCGGGCTTCCAGGTGCCTTCTGGTGTTTCCCTGACGCTCAGGAGATGTATCAGTTCTCTGAACCTTATTCTCCCATTTTTCTGATAAAGTTCAAGCAGACAGACTGGTTGCTCCTGCCAACATCTCCCAGGATGCCACCTTTTTGCCTTTGTTTGTCTTCATCAGGCTGTTATCAGTCTTACTCGGAAGGAGACAGGCATATTACTTCAGAAACAGCTGAGCACAGAGCTGGGCTCAGAATGAATCACTTCCTATTTCAAAGCCTTACGTACTTACCAAATTGGGACCACTTGCTGCCTATGGCTACAGAAAACTACTCCAGGCATGTCACACCTCCCATGCCCAGGCTACTTACCGCACAAGAGAGAGGTGGGGATTGCTTATTCAACTTTGATGCCCTTGCCTCAAGCCAGGCATGGCCACTCAACCATTCTTGTCTACTCGCAGCTCTTCATTGCTTAAAATCCTTGAAGAGAAAGGGATGGCCAATAAGTAAAAGAAAAGATGTTCAGCATCATTAGCCATTAGGAAAATGCAAATTAAAACCACAATGAGACACCACATCACAATGGCTAAAATGACATAAAAAAAAAAATAGAGATTATAACAATTGTTGGCGAGGATGTGGAGAAAAAGGAGCTCTCATACATTGCTGGTGGGGAGGTAACCCAAATGTCTGAATGGATAAATAGTATGTGGCATAGCCATACAATGGGATATCATTTGCCACAAAAAGGAATGAGGTACTGATGCATGATACAATATGATCATTATGCTAAGTGAAAAAAGGTAATCACAAAAACCACGTTATCTATTTTTATTTCTACAAATTATTCCATTTATATGAAATGTCTTGGATTAGGTAAATCTATAGAGACTGAAAGCAGATTATTGGTTGCCACAGGCTGGGAAGGAGCAGGGAGATGAAGAGTGACAAGTAGTAGATAATAGATTTCTTTTTGGGGTGAAGAAAATATTCCAAAATTAGATTATGGTAAAGGTTGCATGTATCAGAACATATTAAGCCCATTGATTGTACACTTTATATTGGTGAATTTTATGGTATGTGAACTACATCTCAATAAAGATGTTTAAAATATGAAGGGAAAAATAATCCATATGAATCTTATTGATGCTGAATTAAAAGTGATAAATTTTGTACGGAGACAGGTTACAATATAGCTATGTTTACTTTGTGAAAATTAGTGGAAGTTGTCATTATTATGTGTGCATTTTTCTGTATTTATATTAAACTTTTAATAAGAATTTTACTGAAAATAACAAATTATGAATATAGAAGTAAAAATGTTCAACAAAATTCTCATAAACTGAATCTAACAGCATATTAAAATAATTTTTAAAAAATTTCTGTCCCCTTCCCCCCCCCGAGTTGTCTGCTCTCTCTGTCCATTCACTACGTGTTCTTCCGCGTCTGCTTCTATTCTTGTCAGTGGCCCAGGAATCTGTGTCTCTTTTTGTTGTGTCATCTTGCTGCATCAGCTCTCCATGTGTGCAGTGCCACTCCTAGGCAGGCTGGACTTTCTTTTGTGCAGGGCGGCTCTCCTTACGGGGCGCACTCCTTGTGCGTGGGGTTCCCTTATGTGGGGGACACCCCTGCACGGCACTCCTTGCGCGCATCAGCCCTGTGGGTGGACCAGTTCTACACGGGTCAAGGAGGTCCTGGGTTTGAATAGAGGACCTCCATGTGGTAGGTGGATGCTCTATCCATTGAGTCAAGTCCGCTTCCCTAAAATAATTATACACCATGACCAAGCACAATATATCCCAGGAATATATATATGGTTGGTCCAATATATGAAAATCAATCAATGTAATATTCTATGCCACTGCAATTCAACATTGTACTGGAAGTTCTAGCTAAAGCCATTAGGCAAGTGAAAGAAAAAATGAAATCCAAATCAGAAAGGAAGAAGTAAAACTATCTTTATTCACAGATGACATGATCCTTTACATAAAAATTCCCAAAGAATCCACAAGAATCAATAAACTCAGCAAATTTGCATGGTACAAGATAGACACACAAAAGTCAATTGAGGGGAGCGGACTTGGCTCAATGGATAGAGCTCTGCCTACCACATGGGAGGTCCACAGTTCAAACCTAGGACCTCCTTGACCCTTGTGGAGCTGGCCCACGTGCAATGCTGATGCACAAGGAGTACCACGCAGGGGTGTGCCCTGTGTAGGGGAGCCCCACATGCGAGGAGTGTGCCCATAAGGAGAGCCACCCAGCGCAAAAGAAAGTCCAGCCTGCCCAGGAGTGGCGCCGTGCACATGGAGAGCTGATACAGCAAGATGATGCAACAACAACAACAAAAAGAGACACAGATTCCCAGTGCCACTGACAAGAACACAACCGGGCACAGATGAACACACAGTGAATGAACACAGAGAACAGACAACTGGGGGGGGGGGGAAGGGAAGGGGAGAGAAATAAATAATTAATCTTTTAAAAAAAAGTTAATTGAGTGCCTATATACCACCAATGAGCAATCCCCCAAAAAATGGAAATTAAGAAAACAATTATATTTACAATAGCGTCTAAAAAAATTAAATATCTAGGAAAAAATTTAACTAAGGAAGTGAAAGACTTGTACAGTGAAAACTACAAAACACTGCTAAAATAAATCAAAGGCCAAAATAATTGGAAAGATATCCAATGTTCATTGAGGACTTAATATTGTTAAGATGGCAATACTACAAAAAGTGATCTACAGATTCAATGCAATCTCTAACAAAATTCCAGCAGACTATTTTTCGGAAATAAGAAAAGACAACCATAAAGTTCATTTGGAATTGTAAAGGACCTCAATACCCAATTACATCTTTAAAAAGAAGAACAAAGTTGGGAGATTCTCCCTTCTCAATTTCAAAACTTTCTACCAAGCTACAAAATTAAAACTGCATGGTATTGGCATAAGGACAGACATAGACCAATGGAATGGAATTGAAAGCTCAGAGATAAACCCTCACATCTATGGCCAATTAATTTTCAACAAGGGCACCAAGTACATTAAAAGAGGAAAGGATAGTCTTCAAAAAATGGTGTTGGGGAAACTGCATTTGTACATGCAAAAGAATGATTCTTGTACCATGGATCAATGACCTAAACATAGCAGCTAAAATCATAAAATTCTTAGAAGAAAACGTAAGGACAAGTCTTCATGATCTTGGATTTGGCAAAGAATTCTTAGATTTGATACCAAAAGCATGAGCAACAAAAGAAAAAATATATAAATTAGGCTTCATCAAAATTGAAATTTTTCTGCATCAACTTATCAAGAAAGTGAAAAGATAACTTATACAAATTCACACCAACACCTCCAATTCCAGTCCAGCACCAGGGGGTTCATTCTGATTTTCTCTTTCCATATTGGTAACTCCGTTCTCCAGCAGTGAAACACCCTTCTCACTTTATCTTGAATATATTTATTTATTTTGTCAGTCCCTCTGTATGTAGCCTATCTCCCATTGCTGCCCGTTCTTTCTCCTCCATGTGAATGCCCTGCTCTCCCCACTCTGACATCCTGCCCCGGCCATCCCTCCCCATGTGGATACCCTGCGTACCCGTTTTAGGCTCCAAAAGCCTGCTCTGGGCCACTGCAACTCCACACCTCCCTACCCTTAAACCCCGAACCCCCACCATTTAAAGATGTTTGCCTTGATCAGCTCTACCTAATAGCTTTAATATGGAACTGTTCAGGAGAGGAAAAAGAAAATGAACTGTAAAGCTGCTTTAATAATGAGAGTATAGATTATTTCCACACACGCATACCCTGATCCAGCTCTTCCAAGGACCCAGGACAGAAAGCAGGCTGGTGGGGAAAGTAAGAAACCACTTTTTAAAAAAGATTATCATAGTATACTACAAAACAAAATTTCCCATTTTAGCCATTTCCTTATGTACAATTCAGTGTCATTCATCACATTCACAATGCTGTACAAACATCACCACCATCCATTACCAAACTGTTTTCATTCACCCTTAACAGGTGCAACCAACAAGCAATAATTCCCTATTCACCTCCAACCCCAGCCCCTGGTAACCCATTATTCCATTTACACCAGTCTATTCCATGGGAGCCAAAAGCAACTACAGTTGCCCGGAGAGGTTAAGGAAGCACTGTCCCTCTTCCTGCCCTATCATGGGCAGGGGTGGAGCCACTGGTATGTCCAACAATCAAAAGTGCCTGCAGGTACTTGGAAGGTTGAGGAAACACCACCCCATCTCATCCTATTGGCGGCAGGGGTGTAGCCACATGGGTCCCAAGAATCTAGTCCGTGGTTGCCAAAAGCGACCACAGTTGCCTGGAGTGGCTGATGAAGGTTCCTTCAGCTTCCTCCCTGCTAGAGGTGGGGCTGGAGCCTAGGTTAGGGCAGCAATCTGACCTGGGTGGAATGAAGCTTGTCCCTAACGTCACTGTGATTTTCAATCAGCCTCACTTCCCCTCATGACAGAGTGGAGCTAAAATGGAGGCAACCAGCCTCTTTCTGACTTGGACAGGTTCAAACTTTATCTGTACTTAGGATTGGACTTTAGCCAGCCAAATGTACTAATCAGCAGCTGAAGTAGGTGCCTCACTGTCCCTTCCTCCCCCGTTTGGGGGAAAGGGAGCTCCCAACTCCAACCAGGGAGTAGCTCCCGAGGCATCTTCCCCTGCCAGTGGGGGATGGGACGAGCTTCCATGGCACGGCAGGCTGGGCTCACAAATTTTCACTGCAAATGGGCATTTTCTCCTTCTACTCTTCCAAGGTTGTTGCAGGATGTTCTTCTGGTCTCCTGGGACCTCCAAAGAAGTGATTCAGGCAGCTCTGGGTGATTACTAACTGGACTGTATGATGAGTTAACTCTTACCACTCCCTACCCTGCTACCATCTTGCCCCTCCATTTTCATTATAGATTTTATCTGCATTTCCCTAATAGCTAGTGATGCCGAACATCTTTTCATGTATTTTTGGCCATTTGTATTTCCACTTTGGAAAAATGTCTATTCAATTCTTTTGCCCACTTTTTAAATTGGGTTGCTTGTCACTTTGTTAAGTTGTGTCATCTCTTTATATAACATGGAGATCAATCCCTTATGAGATATATAGTCTCTGAAGATTTTTTTCCCATTGAGTTGGCTGTCTTTTCACTTTTAGGGACAAAATTATTTGAAATACAAAAATGTTTAATTTTGAGCCAGTCCCATTTACCTATTTTTTTCTTTCTTTGCTCATACTTTGGGTTTAAGGGCCAAGAAACCACCATCAACAACAAGATCTTGAAGATGTTTCCCTACATTTTTTTCTAGGAATTTTATGATTCTAGTTTTTATATTTAGGTCCATGATTTTGGATTAATTTTTGTATAAGGTGTGAGAAAAATGTCCTCTTTCTTTGTTTTAGATATGGATATCCAGTTTTCCAAGCACCATTTGTTGAAAAGGCTGTTCTGACCCAGTGGAGTGGGTTTGATAACTTTATTAAAAATCATTTGACCATAGACGTGAAGATCTATTTCAGAATTCTCAATTCAATTCCATTAGAAAATCTGTCTATTTTTATGCCAGTACCATGCCAGGGGCTTTGTTTTTTTGTTTGTTTTTTACACCACTGTAGCTAGATAAAATGCTTTAAAGTCTGGAAGTCAGAGTCCTCCACCTTCATTCTTTTTAAATATATTTTTGGCTGTTCAGGGACTCTTCCTCTTCTAGATAAATTTGATAATTGACTTTTCCAATTCTACAAAGAAAGATATTAGAAAAAAATAAGGTACTTAAAAGAAAGGTATTATGAAAAAAAGAAAATTACAGACCAACTTCTTTAATGAATATAGATGCAAAAATCCTCAACAAAATACTTGCTAACTGAATCCAAAAGCTCATTTAAAAAACTATACATCACAACCAAATAGGATTTATACCAGGTATGCAAGGGTGGTTCAACATAAGAAAATCAATCAGCGTAATATACCATATTAATAAATTGCAGAAGAAAAATCACATGATCATTTCAATAGATGCAGAAAGAGCATTGACACAATACAACACCAGGATACTTTTTCAATATGATAAAGTGCACGTATGAAAAACCCACAGCTAACATTGTACTCAATGGAGAAAGACTGGATGCTTTCCCACTGAGATTGAGAACAAGGCAAGGATGCCCACTCTCTCAACTATTATTCAATATGGTGCTAGAAGTTCTTGCTAGAGCAATTAGGCAAGAAAAAGAAATACAAGGCACCCAAATAGGAAAGGAAGAAATAAAACTTTGGTTGTTTTATTGCAAAACTTTATACTTAGAATATCCTGAAAAATCCACAATAAAACTATTAGAACTTATAAACAAGTTCAGCAAAGCGGCAGGATACAAGATTAATATGAGAAAATGGATAGCATTTCTACACACGATTAAAAGAGTCAAATATTTAAGAATAAATTTTACCAAGGACAGAAAGGACCTATACTCAGAAAACTACAAAACATTGCTAAAAGAAACCAAAGATGATCTAAATAAATGGAAGGATATTCCATGTTCATGGGTTGGAAGACTAAATATCATTAAGATATCAATTCTAGCCAAACTCATCTACAAATTTAACACAATCTCAATAAAATTTCTTCTACCATTTTTAAAGCTGCATTTTCTTGATTCAGCACTTGCCCAATTACTGCAACCCTTTAACTATTTTCTGGAGTTCTGAGGAAGATGACTTTGCCAGTTTTTGTCAATTGTTCGAAGACTCTGGGTGAACAGCACCCTGGAGCATATATCAGTTCCACCTTGGTCAATCAGAAACTTATGGGATTTTAAAAATCATTGCAAATTATTATTAAAATTGAAAACAGATCGAGAATTTTTTTCTATACCACATGTTTACTTGTTTATTTTACAAACATTTCCCTTTCTGCCCTCCCCACATCATTCCTAGTATCCTATAATATGTTTTCCATCACTACAAATTTGCTTTCTAGTCATTTCTTATAGATATCTCACAGTTTTTGTTCTTATGTGTCTTTCTTATTTCACTGAGTGTAATGTTTTCAAGGTTTTCCATGTTGCAGCAAGCCACATAACTTCATTCTTTCCTATGCCCAAATAATATTCCATTGTGTGTCTATATCACCTTTTGTTTATCCACTTATCTCTTGATTGATACTTGGATCATTTCCATCTTTTGGCTATTATGAATAAAGCTGCTATAAATATTTGTGCACAAATATCTGTTTGAAATCTGCTTTCACTCTCTTTGAGTATATATATATCTAGAAGTAGAATTGCTGGGTCATAGTAATTTTATATTTAACTTTTTGAAAAACCACCATATTGATTTCACCTTGGCTACACTATTTTACATTTCCACCAAATGCACTAGCATTCCAATTTCTCTACATCCTCTTCAACACTTGCTATTTTCTATTTCATAATAATAACCACCTTTGTAGGAGTGAAGTGGTATCTCACTCCAGTTTTGATCTCATTTCCCTAATGGCTAATAAAAATATTGAATATCTTTTCATATGCTTATTAGCCATTTGGATATCTTTTTAGGAAAAATGTCTTTTCAAGGCCTTTGCGCATTTTAAGATTTAATTATTTGTCTTTTGATTGTTGCATTGTAAAAGTTCTTTATAATATTCTATATAGTAAGCCCTTGTCCTATATATGGTTTGCAACCATCTTATTCCATTGTCTAGCTTGTCTTTTCACTTTCTGGATAATTTCCTTTAAAGCACACTAGTTTTTAAATTTTTTCATCTATTATGTCTTTCGTTGCTCTGCTTTTGTTGTTATATCTAAGAATCCATTGCTAAATCCCAGGTCGTTAAACTTTGTGCCTATGTTACCTTATATGAGTTTTATAGTTTAGCTCTTGTATTTAGTTCTTCAATCCATTTCGAGTTGATTTTTTAATGTGTTGTGAAGTATTAACCTAATTTAATTCTTCTGCCTGTGAATATACAATTTTCCCAACACCATTTGTGAAAGAGACTATTCTTTCCCCTCTGCATGTACTCAGAACTCTGATAAAAAAAAAATCAGTTGGCCACAGATATGTATATTTCTGGGCCTTCAATTCTGTTCCATTGATCTATTTATCTATTTTTTATACCAGTACCACACTGTTTTGATTACTGTAGGCTGTGTAGTACAATTTTTTTAAAAGTTTATTTTTATTTATTTCTCTCCCCCTCTGCTCCCCCACCCCCACCCCACCATTGTCTGCTCTCTTGAGTACATTTGCTATGTGTTCTTCTGTGTCTGCTTGCATTTTTGGTGGTACCAGGAATCTGTGTCTCTTTTTTTGTTGCATCATCTTGCTGCATCAGCTCTCTGTGTGTGCAGGACCACTACTGGGTGAGCTGTGCTTTTTTGTGAGGTGGCTCTCCTTGCTGGGCACGCTCCTTGTGTGTGGGGCTCCCCTATGCAGGGGACACCCCTGCATGGCATGGCACTCCTTGTGCATGGCAGCACTGCACATGGGCCAACTCACCACACAGGCCAGGAGGCCCTGGGTTCAAACCCTCGACCTCCTATATGGTAAGTGGATGCTCTATCAATTCAGCCACATCCAGTTCCCTGTGTAGTACAATTTGAAATCAGAAGGTGTGAGTCCTCTATCCCTATTTTTCTTTTTCAAAACTGTTTTGGCTATTCAGGACCCCTTGCAATTCCTTGTGAATTTCAGGAACAGTTTTTCCATTGCTGTAAAAAAAAAAAAAGGCTGTGGAAATTTTGATAGGAATTGCACTTAATTTTTATATTGTTTTGGTAATATTAGTCTTTCAACAATATTAACTCTTCCAATTTGTGAACAAGGGATGTTTTGCCTTTTTTAAAAAAGGTTTGCTTTAATTTCTTTCAGCAATGTTTTGTGGTTTTCAGTATATGTCCAAGGATATAGTACCCTTGACTTATTTCTTCCCTAGATATTTTATTTTTCTAGATGCTATTGTTATTTTCTCAATGTCCTCTTTGGTTTGCTCATTGCTGGTGTACAGGATTGTATAATTGATTTTTGCATGTTGTTCTGTATCCTGCTACTTTGTTGACCTAACTGGTTACTTCTAATGGCTTTCTTGTGGATTTTCTATATATTAAATCATATCATCTTCAAATAGAGATGGTTTTATTTCTTCCTTTCCAATATGGATACCTTTTATTTCTTTTTCTTTCCTAATTGCTCTGGCAAGAACTTTTAATATAATATTGAATAGCAGTGGTGAAAGCGGGCATCCTTGTCTCATTACTGGTGTTAGGGGAAAAATGTTAAGTCTTTCAACATTGAGTATGATGTTAGCTGTGAGTTTTTCATAATGGCCTTTATCATGTTAAGAAAACTCCTTTATATTCCTACTTTTCTGAGTTTTTTAATCAAGAAAGTATGCTGTATTTTGTCAAATATCTTTTCTTTATTTGTTGAAATAATCATATGTTTTTTGTCTTCATTCTGTTTATGAAATGTATTACATTGATTGATTTTTATGTGTTGAACCACCCTTGCATTCCTGGGATAACTCGCCTTGGTCATGGTGTATAATATTTTTTAAATGATTAAACAGGCATTCTTAATATTAATGTAGTACATGGATTCTCAGTGGGGCCATATTCCCCTCAAGGGGGAGAAATTTGTTCTTGGGTGATAAAAAAAATTTTAGATAATGCAATTTGTTTGTGGTCCTCCAAAGTGCCACAGATATACAGTATATCTTTGGTATTAAAATTTCATGGGGGCTGATTAGGAAAAAAATGGCTGAAAATGCACCTTAGGTAATAATTTTTAAAGGTTTAGGAACAATGATGTAGTCCAATGTATATATATTTTTTTCTTTTTGAGCCATGTTAATAATCTTTGCACACACCAAGGTCCTAGAGATATTTTCTTATGTACTTCTAGAAGAGTTAGTATTTTCCTTCCATATTCCATAGAGAATTCATTTTTACAATAAGGTGAGATATGAGTCAAAGTAAACTTTTCTATGCATTACAGTGTCATAAATCAAGTAACAATATATATTTTCTTCTATGGTTCTGCTTATCTTTCCTTACCAGTCAGACACTGTCTTAATTACTGTGGTTTATAATAATAATATCTGGTAGTGTAAATAATTTGGCTTTGTTATTCTTTTTCAAGATCACCTTGGCTATTTTGGGCCCTTTTAATTTTTACAAATTGTGAAATCAACTTGGACTTGTCCCAAATAAGAAACAAAAACCTATTGGGATTTTATTATTCCATGGAATCCCTAAAGAACATTTTGAATTCATGAAAATGGAGTAACATTCCATTCATCAGTTCTTCAACTTCTAACAAAATTTTGAATAACTTTCTGTATAGAAGTCTTCTTAAGTATTTGATATTTTTTATCTATTGTAAATGGTAACAATTTTATATTTTTCCATTTTTTATAATTAATTTTTTATTTTTAAAGAAGCTTTAGATTACATAAATGTTGCATTAAAAATATAAGGCCCAACTCAGCATATAAATGCTTCCTTTCCCCCATTGTGGGACATGACTCCTGGGGATGAACTTCCTTGCGCCAAGGGATTACTACCAAGCACCAGTTGATGATGCAACTGGAAAAACACGTTGACTAAAAGGGGGAAATGGAAAAGACAAATGAGTTTATATGGCTAAGAGACTTCAAAATGAGTTGTGAGGTCACCAGAGGGGTCGTGTTTATGCACGTCTCAGCAGGATCTCATAGACAGCCAAAGTAGATGCAACCCCAGGTAGTGGTGCTCCTGAGGGCTACAGAGACACCCAGGTCCTACAGTCATGGCAGATGGCTCCAGAGTTTGGTGCCTTGCCAGCAGACCCTACTTTAGAATTTGTGCTCCCGAGTGTGATGGAGCTGGACTCGTATGTGACTGCTTTACACATGTCTCTTCTGTCCCTTTTATCAAAACTGTGGTTGGCCCTAGGATTGGTGCATGTCCAGGAGTCTTGAGACTCTGGACTGTCCATGTGCCAGCTGGGCCTGAGCCTCAGCAGAGTTGCAACACTTACTCCCCAGTTCGTTGAACTTACCCAAGTCAACTAACAAGGTGGTGAGGATGGCCAAGCACCACACCAAGGAACTGAGAGAGTCTACATCTGCAAGCAGGAGAGTCCCGTCTATCAGCCATGTGGGCTGGAAGCCCCCTCTCAATTAAGAGGTGGAGTGGGCATCGCCATCTCAGAGTGTCCCCAGAATTGGGGAATAAAATATGGACTAGAGAGAACTTACTGGTATTCTACTATAGAATTATTGTCACTCTCGCAATGGAAGAAATTATATCATTGATGTGGAGACAGTGGCCACTTGAGTTGATAAAGGCCAGGAGAGGGAAAAAAGAGGTATAACATGGGGGCATTTTCAGGACTTGGAGCTGTCCTGAATGATACTGCAGGCACAGATGCAGGACATTATATATCCTGTCATAACCCACTGAATGGACTGGGAGAGAGTGTTAAGTACAATGCAAACTATAATCCATGCTGTGTAGCAGCGCTCCACAATGTAGTCATCAAATGCAATGAATGTATCACACTAATGAAAGGAGTTGTTGATGTGAGAAAAGTAGGGCATGTGTGGAGCAGGACATGGGAACCTCCTATATTTTTTAATGTAACAGTTTGTGTGATCTATATATCTTTAAAAAATAAGTTAAAAATATATTTTTAACAAATATATATATAAGGAATTCCCATATGGCCATTCCCTCCCCTCCCATACTTTCCCACATTAATAATACCCTTCATTAGTGAGGTACATTTGTTACAATTGATAAACCTATACTGAAGCATTGCTACTAAGGATGGACTACAGTTTACACTGTAGTTTACACTTTGCCTTGAACAATTTTGTAAGTTATGACAAAATATATAATGGCCTGTATCCATTAATGCAATGCCCTGCAGTGACAGATGTCTTTCAATTTTAAATTGTTTATTGCTGGTGTATAGAAATGTAATTGTTTTTTTTATATTGGCCTTGTATTCAGTAACCTTATTAAATTTACACATTGATTTCAAATATTAAGTACAATCTTTTGATTGTAGAGTCTTCTGGATTATCTTTCTTTTTTTTTAATTTATTTTTTTTGTTTATCCCCGCCCCCCATTGCCGCTTGCTTGCTGTCTGCTGTCTGTGTCCATTAGCTGTGACTTCTTCTGTGTCTGCTTGTCTCCCTTTTTCGTATCATCCTGCTGCACCAGCTCTCTGTGGGCATGGGCCAGCTTGCCTTCACAAGGAGGCCCCAGGGCATGAACTGAGGGCCTCCCATATGGTAGACGAGAGCCCAAACAGTTGAGCCATATCTGCTTCCTTTTTGGATTTTCCATGTACACAATTACGTTATTTGCTTACAAGAGTTTTACTTCTTCCATTTTAATCTTTGTAACTTTTTTTCTCTTGCAAATTTGTCCAAGAACCTTCAGTACAATATCTAAGACCTTAAGTACAATGTAGGATAAAATTCTGGGAATCATTGTCTTCTTGTCAGTCTCAGAAGGAAAACTTTCAATATTTCATCATTTAGTATGATGTTTGCTATAGATGTTTTGGTACATACTATACTCTTTATCAGATTAAAGTGGCCTACCATTTCTACTGGGTTAAGATAGTTTTTTATCGTATTCAATTTTATTATATGCTTGTATCTTATGGTTTTTCTGCATTTTTGGTATAATCATATGCTTTTTCTCCTTTATTCAGCTAATGACTTCTAGTATTTCTAATACCATATATTCATTTTTTCTGCTTATTATTGCATGTAGCTTTAGTTTTATTCTAATTATTCTGTCATAGTCCATTTTATGAATATACCACAATTTCCCTATTCATTCTGTTCTTATAGCTTTTGGGTAGTTTCTAGTTTCGAGTTTTTAGAAATATTGTTATATGAACATTCTTATACATGTCCTTTGGAGAACACATTTCTGTTGGGTAATCTTATTGATTTTTGAGTGATAAGCTATCATCACATTCCTGAAATAAACCCCACTTTGTCTTGATATATTATCTTTTTTATATATTACTGGTTTTGATTTGTAATGTTTGGTTTAGCATTTTTGCATTACTGTTAATGAGTGAGAAGAGTCTGTAATGACCTTTCCTGTAATGTTCTTATCAGACTTTGTTATCAAGGTAGTGTTGGCCTTATAAAATTATTTGGGAAGTGTTCTTTCTTTTCCACTTCTCTGTAATAGTTTTTGTAAGAATGGCATTTTTCATTCTTGAAATGTTTGGGGAAAAACGTCAGTGAAGCCATTCGTGACCTGGAGTATAAGTGTAGGTTTTTCATTGCAGAGTCAATTTCTTTAATACCTATAAGTACTATTCAGATATTCTGTTCTCCTTGTTTCAGTTTTGATCGACTGTAGGCTTTTTTTCCTAAGAATTTATACATTTAAATTATATTGTCGGATTTATTGGCATTAAATTTTTGCTTAATGTCCACTTTTAAACATTTTAATGTTTATAGTATCAATAGGAAAGTGTCCCTTTTCATTATCTACATTGATCATTTGCATTTTCTTTATCTCAATCAGCCTTGCCAGGGTTTATCAACTTTATGTATTCATCTTTACAAAGAAATAGTTTTGGATTTTGTTGATTTTTCCCAGTTTTACATTTTTTCCCTATTACATGGATTTCTGCTCTTTGTTATTTCCTTTCTTCTACTTCTTTGGGTTTAAGTACTTATTTTTCTGACTTCTTTAGATGGATACTTAGATCTTTTTTTTTTTTTCAGCCTTTTTATCCCCCTCTTATGTACTTTATGAGTATTAGCTCCCTGTAAGCCCTATTGGCCTTATCCCACAAGTCTTGAAATATTCTATTTTATGATTTTATTATTCAGTTCAAAATATTCTCTAATTTCCATTTTTTATTTCTACTTTGACCTGTTATTAAGAAGTATATTCTTAATTTCCAAACATTTGAAGATTTTCCAATTATCTTTCTGATATTGATTTTTTAACTGAATCCCACTGTGATCAGAGAGTATTCACTGAATGGCTTCAATCCCTCGAAATTTATTCACACTTATTTACAGCCCAGCATGTGATCTGTTTTGGTAAATGTTCCATAGTCTCTTGAAATAATGTATACTCTGCACTTGGTATATAGTTATATATCTCAATTAGTTCATCTATCATGTTGTTTAAGATTCTCTATTATTGAATTTTTTGTTTTCATTTTTTGTCAGTTACTATAGAAGTGCCATCTCCTCCTTTAGGCTTTAAGCTTTCAGTGTCCTTATATTTAAGGCATGTCTCTTGTAAACATTATAATGTGTCTTTGCTTTTTAAATCCAGCCTAATCTTTACCTTCTATGAAGATTTAGACCATTACATTTAATACAAGTAGTGATTACTTAGGTTTATGTCTACCATCTTCCTATTTATTTCCTCTTTGGCCTCTTTTGTGTTCCTTTTTCTCTTTTTTCTTGCCTTATTTTATATTATTCAAATTTTTTAAAAAGTGGGGTGAATGATGGAGACTGTGGTGTTCTAGCAAGGCCCTGGCCAGGGCAGAGGCGTGGAGGTGTGACAGCTTCCATCATGTTGGAACATGCTACATCACATGCAAACCTAACACGGTAAGTGCTGTGTTCAAAATGATTCTGGTACAGGGAATGAGAGGTAAGAGATGAGTCGCTTGGGTCAGTGCATGCGAGTTTTGAATCTCTGAGGGTTTAAGGTAAGGTAATGATCTGATCTGACTTGTGGATTGCAAAGATCCTTTTAGGGAAAAAAGGGTAGTTTGGAGGAGAAAACCAGACTGGAAGAGGCAAAAGACAAGTGAGTAAATTCATCCTAAGGTCCCATGTGGGACAGGGCCTGGACAAAGGCAATGAAACGTGAAGGGCATATCTCTATGCAAATGTCCCTCTAACTAATCGTACCCAAGACAGAGCTGCTTTTGGCCACTCTGGAACCTTCTCCCAGGTCCAGCTTTCTTGTGGCCATGAGTGCAATGACCTGCTCCTGGGCTCCTGGAGGAGGAAGCCTCTCTCACCACGCAAGACCTCATGCAGCTCTTTGTTCTGACCACCCTTGTTCCTCAGCCCATCGTGTCTTCCTTCTTTCACTTCTCCTTACTCCTCACCACTTCCAGAGGCAAGACCTTAATGCAGCTGGGGTTTAGTTATCCTCTCTCCCAGGGATAATCGTGGTCTCCTCTACCCACCCAGTGCTCTACCTTTACCACCAGCCCTTACCCCCAACTCCAGTCTTAGACTCTGCTGCCATCTCCTCCTTTCTCCTTAGGTATTTAGGCACATGAGACAGGCTCACCTGTCGTATTCAATTACCCCAAGATTTAAGACCCTTTTATGGGGATTCCTGGGCTATGCAAACCCCACTCCTATTCTCTTTTCTAATCTCCACCCGGAAACCCCACTTATCGTCATTCCTTCATTTCAACTTTGCACTTTAATCCTACCTTTCTCCCTTGTAACATGCTGATTGGGTAAAAGGATGGTCTTTGGAGTCAGACAGGTCAGGGTTTGAATCCCATCTGCACCATTTACCTGGGGAATTTACCTTGTGTTTCTGAGTTCACTATCCTAGACCATAAAATGAAGATAACATATTTTGCTTCACACAGATGTCGTAGGGGATAAATTACATATGTTTGAAGGATCAATCTAGAAGCTTATATTCTCTTCCATACATATGCCAAAACCTCGTTCATTTGCCTGTATTTCACCTTCTTCCTTCACTTGCCCTTCTCACCTTTCTTTCCTTCTTTTTTTGACCTCATTAAGAATGCTGGGGGAAATGCTGAGGTTCTAGCCTCAACTTTGCTGCTAACTGGGAGCAAGACCTTGAGCAAATCACTTGATCTCCCTGAGCCTCAGTTTCTTCGTCTATAAAATAATGCACTGAGTTCCATGACCTCGATGTTCCTGTTCACCTGCAACATGCTATGATGTAGAGCAGTTTTGAAACAGCTTCCCAGGGCCTTTTCAGATGTTGAAAAGAGTGGCAACGCTTTCTCCTTTACCCACATTCCACTGCCTTGTTTGGACATGCCCCTTCTGTAGTATCTTTGTTCTTCCCACTGAAAATGTTTATGCATAAGGATTTATGTCAGAATGGCTGGGAGCAGGTGATGAAATTATTTCTGAATGCTGATAGGGAGAGTCTTTACTCTGCAAGAGCAAAAATGTTGCCCTCCGGGGGAAGAGCTGTCCTTCACAGAAGCTGTGTCCCCTCCATCCCCCATCTCCCATGAGCCTACTGACAGTGCTTAGCTGAGTTCATGACACAGCTTGCCACAATAAATCAATCTTCCCTCCCTCCCTCCCTTGCTTCTTCTCCACATTCTTCCCTGACTTCCTTCCATCCTTTCTCAGTTTAGTCTCACAAGAAATATGCAAACATGTTTAAGTAACCAAAATCCACTTCGATTGACAGGTTCGATTCAAAGCGTTTATATATTCATGCACTCTTTCTTTCATTTAACAAACCATTATTGAACATCTATCATGTGTAAGGTCCCATGCTCAGCTTTCAGGTTGAAAACATGAATAAGACACAGTTCTTGCTGTTTAGGAACCCAGGTTCTATTTCACTTATTCATTTAACACATATTGGATTTTAATGCACTGTGTTGTGTTCTCCAGAAGCGGATAGCATGGCAGAGTTTGGAGTGCACCCTGCTCATTAGGGATCAACACCTGCCAAAGGAAGAAGGCAGAGAGCAGCACCAGAAGAAGCAGACCAATGGTGCAGGCCCTGCAAAACCCCAGGAACCCAGTAGTGAGCTCCAGAGTGACTAGTGCTCAAGAGTCAAGTGAGGGGTCTTCATACCCCTGTGCCTTGGTTTCCTGCAGCTGCCCTAACAAATTACCATAAACTGGGTGGTTTAAAAAACCACAGCGGAGGCTGAACATCTGAAGTCAAGGTCTGGCAAGGCCATGCTCTCTCTGAAGTTTCTAGGGGAGAATCCTTCCTGGTCTTTCCAGCTTCTGGGGTCTCCTCATGTTCCTTGGCTTGTTGCAGCATCTCCCCAGT